>NW_003852436.1:8925161-8984714 GCF_000181295.1 Otolemur garnettii | reverse complement strand
TGAATGGCCATAAGTCCCCCATAGTAACCAGGGTGGTTTGAACATAGTAACAGGGTGGTTTGAACAATAGCTGAGGTCAATCAAAGCCTTTCTCTTTCCCCAGCACTATGCAGTTGTATTAGCAGATGTTGTAATGGGTTGTCAGGTCAAAATCAAGCCAGCTGCAGTGCTGGCAGGGGGATTTATGCTTGACCTTGGTTAACCAGAAGTACCCAGATGTCCTAGGGAATGGATGGGCAGTATAATGCCCAAGGATCCCAAGGAGGTTGGAGCAGTCAAAGCTGGGTGGGGCTGGATCAGGGAAGTTCTCGTCCAGGTTTCCCCACAGCAGGCCCACCTGGTGGCCCTTATGGGGGTCAGAGGGAAGTTCATAGGAGCAAAACCCCTTGTGTCACACCAAAGGGTCTGCAGGAAGAAAGAGCCGTGGTCTGTCCTCTATAGCCTAGCAGGTGGTAGTGAGGGTCACCTAGCTCTCCTGCCCTTTACCCAGTAGGTATCCCATCCACAGCCCACAGGTGGAAGCAGCTACAACAGCCAACTGCCTCTTTGTAAACATTAACTGTCATCTATAGCTGTAATCGATGTTCACTTAAACCACCGTAGACATCTGTAAATATATTCATGTTTCTTTCTGTGTCTCCCCATATTGTCAGTAAAAAAAACTTTGGTCTCCTGTGCATTCTCCAAATTAATTAGCAGAAAGCATTTGCTTAAATAAAATTCTCATTTGTGATGCTTAATCAAAAGGGGAATGTTTTCCCTTAGCTTTTTCTAACTTGACACAAGAAATAGTTTAAATATTTTGATGAGACTCATTTATGTCGCGGCTAATTAGTAACAGGCTGCTTGTTTGGGGTGATTGATATTTACTTCTGGAGAACCAGAAATGGGGTTTTATCAAATTTAGAAGCTACTTTCCCTTAGGTCTGTAGTTTTGAACTGAAAAGAAAATGAGACTTTGGGTGTTTAAATTTTTGTACCTGTGGTAAAATATTTCTCACTGGTTAATTCTTAAAAAAAAAATAATAACCTTGATGACATCAGTGACTCAAATTGTACTAAAATATTCTGGGCATTTTGCTTTTCAGTGAAGATGAATCCCTTGGCACAGTGGGTATGGGTTTATAGTGAACCTCAGATGTGTACATTCTGTGTTGATAGCTTCAGAAACCCAGCACAGATTCTAAGTCATTGATTCAGGGTTGATTTGGATCATAAAAAGCTTCCCTAGAGTTAGAATGCCAGAGTATCACTTTAATTTTACTTCTGATAGTCTATGTGCAGCTTGTCACTTAATTACATGGTCTTACATGTCTATGATTGTAAAATGTACCTAATAAGGGCTGATACTAACCCAGTTTTCTGTAGGCAACTCATTGAGAAACACAGAAGAGGCTTTTCAACACATCCATTAAGGAAAGATGGAAGTTGATATTGGATGAATATGACAATTACTTTTAAATCATTCATATCCTGGACACTCACAATATACAAAATGTTAATTGGTACTTTGGAATATAATTTCAGTAAGTTATGGTTTTTCCCTTATGAAGCTTATAATCCTCAAAAGAACTTTGTTTCCAATGTATCCACTTCAAATTGTTCTTATTTAAAATGTTTTATATTTGTGATCATTTTCATTCATTCCACAAATATTTGCTGAGTACCTACAATGTCATAGCCAAACATAAAAATGAATAAATTGCGGGCCCATCTCTCAATGTGTTCACAGTGTAGGAGAAGATAACAAAGCAGTTTACAGATTTAATACCATCCCTATTAAAGCACCATTGTCATACTTTAAAAAGGTTGAAAAAAACAGTGCTTCAGTTTAATCTGAAAAAATCTTGAATAGCAAATAAATTACTCAGAAATAAAAACAAATCAGGAGGTATCACGTTACCAGACTTCAGGCTATGCTATAAATCTATGGCTATACTATAAATCTACAGTGATCAAAATAGCATGGTACAGGCACGAAAATAGATAAGCCTATCAGAAACATTCAGTGGGGAAAAGACTCCATATTTAACAAATGGTGCTGGGTGAACTGGTTGGTGACCTGTATAAGACTGAAACTGGACCCCCACCTTTCACCATTAACAAAAATTGATTCTCACTGGATAAAAGGTTTAAACTTAAGACATAAAACTATAAAAATACTAGAAAAGAGTGCAAGGAAAACACTTGAAGAAATCAGCCTGGGAGAATAGTTTACGAGGAGGACCCCCATTCTCCCTGACCAGGGCAATTGAAGCAACACCAAAAATACATTATTGGGATCTGATCAAACTAAAAAGCTTCTGCACAGCCAAGAGCACAGTAAGTAAAGCCAACAGACAATCTTCAGAATGGGAGAAGATTTTTGCAGGTTATGCTTCTGACAAAGGTCTTATGACTAGAATCCACAGAGTACTCAAACTAATCAATAAGAAAAGAACAAATAACCCCATTTCTATGTGGGCAAGAGACTTGAACAGACACTTCTCTGAAGAAGATAGGCACATGGCTTACAAACCCATGAAAAAATGCTCATCATCTTTAATCATCAGAGAAATGCAAATCAAACCACTTTGAGATATTATCTAACTCCAGTAAGATTAGCTCATATAACAAAATCCCCAAACTACCGATGCTAGCATTGATGCAGAGAGAAGGGAACACTCTACACTACTGGTGGGAATGCAAACTAATACAACCTTTTTGGAAAGAAGTTTGGAGAACACTCAAGGAACTAAAAGTAGACCTACCATTCGATCCTGCAATTCCTCTACTAGGTATATACCCAGATGATCAAAAATCATTTTACAACAAAGACATTTGCACCAGAATGTTTATTGTAGCCCCATTTTTAATTGCCAAGACATGAAAACAGCCCAAGTATCCATCAACCCATGAATGGATTAACAAATTGTAGTATATGTACACCATGGAATACTATGCAGCCATAAAAGATGGAGATTTCACATCTTTTATCTTTACCTGGATGGAGCTGGAACATATTCTTCTTAGTAAAGTGTCTCAAGAATGGGGAAAAAAGTATTCAATGTGCTCATTCCTACTTTGAAATTGATATATAATCACCTACACATTCACATGAATGGTAAAACATAACTACAGTCCAGAAAATAGGCGAGAAGAGGAGGGGGGAGGCTGGAAGGAGGGAGGGTTTTGGGGGGACCTCATCGAATGTGCATAATGCAATGGTGCATTTCAAAACTATTAATAAAAGTGTGTAATTGTCTTACCACAACAAATAAGGAAGTGAGGTGATGGATGTGTTAATCAGTGTGATGTAAGCATTTCACATTGTATATCAAATCAGTATACTGAACCCCAGAAATGCATCAATATCATTAGGCATCACAGTTATGATTTAATAAAAATAAATATTCTTAAAAGACACTTGCTCTTTAGCTGTTGTATCCTCGTTTACAATTTCTTTCTTTGGGAACTAAGCAGGAACTACAGGGGAACATTCAAGCTACCTTTGTCTTCTTGCATTATGTATTTCACAAGCCAAGACTAATGAATTCAGGCAAGAAACAGAGTTCTCATTTTTATGGAAGCTTAGTATTGGTGTGAGTCAGAGACCAAGAAAAAAATCATTCTCCCTATGAGAAGTCTTTGGTATGAAAAAGTGCTTCCTCAGTTTCTTAGCATGTTTTTCCATTTTAGTCACCAGTAGTTTCTACCTCCTCAGGGAGGAAATTATAAAAAAGAAGAAAGAATTCTTATAAGAGATTTGGCAATGAGGGCAAAAGCCTGGACTTGAATACCGTACTGTCCTGAGTGGGCACACTGCTGCTTTCTTTAGTCATGCTTTGCTTTGAGTTATTTCTTGTCATGAAAGGAATTAATGATTGCAGTACTTAATTCAGCCTTAGAAAGTGTCATCAGTCTACTCATCAATAAAGACTGACAAACTTTTCCTTACTGTTTATAAATTCTTGGTTATACCTCACAATGTTATTCTTACCCCCTCTAACAGGCTAACAACCTGTGAAAGGAATTATGGAATGTGGAAAGTGCTTTGGGAAATGCTTAGGATGGATCCTGTTTGTTTAGACTGAACAAGAAAAATAAAAGTAGAAAGAGACAGAAAGGAATGATAGAAATGAAATAGCAATAAATGAAAATAAATGGGATGTATGATAATGGAAGAAAAGTCCAGCAAAACAACAACAACAACAACAACAACAACAACAAAACTAGTTAAAGTTGATAATCTAAGGCATGCTCTCATCAAATGTAGAGTTTTTGAAGTGTGTGGAAATAAGTAGTAGAATATGATGAAGTTTAGGGAAAAATACGTCTGGAAGTCTGTTGATGCTTACAGACTTAAAAGACCTGTAGTACTAAAAAAATTAAGATGAATAAAGGTCAAGAGAAATGAGTTTCTGCCCTTTTGATGTAAAAGCATTTGAGGAAACTACTTTTTTAAAACTAGAGAGTAAAGAAAACTATATCACAGTGTTTCTACCGTAAAAGACAACTAGGGCCAGGCACAGTGGCTCACACCTGTAATCCTAGCACTTTAGGAGGCTGAGGTGAGAGGATCCCTTGAGGTGAGGAGTTCTGGACCAACCTGAGCAAGAGCCAGACCCCATCTCTACACAGAATAGAAAAGCGATCTGGGCATGGTGATGCACACCTGTAGCCCCCGCTACTCAGGAGGTGGAGAGAGGATAATTACTCGAGCCCAGGAATTTGAGGTTGCTATGAACTATGATGATGCTACTGCACTTTAGCCCAGGTGACAACACAAGACCATGTCTCAAAAAGAAAAAAAAAAAAAAAAAGGAGGGGAAGTGACAATTGGCAGGGAAGAAAAAGAACTCAGGTTTCAGTAGCTTTTGGAAATTGCATGGTTTAGGGGAACAAGTATCCAAATGAAGTTTGCTTCCAGTTTTATTATGAAAGAAGAGGGGTAAATTTGCTTGGTTCTGAAGGGGCTGTGAAAATTGTGCACTTTCAGTTAAACTCAGTCTGTGTTCATATTGGGCAACTATCAAAAAGTGACTATTTTGCTACTTGTATGGGGTCAGTTATTAGGTTGAATAAGTGCAAACTCTATTTTCCAAATAATCAGTTACAAAAATTTACATGTTGACATGTTTTATATTAGCAAAACCTCTGTTTCTCAGTTCAGTCCATTGCTTTCCTACCCACCTTTAACTATTTCTATTCTTTCCCAAAATGTTTACAATTTTTGAAAACCCTGCTGCATGCACACACATGCATGTATACACACGTGCATGCACACACATACACATACACACACACTTCTCCGTTAAATGGATACTTGAGCCTAAATAGAAAGAATAAAAGCACAGAGAGAATCACTTCTTGGCCTTTTGGTTAAAATCAAATGAAAAAGATAGAGAACATATTAAATTTATCTTAGATGGTTAGAAATTTTCTGTTAGATCCTCACTTTCATTTCATTAGCTTTACTATGAGCTCTTCTATGTTCTGATGCTGTAGTGAGGCCCTTAGTGTGAGATCTCAGCACTGTTCAGCTCTTAGAAATACACATCCTGGGGGCAGCACCTGTGGCTCAAAGGAGTAGGGTGCCATCCCCATATACCGTAGGTGGTGGGTTCAAACCCGGCCCCGGCCAAAAACTGTGGGAAATAAATAAATAAATAAAGGTTTAGAAAAAAAAAAAAAACAGAAAAGAAATACACATCCTGCGGAAGGGCAGTCTAAGGTGACATTGGAGTTACAAGACAGGTAACATACATGCACAGTGGCATGTCACCTACAGAGTTTTGTTCTAATTTTGTGCCTTCTATAATGAACATTAAATGAATTAAGTACACTGAAATTTACTAGCTGGGAGGGAGAATTTTTAATTTACTTCTCTCAGAAAAGAGATGCCACTGGGTGTGGTTTTCTGCATGACTCAGAAAAGCAGCGACTGGTGTGATAGTTTGAGATTCTAGGACAGAGTGAAGCAGATGTTCCACGAACCAGCTTTATCAGAGCATCATCTTCCAGGGACCTGCTTTGCCAGCAGCTTGCCTTGCCCTCTTCAAGATGCCCTTCTCTACAGGAACGGAGCATGAATGAAATCAAACAGATACCCTGTCAATCTCAAGGATTTGGAAGGTTATTAGAAAATTTGCTGCTTCAGCTGAGGTTGCCAAAAATTTTATGCACTTACATTTTTATTGTATCAAATGTATTTAATGTATTTGGCTTAAATCCACAATATTTTTTTTTTTTAACAGATTTGAACAGTGTGACCAATGTCTTATTCAAGGGTATAAGTTTTTGGCTAGAGTATAATTTCTAAACCAATTCACTCTTTGAGCACCATAAAGTTAGAAGTTCATCATACTTGACCTGAACCTCTTCCCTCTTTTACATAATCCCTAGAATGAGTCTTTCCTTTTTTTTTTTTTGAGACAGAGTCTCACTATGTCACCCTTGGTAGAGTGCTGTGGCATCACAGTTCACAGCAACCTCCAACTCCTGGGCTCAAGTGATTCTCTTGCCTCAGCCTCCCCAGTAGCTGGGACTACAGGTGCTTGTCACAATGTCTGGCCATTTTTTGTTGCAATTGTCATTGTTGTTTAGCAGGCCTGGGCCAGGTTTGAACCTGCCGACCTGGGTATATGTGGCTGGTGCCGTAACAGCTATGCTATGGGCACTGAGCCTAGAAAGAGTGTTTTCACTTAGATTCAACAATAAAGTGCAAATAGGCACAAACCGACATAAATTTAATTTGTGATCTCTGCTTAGAGCCGTGCTGGTGTGCAGCCTGCAAGGGGCAAGGCAAGCCGAGTCTCTAGCTGCTGTTCCCTGCCCGCCTGGGCTTCAGAGACTCTCATCTGACAGAAATAGGTGTCTGTTTCTTCTCCAAATCAGTTTCCCTCAGTGTCTTTCCCACCCTCATATTCATAATTACATCTGGTTCATCAAGACATGGAAATCAAAAGGGTATGTGCTGTTTTTCTCAGGAGGAAGAAGGACCTTATTTCTGCCCTTGCCCTGTGGGCTCTAAGAGTCAACTCCTCGTTGGCTTCTGAGAGGACATGTGAAATAATTTCTGTAGAGTTATGATCTATGAAGTAAGGTATATCTGACAATTAAGTTTACAAACTCATCCTGGAAAAAGTGCTACATACATCATTATTGAATATCACTATGGCGCCTTCAGAGTGCTCCCCGGGGTAAATGACGCACTGATGCCAGCACCTAGTTCACCCTTCAAGGCAATTTTGGAACTTTTTCTGGAATGGTCATCAGAGCTGTCATGGGATTAACCTTGATGCCCTAAATGTCATCAAAAAGTCTTCCTTTCAATATTTCCTTTTTTTTTTTTTTTTTTCTGGTAAAGAAAAAAGTCACTGGGGGCCAGATCAGGTGGGTGGGTGGGGTGTTCCAATATAGTCATTTTGTTTACTGGCTAAAAACTCCCTCATAGACAGTGCCGTGTGAGCTCGTGTATTGTCGTGATGAAAGAGCTCTGAGTCATTCGTGAAAAGTTTCAGTTAGGATCTTCCTAACTGTTTCTCTATTGATGCTTACTTGGCCTGCTATGCTGCTGGCAGTCAGCTGATGATTTTGAGGCATAATTTGACAAATATTTTCAATGTTTTCATTAGTTCTACTCACTACTGGCTACTCTTTCTTTATCAGAGACATTTTCTCTCTCATGTAATCCATTTGTACACAGCTGTTTTCTTCACAGCATTGTCCCCCTAAACTTGGACTAAAATGTCCCCGATTTCACTTCCACTCTTGCCAAGTTTAACAAGAAATTTAATATTTGTTTGTCGCTCTAATTCAAGCTCAGACATTCTCACAATGCCACATAAATCATGGAAAAACAATTATGAATCCCCCTCAGCAAGACACTGCCACACATCGACATGAACACAGTTGTAAGACACTTACATAACAAGGGGATGAAACTTTGCCAAGCTTTTGTACAGTAGAGCCAACATAACTGCATGGTGATGTGTTTGTGAATTTAACTGTCAAAGCTCCAATGTAGCCAACATTGGGGTTACATGGCAGGCAAACACTGAAGAAGATGCCTGTATATAGTAGCTCATTAATTTCAGGCAGTTCTCCTGCACTATGGGTGGATTAGGAACCCATAAGCCCAGTTTCAATCCAACAATTGTTTGACAACAGTTTATTCAGCAATTCACCCAAACACAAGGCCAATTATTTGAATATTGTTGTAGCAGATGGAAGAATGGCCTATGTCAGAGTCACCACCATCACTGCCCTCTGTCACCTTTATGAGCTTAAGAGGAAGTGTGTGCTGGTGTAAGGACTTTCTCCTTCAACCAGTCTAAAATAGATGAGAGAGACACAGATGGGGCACAGAGATCCTCTTACCCTAAATCGTGAACAACTAAGAATGAGGTGTCACACGATGTATGCTATATTCATGTTGTTCTGAGCCCTTGCAGCTGTGAAGACAGATCTCAGCACTTTTCAATTCTCAGAAATACACATCCTGGGGGAGGGCAGGCCGAAGGTAACATTGTCTGTATTTCCACCTTGGCTGTCTTGTGACCCAGGCTGAACATGATCCAAGAAATGTGAGTTCACCACATTTGTAACACAGCTGTGCATAAAGTGGGGCCAAAGCTTCACACATCTCCAGTTCAGGCCTCTCTCTTTGGAGGTCTTTTCTCACGGTCTCGTATCCTCACCTCCAGTATCTCCCCTATTCCCTGGAGCCGTCTCTACAACAGCAGGCCCACGTTTTCCTGGGAAAGTTCCAGCACCTTTTGTCCTGTGGCCGAGTGCTGTGTGCAGCATGGCTTCGTTGTTTCGTGAAGGTCTGTGGGTATCCACAGTGACGTAGATTCCTTAGACTGCATAGTACATGAGGGTGGACTCTCTCACAGACACACTACCCAGGACAGACTCTGTTTGTCATAGGCAAGAGAGCAGCAGAGTATTTGGATGATGCTTTGAAATGTATAGCAAAACCCCGGCCTCAAATCAAGGACCTGGACTACGCAGGGGTGGGAGAGGGCTAAGACTCTCTCAGCCTTTATAATACAGACCAGACTCCAGGCCACTTGGCACTGTAGCATCCATCATTGTGATTTGCATTCCAGCCACTTCAGATTTTGACAGACAAGGAGCGTTTCCTTTGCTGGGTGTGTGGTCTTCATCTTTTCTGAATATCCTGGGGCCTGCTTTGCCTATCAAAGAGCTAAAAATTAGGAGTTACTTATATTTTGCTCAGTTTTCATCAAGTAGTTGAAACTATCCAAAATTGGAGAAAGCTTTCTTGTTATTACAAAAGTGGCTTGTTTCAAAAAGAGCTGGGAATTTTCAGGAAAGTGTACGTTTAACAAATGACATATCATGATAAATTGATAATCCAGTTTATCCCTGCATCTTCCCCTCCTGGATCCAAAGTTTCCACCATAAAAACCATCCCTTATTCATTGAGTCTAATCTTTTCAGTAATGTTCTCAGTGAGGCCCTAGTTCTAACTCTTGGGTAACAAGTGCATCCAGGACATCAAGGGTAATACCACGACAGTTCTGATGCCCATTCCAGAAAAAGAGTTCCAAAATTGCTTTGAAGGGTGGACCAAGGGCTGGTGTCAGTGCATAGTCTTCCCCGGGGAGTATTCTGAAGGCAACCATAGTGATATTCACTGAGGAAGTACGTAGCACTTTTTCTAGGATGGGTTTTTGAGAGTTTATAAAAAGAAAGGGAAAGAAATAAGGAAGGAAGGAAGGAAATAAGAAGTATAGGATATTCTATAATCAATTTCAGATTATTTAAAAACTGAAACACAGAGCAAGCCATGATATCAGCCATCTTCCATCGTTGAACTCATCTGTCTCCTGGCCTAATGGACCCTCCTCTCATCTGATCCCTGCTACTTTCTTAGGGGATAGGAGAAAGAAAGAGGCAGCAGAATGAAAGGGAAGCTGAGTAGTTGATAGAAGTAGAGTCCACAGACCTGGGAGAAAGGGAGTAGCTACAGTGGGATTAGGAAATGGAGAATTAGACTCGGATAGACATGGGATATGAAGCTCTAATAAAGTTTTTAAGGTGGAAATAAAAATTATAACATAAGGATTTATATAGCTATCTTTAAGAAGACTAAAAAATAAAAGGTAGAGTATGTAGAAGGATTTGATAAAAAGAACTGGGGTGGGGATTGCAAGACCGCCCTTAAGGTTGTCCTTGCTTACTTAGCTCCTGGGAGCATGGGAGGCTTCACAGTGCAGACGAATGTCTTGTAGAAACAGAGGTTTTCCCATGTCAGTGGACTCTTCCTCCTAGCCCTAACTCAATCTCTGGGGGGAAAAAGTTCAAAGTCTCCTTTTCTCCTTTAGTCATTTCATTCATTACACAAAGTATATTTATAGAGCTGCTTCAGGTCATTCTACAGTTATCAAACCCTCTCCGAAATTTCCTGGCAAAGAAATGAAGTCCTGTGACATTAGAGGGACAATTAAGGAGAAGTAAAATTATGGCAAACGGTGGACTCTCACCATGTAGTGACAAGATGGCAAAAGTTGTTCATAATCCAATTCAAGTCTGTTAAAGGCCGGCAGGGTTTAGTAAAATGTTTCAGCCCACAAAATTCAAAACTGAAGATTGTTTTGTTTTTACCCTGGACGGGATCTGTGGCTATTCTAGAAGCTGAAATAATTATTTGCTAAGAAGTCATTTTCTTTACCACAAAATTTAAGTCAACTGAAATTACAGTTCTGTTTGTAAGGCATGGACGCCCTTTAACACACGTGATGTTAGTGTGTTTACATGTAACATTAGTATGCAGTAAATATTTAGGTGACTTCATTCATCATATCCTGCCTAGCACGTTGAAGTGTTTTAACAGGGACTGAGAGAACCTGGAAATATCTGCCAGCTGAATGTACTTCACATCTCTCACTGAGAAAGAAGGGATTTGAAAGGGAAAAGGGAACATGGATACTGGCCACACTCAAAACTGGAGGGAGGAGCTCGATTTCTGACTACACACACATTGCAAATACACTGATGCCTTTGTCAATGTTGCTCTGAAATATTAAGCACGTTTGAATGTGATAACTCTGAGGACCTAAATAAGGAATTTTGGACATCAGTTTATACTTTTGGCAAGGAAGTCACTAGAGTTCTGTTTATTTACTGTGAGCCCTGCTGAATTTCTTACTTCTAAGACAATTATAGTCAAACAACATGTGAAGGAAGCGATTTGGATGGCGAAAATAAATGAATTATATGAAGTAACTAACCTTTAACCTTGGAATATTTAATGGCGTCGGATCCACATTCAGGAGGAACATAATTTATCCCTGCGTGTAAAGATATTTCATTCTTCTGCTAAAGTATACTGAATATTTTTACTATTTGTTAGATGAGAAAATTATGTGGAGGGCAGAGGGGTGCTGGGTAAGAGTCCTAAGGTCTAATGTGGCAAGTAAGATGAGTTTTTCCCCTGAAGGCTGGCAGGGAAGATAGATATTGTGCTAGTTTGCTAGGTGTGCCATAGCAAAATGCCACAGATTCAGTGCTTTAAACAAGAGGAATTTCTTACAGTTCTAGGTTTCTTCTGAGACCCCCCTGCCTTGGGTTGCAGATGGCCTGCCTCTTCCTGTGTCCTCACATGGCTTTTCCTCTCTGTGAGACCACATTTCTAATGCTTCTGGGTGTCCAAGTTTCCTATTCTTATAAAGGACACCAGTTAGATTGAATTAGGGCGATTCTGAAGACCTCGTTTTAACTTAATTATCTCTTTAAAGACTTTATCCCTAAATATAGTCACATTCTGAGGTACTAGGAATGAGGACTTCACCCTATGTCTTTCTGGGGAATGGAATTCAGTCTATAAGAGATATAGGAATAGATAAAAAATGCACAAAATATTAGTGGCACAATAATACAAGGTTGAGTGGGGTTGGAAAAAAGATCAGTGCTACCCAGACAAGTGTGAAAGGAGGTGAATTTTTAAATGGATTCATGCAGGTTATCCAAGTAAGGAATGGGTGTCAGACAGGGCTGGGAAGAGGAAGGGTGTGTGGAAAGGCACCTCCAGCTCAGGAGGGTGCATTCGTTTGGGCATGGAATTATGAAACAAGATTTAATACAAGATTAGTCTAAGGCAGTGGTTCTCAACCTTCCTAATGCTGCAGCCCTTTAATACAGTTAGTTCCTGTGGGTCGCAACTCACAGGTTGAGAACCACTGGTCTAAGGGACAAGAGCCAGGTGCAACAGAAGACAAGCCGTAAATGATACCCACCTGTCCAGTCCTGGCTACCCTGACTCTGAGACTATTGTCTTAGGGTTGTGACAACACATTCTGAATCAGGTTCTGTCTAGATTTAGGCCAAACCCTGCTGTCTCCCACCAAGTTGCTGAATGTTTTTGTCCTCTCATTTTGTTACGCATAATATAGTATCTCTATAGGATAGAGATTAATTAATAATGAATCCCTGAGGATGGTAGAGGATTCATTGTGGTCATCCCAGTATTTGGCACATAATAGCTATTGGAAATACGTTAACTTTCATCATTGTTTCTCCTCTAAAGATTTTGGACTTGATTCTATAGTATATTGGGAAACAATGCAAGTTTTTAAGTGGAGAGGTAGTATTATCAGATTTTAAAAATCATTCTAGTAACAGTGTGGATTATGAATCCGTGAGGTGAGAAGCTTGGGGCAAGGTACTAGTTGAAAGCTCTTGCAAAATCTGTCTAAGTAATCAAAGAGCATAAATATGGGAAATTCAAGTCCAAGTCTGGAGAAGAGAAAGAAATAGACTTGAGTGAAGTGAGATAAATTTGACAAAAGTTGGTCAGGGAGAAAAAAGCAAAAGAAGTATTGGATGATTTCCAGATTTCTGGCTTGGAGAACTAGGTGGTTCCTCTCTGAAGAGAAATTAAAACACAAGAGTCAGGTCTGGAGAGAAAGCTTGTGCCTTCAGTTTGGGGAATGTTTGTGTTCCACATCACTCGTGGCTTCCACACCTTCTTGCTCACCAAGCTTCAGTTCCATGGTTTTTCACCATAATCATTCCTTTGAAAATTCCCTCACCTCCTTTACCATTCTTACCATCATTTCACACAGCTAACACCAGCTATAGTTAAATATACATCCTCATGGCTGATAGCAGCTACAAGAAAACCTCCAACCATGCTCACTGGTAAGACCACAGTACTACCAAGAAATATTTTATTTCATTTTGTCAATTTCATCTTCTACCATTTTGTCACTCACCTTCTACCACCTTCTGTTTCAAACCATTTTGTCCCTCCCCACTCCCTCATCTATACTCTCAGCTAGTAAAACGTGCTTTGATAATTTACTTAGAAATTACAAGCAACCGGAAAATTTGGTGTTTTCATCTTCCCCCTTCTCTCACCATACACTCTGCCTTTCTCCTCTCCCAGTGATGAAATGTCACTGCTACTAGGACCAACTCTTTCACTTGTGCCCTAGATTCTATTTTTTTTTTTTTTTTGAGACAGTCCCACTATGTCTCCCTCAGTAGAGTGCTGTGGTGTCACAGCTTACAGAAACCTCAAACTCCTGGGCTTAAGTAATTCTCTTGCCTCAGCCTCCCAAGAAGCTGGGACTATAGGTGCCCACCACAACGCCCGACTATTTTTTGTTGTTGCTGCTGTTATTGTAGTTGTCATTGTTGTTTTTAGCAGGCCCGAACTGGTTCAAACCCACCAGCCCCAGCCTATGTGGCCAAGGCTCTAACTACTGAGTATGGGTGCCGAGCCTGTGCCCTAGATTCTTATCCCCTCTTAAAAATGACAATTATTGCCTCCCACATTTAATCCTGCTTTCTCTCCTTTACCTTTAATTTTTTTCTATTCTATTGGATGATTTTGTCAACATACAAACATGCTAAACTATCTCTCATCTTAAAACAACCTCTGGGCCTGGGCACAGTGGCTCATACCTATAATCCTAGCACTTTGGGAGGCCAAGGAGGGAGGATTGCTTGAGCTCAGGAGTATGAGACTAGCCTGACCAAGAGCAAGACATCTCTTAAAAAGAAATAGAAAAATTAGTCTGGTGTGTTGGCATGTGCATGTAGCCCCAGCTACTCAGAGGCTGAGGCAGGAGGATTGCTTGAGAGGAGTTTTATGTTGCCATGAGTTATGATGACACCACTGCACTCTAGCCTGACAGAGTGAGACTCTGTCCGAAGAAAAAAGTAAAACAAACTCTCTCTTGACACCAGGTTTTCTTTCCAGTTTCTGCCTATTTCTCTGGGACACTTTTTGACAAAGCTTCTTAGAATAAATGTTTCCATCGTCTCTTCCTCTTTTCAGGCCGCTCTCTCTTCCTAAATGTTCCTTTCTCATCTTCTTTGTTGGCTAATTTTTCCTTTAGAGTCCAGAGCTGCTTTTTTTCCATTCTACATTCTTTCCTTTTGTAAAACCTTCCGATCTCATCTCCTTAACTAGTATCTTTCTTCTAACAGAACACGAAGCCTAACCTCCTCTTTAAATTTCAGACTTACATATTCAATTGTCAGCATCTTAAACTTCACAGGGCCAAAAAAGAATTCTTGATGTCCTCCCACCACACATCTGGCTTCTCCACTGTGTTTTCATCTTAGTTAGATATGTCTGTTGACCCAGATGTTCAGGCAGTCTTGGGGTCACCCTCAACTCTTCCCTTTCTCAAACATTCTATGTTCAAATTCACCAGCAAGTTCTATCTACTCCCCTTTTAGGGTGTATTTTGAATTAAGTCATGAAGCATGAAGCTGATGCCAAAATTACTAACAGTTGGGATGTGGAATGTGTGCGGCGTCTCAGCAACAGGAGAATTACAAGGAGACACCTGCATACTGAGGTAAGAAACTGAAAGACAGTAATGATGATGTACTCAATGTATTTTCTCTGTTCTCTTCACCCTGTGGGTATTTTAGTGATTGGATATGGAAAGAAATCACAAATTGCATTTATAATCGTGAAATTATAATTCAGTGGTGAGACCATGAATTTATTAGCTTGCTTTATCATATTGAGCTATTTCTCTAATTTTTGTTTTATTATGTTTTAATTCAAAAGAGCATTGTTTAGTGAATATAATATGCAAATAGCTAGGTGGGAGGAAATGCACCTTGGTGCCTTGGAATTTGCAAAAGGAGATAATATATTAATGTTCAGCTCCTGAGAGACAAAGACCATTTGGACAAATAGTTTCAAAGGGAACTACGATATCTGTTCTGGGCATCCAGGCAAAGAATAAGGCCCAGAGCACAAACTGGGAATTCGTACCACCAGAGTTAGAGCCCCTGACAACTCGCATACCTACTTATATAGGGTTATATGTTTTCAGGTTAGGAGGAGAGCCAAAGAACAGCAAAGAGCATTCTTAGTTCAGGGATGATCATGGGAAACTGTTTAAGTAAAAGCTGTCTGTCAGCTGGTATTCATTTCTGCTAAAGGAAAAAATGAGTTGGCTATCAGTACCTGGCATCTCTATAATCTGTGATTTGATAAACTTATGCTGCCAGCAGGAATCATCCTGCGGCTTTCTGGTCACATGGTCTTTCTCCTCTTTTTCCTCCTCCATCTCCCTCTCTTCCCTTCCTTCTGCCCTCTTTCCGTTTATTTATCTATTTAGAAATCTGTAATTTAGATTTCAAAGTGGACTTCCAAGGGACCAATACAAATTATTAGGGCAGAAATATTATGTGTTTTATCCATAATATCTCATCCTAACTCATTCTAAAATGCTTTTCCTTCAAGAAAATCCTCAGTAACCTTAGTCGCTACCGGTTTTTCCCACCAACTTGTTAAAGGTCTTCAGGTTAGGAAGAAAAGGGGGAAATGGTGGGATTTTTAGAAATCTAATATATTGACTTTAAAAGAATTTATTTCAACCTGCCAAGGCTCTGAGAAAAATGAGATAGAATTTTATAGGCAACAAATTATATTTTTTCCTCTGGTGTTGCTCGTGATAACCACATTACTCCCCAGCAACTCTCCAGGTATTCTGTTATCTGCAGGTGTAAATCCACAGCAGTTTCATGCTCCATTATAATTTACAGTAACATGAATAAGAAGTGTTAATGAGAAAAGTACATGTGGGAGCTTTGTGTAGTACTGTGTTCTTATACTTTAGGGAAAAAAGAAAACCTTCCACGCAGTACCATATTCCCTAGTTATTTACAGTGAAATTTATTAAACTGTCAGTTTTCAGACAAATAATCCCAGGTTACCAAAGGCTGAGAACACAATGACAAATGATGAAATATTGCTGACTTGGTAAAAATCCCCCGGTGATCAAACCAGCCAAGAAAGTGGGAAGGAGCAAAGCAGACTAGACAAACTGTCTCCAGGTTGTATTTGATTGCATTGACTTTTGGCGCATTTTAAGTCTCTGTTTGATGCCTGTAGCATTACCTTGAGTAGCCAAGGGCTCCCCCCTCTACACTTCTATTCCATTGACTGCCATCACACTAGTGGCTTGGTTTGACCAATGGAATATGAACGAAGGTGACAACATACCTTTTTTGTTCTCTTTGCCCTGAGTCCACCAGTCCCACATTGGGACCATTCGACCAGCCTGCATCCCTGAATAAATAAGAGGTGGAGCAGAGGTCTTCCAGACAGGCTAACCCACAGGGAATGTGAAATAGAGACAAGCAATAAACATGTCATTTTAAGTGGCAGATGTTTTGGAATCATTCATTACTGCAGCATAACAGCATGGGGAAACTAATACACACTGATTCAAAGAGGTGAAAATATACTCCATCTGAAAAAAAAAAGCGAGGACTTAAGTATGGCAATCATGCTCTGACTTACAACACAAAAGACCATCTATGTTTATAAAATTTAACTGCTAAGGAAAACTGTCTTACTCTTTTAAAGATGACAAATGGCCTTATGGCAATTTATAGTTTTTTATCTTTCTTTTAACCAAAATATAAAAGGAATATAAATAGTTTTGATGTTATCTGTAGTTAGATGTTGAATGTATCTAAGAAAGCAAAATTAGATTTTTATGTTAACAATGGAATTCGCAAAGAGGTTTCATTTATTTGCATGAACACAGAGCCAAACACTGGGGCAATTTAATTCACCTTTTAGCCCAGGAGAGTGAAAAGGAAAGAAAAATAAAATCATTAGGATTCTTAAAAAGGAAAAAGCTTCTTGTTATTCTAGGCACATAATGTTGGGTGTTATCTTTTAAGATAATTTGTACCATAAAATGCTTTACCTTAAAGAAATCCCATGTGCTTTTTGTATCTAGTAATGGAGTCTTACACTAATTTTTGAATTAGTTGAAAAGGTTATGAAAAAATAGCTATTCCATTGTACTCCCACGGTGATATCTTTATAGACAAGTTACCTGAATTTACCCAATGCTATTGCCTTACCCAGTTTGGTAGCCTGGATACAAATTTTTTGAGCTGTTTCTGAGTCAACCTTTCTCCAAGAGATAAATACCAGTCTAATATTTGGTTCCCTGTCAAGATAAATTGGCCTTGGTTTTTTTAGAGGTTTTCTTAAGTAAGGGGAAGTCTACAGCTGCAATGGAGAGGCCAGCACGGAAGGTGGATTACTGCTGTGGCCGTCAGGTCTAGGCTTGCCATTGGGCCACCCCTCAGATTACTCATTATTTTTTATTAAAGCTAAAGCTGTTTTTGGAGGAAATCAAAACAAATATAGATCTATCCCTAGTGAGAAGATAAACTAAAGATTGGTGGTCTTTCTTTCAATAAAAAAATTCCTTCCTTCCTTTCTTCTTTCTTTCTTTTTTCCTTCTCTCCCTCCCTTCCTCCCTTCCTCCCTCCCTCCCTCCCTCCCTCCCTCCCTTCCTTCCTTTCTTCCTTCCTTCTTTCCTTCCTTCACAGAGTCTCACTCTGTTAGCCTGGATAGAGTGCTGTGGCATCATAGTTCACAGCAATCTCAAACTCTTGGGCTCAAGTAATCCTCTTGCCTCTTCCAAGTAGTTGGAACTATAGGAGCCCAACACAATACCCAGATAGTTTTTCTATTTTTAGTAGAGATAATGATACAACATTCCCCATCTCTAGGTACAAATAGGCTGTGCTTTCCAGGTTACACCCTCTGGGATCTAGCAAGGTCATGAGCAAAGCAGGCTGAAAGGTTTTGGGTGGTTCCACCTTGGTAGGGAACACACACTCTAATTCTTTCCCTGAGAGAAAAATTGCAGAGATCTAATACTATATATGTGTGTGTGTATAAATATATATATATACACCCCTTGACAAAGGACCCATGTGAGAAACTTCCAACTTTGGTATTCCCTTTTGCCAGAAGCTCTGGTGCTTTTTACTCCTTATGTATTCCTTTCTATCTAATAAAATCATATATTACCACTGATCTGTGTTTGTGGGTTCATTCTTTGAGACAAGGACCTACTGAAGAAAGAAATTCCAGTAGGAATTCTTGCTCTTGCTTAGGCTGGTCTCAAACTCCTGAGCTCAGGCAATCCACTTGCCTCAGTTTCCCAGAGTGCTAGGATTACACTGCACTGGACCTAGAAAAATACTGCAAATATGAATTATTTTCCAGCTTTCCCTCCAAACATAATCCTACAATGTCCTTGCATCCTGGACACTCAGTCTCTGTTTATCCATTTCTAGAGACAGCCAGCTGAGTGGGTCCTATGTCTGCACAGCTTAGCTATTAGGAAGTATATCATTATGCTCAATTATAATCTGCTTCTCCTTTATGCTTGTTGACCCTAATTCTGTCTCTAGGGTCACATAGAAAGTGGTTGATCCCTCTTCCACATGAGACAACTGAAATACTTAAAGTCATCCAACAGGGCTTCACCTTTCTTAGGAAGGGACTTCTTGCCCCAAATAAGATTTCCTGTTGTAAACAAATAACTCAATATCCCTTTGTTCCCAGAATTTCTTTCTTTAGTAGGTCCTTAGGCTTGGGGATTCAAAGAATGAACCCACAGACTACAGATCAGTGGTAAGATAGGATTTTATTAGACAGCAAGGAGTACAGAAGGAGTAAAATGCATCCGAGCTTCTGGCAAAGGGGAAGACCCGCTCAGGGCTGGACGGGGACCCTCTCCCATTTTCTAGGCCTGGGTGATCTTATAAATCAGACCCCCCCATCTCTAGGCACAAACACGCTGCCCTTTCCAGGCCACACTCTGTGGGCTCTAGCAAGGTCCTGAGCCAAGCAGCCCAAAGGTTTTGGGTTGTTCCTCCTTAAGTAGGGAGCACTCCTCATAGGGAGCACACCTTCTAATTCCTTGCCCGAGGCAAAAACTGCAAAGACCTACTCCTGAGCTAATTTTACTCAGGATAGGAAAAGCAGCATTTAAATCTCCAAAACTGAAGATGGGGGAGGGGGGAGGGGAGGCTTCCTACTTGGGTTCCTCCCCACCGCCACCACAGGAGGTTTTGTTCTCCCTCTTCTGTTCACCCTCTTTTGCTCATCTTGTTTATCAGTCTTTCTCCCTTTCAATGAACTCTATCATTCTCTGGGTTTCATTCTTTGAATCCCGAGCCAAGAACTTAGCTTAGCAACATTTGGGACCTAAGTTTCAAATCTTAATAAGATTAAACTTTATCTTGCTAACATGGTTGAAGTAGGTAGTGATAATTCATAATAATTAAAGGTGATTTTGAGAGAGGATACTAGAAAAAGTTAGGTCTAAGAGAACAGATATTTTCTCAAGGAGACCCCAAGGAAATACCTGTAAGGTCCTCCCTGTGGTGACTCAGCTCCTAGGAATTTATAGAACCTTTACTTCCTAAGACCTGGAAACTAATGCTTACTTCTACTTCTGTAAAGCCAGAGCCTCCTTCTCCAGCTTGATTCAAACTGACCAATGAGACCCATGGGCCAAAACCTTTTGACTGGAGATAAAAAAAAAGAGAAGACTGAGCCAGTCAGGGAGCATGGCCATTTAGGGATTCTGGGTCTGCCACTGCCCCACCAGCTGGAATGAAGCCCTTCCTCTTTTGAACATGGTTTTGGGTGCTCTTTCTCTCTACTGGGCCTCATTGTCCTGCAACATTTTGAAAAAGAGCTTTAGAAATTACTTCTTTAAAGGGGATTCACCTATTCCTATGGGACTATGGACAGGGAAGTGCTGAGAGCTGCTACCACAGAAGAGTTGCTCTGTCCTTGTTGAGGTCCCTGGTAGCCAGTAGAAGCAAAGCTTTGCAGACTTTTCTCTGTTCACTCCTTTTCCATGAAATGAGCCTTAGAAATGTCTGCTAAGTCATCTTCTCCAGCCTCTGGTTAAGAAGACAAACTCCTGGCCATGGCAGTAGCAGCATACCTAGCAGGTGGCCCCTTCACCAGAAGAAAAAGATGAGATTTTATTCTAAAAATAACCCTTTCTATATTATTCCTTACAGAAATAAGTAGACACTGACTGTGATATTGTAAACATGACAGTCCCCTCAATGTGAGCTGAATTAATTGATTTATTAGGAGCAAAATAGCTATGTGGGCTGGACTAAATTGTCTTATTAAGGATTCAATTGCACTAATTGCTTGCACAGTGGGCAAAGGAACAAAGGGAGGAGGGGAGGAAGAGAGGCAAGTGCTTGTCACAGGGTCCTTGCTCGTCAGAACACAGGGAAGGAGGCCGCCCTACACCTCAGTGGCTTGTATAGAGCTCCTAGACTCCTGGCAGGAACAGGAATTTGGAGTATGGTTAACCTGGATAAAATTCCAAAGAAAAGTCTTCCTGTGCTAGAACTAGTCACTCTAATACCATCCCTCCTGTACTGGTACCGGAGCACGAACACCGGGAAGAAATGAGGCTCTTCTTTCTCGCTCAGAGGAAAACAGGTCTCTGCAATGAGAAGAATTCTGGTTCTGAGCTGACGGGAAGTAGGAAAGGCATGTGGTGATGAGGCAGTGAGCAAGAAAAAGTTCAGACTTTTCCCCGGGCACTGAGCTTATAGAGACGTCTTGTCATGGTTAAAAGAATAGATTTCAGAGCTAGAGAGAACTGGGTTTGAGTTTCTATCATTTCCTATTTGTTTGCTCTTCAGCATTTATTTCATTTTCCTGAGCCTCAGTTTCCTCATATGAGGATTATAACAGTGCCTACATCAGAGAACTTTTTATGAGATGCATATGAGAGATTAAACGAAAATGGTTTTTACAGTGCCTGGCACATCATAAGCATTCAATGAATGAAATATTTCTTTCTTAAAAATGCCTCCTTGATTGTCAGAAAAACTCTATATAACCCAATCTACAATCTCTTGCAGCTCCAAAATTTATCAGTCTCCATCTGTACAGTTAATTAGAATCACAGAATATTAGAGCTAAAAGGGACTGTCGAGATCATCCTTTTCAACATTCGTGCATTACCTATGGAGAAATTAAGGCCCAGACTAGAGACCAAGTGCCTCACCTAAACCTCCCCTAGAAGAATTCTTAGCAAAAAGGTGAATCTTAAATCTTACCGCATGAATACTTCTCAGGTACCATGTAGTTCAGCTTTCATCCATAGAGCTCTACCAACATCAATCAATTAAGGTGCAAATTGCCACTGTGCTGCAGTTAACTATTAATTCTCATTACTTATTTAATAGGCATTAGGCACCCACAAGTAAAATTCAAAACATAAAGAATAACCCTTGCTTCAGTGGCATTTGCTCATAGATCTTTCCAGTTAATGTCTTCGAGCTGACATCACTGGGGTTGACACTGTTTGTTAGTATAGAGCAGAGGCTTTCCACCAGTGTCTTATGAGAGGATCTCAGGTGTGCTGCAAAACTTCTAAAGATCATTAATTACTTATGAAAGTTCAAAGCACAGTCAGCATATTCTTTTTTTTAGTTTTTTTGTTTTTTTTGGATCAACATGATTTAAGCGTGCCATGGAAGTTTAACTAGAGGTCAAGCGTGCAGTGAGATTAAAAAAAAAAAAAAAAAGGTTGAAGACCAACTGCTGTAGGGCAACTGCTGTGGGGTAACTGCTGTGGGGCAACTGCTGTGCACCTTCACTGTGGACTCAGGACCTGAGCTGGGAGGACAGCCCCAGGGGCCGGTGTGTAGCTGGGAGTTTGCACTGCTCACATGTAATTATCGGGCCTGGTTGTAACTGTGTAAATGGACTCGGCAGAGTAACATTTGCTGATACATCATCCTCTTCAGGACTTCCATGGCCATTTAGGAAATTGCCTCTTCCTGGTGCGTGGGGTCCATTGTGCTATTACAGTATTTAAAAATAACCTGAGAGGATATTACTCAGATGATACTGCTCAGTTGTTTTTTCCCATCTCTGTGTCTTTCTCTCTCTCTATTGAAAACAGATTTTTAAAGGGCACTCGATGATGGCAAAAAGAATTTTCAGACAAAACCAGGCAAATACTTGGCTGAAGAGGACCAAGGGAAGCTGGGAAACTTCCTCCCCAGAACCATAAAGACAGTTCCATCTGCGTTTTTTTTAGTGCAGTGGGTTGTACACAGCTTTGGAAGAGGCAGACGGTAGATTGTCCCCTTGAGTTTCCTCGGAGCCTGGTGATCACATTCGACATTATCCTGTCCCAGGACACCCTGCAAAAGTGAAACTGCAATTTGAGAAGATTTCCCTTCCTCCTGAGAGGAAATGACACTTTTTCTCCCAAAGAAGAGGACCTTTCTGTAGACTAAGCTGAGCAGAAAAGAAGGTAATGCCTCTCAGCCAGGAGAGATGAAATGAAGGCCTGGCCCTGATACTGCTCCTGTAGGAATCCAGCTGAGAAGCAACGAGCTCCTGGTGTCTCGGGTACAGCAGGATAAATTACAATGGAAAATGGAGGCTGGTTTTGATTCAGGGATTATAGGGGGTTAGGAATAAGCCACTGTGTGTGTTGCCTACAAAGGCCTTAATAGCTATAGTGGTTGAACTTTTGTATTTGTTTAAAAAATGCCAGGGAACAACATTTTTTAGTTTTCCTCCTCAGTAACCGGTGGTTGTCTCGAATCCCTTCATGAATGTATTATGGAAAACTGGGACAGAGTTTCCCCCTCGTTAGCCAAGTACGTGCCTGCTGGGGTTTTATGTTAGAAAATAAGATTTTCTTTAAAGGAAATGTGTAGTAGAAAACTAAACCATTAAGCACAAAATCATGCAGCCCAGAAATGCATGACTGGACCTATTTTTTTTTGCCAAACTTTCCCCTCCCTTCCATTTGTTTTGTGCATACTATAGAGCCAAGGAATATTAGTTTTAAAGATATGATATGTTAATTACTCAACTTTACAGCATTTTACCTTTCTGTGATCCTGAAATGAATTTATTTCCACAAAAACGATTATTAAGCTTCCCTATGAATTTATATTTTTGTGCCCTTATTTATGATTTGATGCCTAGATACAGAATACAGAATGAATATTATATTTGCCTGCATATGTTTTGACAAAGAAAGAAAATAATTCTTATTATGCAAGGTGTTGAAAATACCTGAAATTTTGGTAAGCTTTCCTTAAGGTTATGGATGTTCTTAGCTCTTAGCTTCACAACAGCTTCTTGGTCTTAGTACCAAAGTACTAAGTCCTTAGTAAAGAAGCTTCCAGAAAACCAGGCATCAGTAAGCCAAAGCAAATTGTTTATCTTTCTGTGCATTCAAAGTCTTATGGAGAGAAGCACTGTTGCTTGGAGTTGGAAGTTAGATTGAGGTTTGCATCATGTTTTGGTGCCTGCATAATCTCTATCTTGAATTCCTAATTTATAAAATGGATATACTAAGATCTATCTCATAAGGTTGTGGTGAGTATTAAATGAAGTCAATAGTATAATGTCCCAAGCTCACCACTGACCCCCAATCAGCCATTCATCAAGTGTATTCATTAAATATTTTCAAACCTCTAAGGATCTATTTTGCAACCTATATATACTTCTGTCTGCACAAATTCTTGAGTCCTAAAATGTTACAAAGAATGATCCATTACAGTTTCCCAGATTTCCTGAAATTAAAAGGTTTTTAGTGATGGGTTTAAAAAAAAAAAGACAAACATTTAAAGGCTATTGGTTTGATATTGGTTCTATTAACTAATGACTACAAAGCTTTTGTATTCCTATAGCATATCGTAGCTGTTATCTAGTTCCATATCCCAGAGAAGCAATATAGCAATAGGCAGCCCTCTATTTTTCTATCCTGTGAGGTTTATTTTTTTTTATTCTTGGGTGAGAATTAACATAGTATTAGCCACAAATAATAATAGTTCATGCAATTTTTATCTTTCTAGAAGAGGTATAAACTTATAATTGTCCTATGCTCTGTGACCCAAAAGATTAAAGAAACCTCTCTCTGGGAAGGCTATTTGATCAAGACAAAATTATTAGTAAATTATCACAATTATTCACCCTCTTGAAAGAGTGATTGGGATCGGACATAAATATAGGTTTAGCAGAAAATCACACCCTTTGAGGGCAGAGGTTGATGTCGTATTTTTAAATTATTTAAACATTATAACTTAATGTAAGCATATATTTCACATGACTTATGACATTTTTGAACTCTTGCCTCAAGAAAAATAGGTGGGTTGGCAATTGAGAAGAAGGGAAAACAATGTTGATTTTTTTAAAAAAATATTTATCATATTCTAGGCATTATAAATATATGCCCCTCTAGAAATTATGATTTCCACTAGAACCTAAGGTCTGCCAAGGTAGGGGTCTTCATCTATCTTATTTGCTGGGGTATCTCACATTTCTTGAACAGTAGTTCCTGGCACCTAAAAGGTGCTTAAAAATTGTTTATTGAATGGATGACTAAGTAATCATTTAGATCAGAATGCAACTACGTACACATATTGTGTGTCCATTACTAGTAGTTTATTAAAAGAAGGAAACAATTCTTGCTTCATTTATCTCTCTGTTCTTTTAAGTTTTCCTGCTCCCTTGGAGGCATCACGTTACCAGACATCAAGCTATACTACAAATCTATGTTAACCAAAACAGCCTGATACTGGTACAAGAACAGAGATACAGACCTGTGGATCCAAACAGAGAACCAGATAGGTACCCACCCTCATATCACCATCTGATCTTTGACAAGACAGACAAAAGCATACACTGAGGAAAAGAATCCCTATTAAATAAATGGTGCTAGGAGAATTGGATAGCCACATGTAGATGATTGAAACAAGATCCGTACTCTCACCACTCACAAAAAATAATTCCTGTTGGATAACAAAGTTAAACCTAAGGCATGAAACCAGATGACTTTTAGGAGAAGAGGTAGGGAAAATTCTTATAGATAAGTGCATTGGCCAGAGAAAATAATTCATGAAGAGGACCCCAAAGGCAATTTCAGTGACAACTAATATAAACAAATGAGACCTGATTAAATTTAAAAGTTTCTGCACAGCCCAGGAAACAATTAATAGAGCTAATAGAGAACCTACAAAATGGGAGAAAATGTTTGCATGCTATACGTCTGATGAAGGGCTAATCACCAGAATCTACAAAGAACTCAAGCAAATCAGCAAGAAAAAAATCAAATAACCACTTTAAAAAGTGGGCAAAAGACATGAATTGAAGTTTCTAAAAGAAGATAGACTGTTGACTAATAGGCACATGAAAAAATGTTCAACATTTCTAATTATTAGGGAAATGCAACCCCAAACTACAATGAGATATCAACTAACTTCAAGGAGAATGGCTCTTATCAAAAAGTCCCAAAACACCAAGATGCTGGCAAGGATAGGGAAAAAAAGGAACACTTATACACTGTTGGTGAGATGGCAAATGAGTACAGCATCTATGTAAAATAGTATGAGATAACTCAAAGAGCTAAAAGTAACCTACCATTTGATCTAGGAATCCCACATGTGAGTATTTACCCAAAGGAAAAAAATATCATTCTATCATGAAGACACTTGCACTCAAATGTTTATAGCAGCACAATTCACTATGGCAAAGATGTGGAAACAACACAAGTGCCCACCAATATATGAGTGGATTACTAAAATGTGTTATAGTATTGATCAGACCTTTAAAAATGCTGATTTAGTATTTTTTATAATAACCTGAATGAATCTTGAGAACATTCTTCTGAGTGAATTGGAAAAAACAAACACTACATGTATTCAGTACTAAATCAGAATTAATTGATCAACACTTATGTGCATATATGGAAGAAAATACTCATCAGAAATTAAGCAGGTGGGGGGGAAGGAGGGCATGGGTAAGTTCACACTTAACTGGTACAATGCATACCTTCTTGGTAAAGGGAACACTTTTATCTTTGATTTAAAGCATACCAGACAAAACTATATAACTAAAATGTGTCTACCCCAGAATATTCTGAAATAAAAATGAATACATGAATAAATTTTCCTGCTATTACATTTCAAGATTAACCAAAATATCTAGAAATGTCTTGCTGGGGCATTTCAGCTCCTCTGCCCACCCTGTCATTGACATGAGACTTAAGTAATAATTGTACTTTTTTTTAATTACAGATATTCCTACCAAACTTCCTCTAGATCTATTTTTTTCAAGAGGTTGCAAAGTAAGTTTAAAGATCTCAAAACACCAAATATGAATTGAAGCTTAAAAAAGTTTTTTTTTAATGCTTAATCTTCCATCTAAATACCACAAATTAATCTCAACATTTGTAGAAATCCACATATGCACCAACCATTGTGCTAGCCAGAGTGAGTCTACATGATCTTAGGCAGGAGGTTTCTTACTACTTAACAATAGGCAAATGCACAGTTACCCTTGGTGTTCAGTTGCAGTGTTCATCTCTCCATAACCGTTTGCTTGTGTATGCAATAAATGTACATGTGTATACATATAGTACATACATCTTACTCAATGCTCCCTCTAAAAACAAAGAACAACTGTTTTTTTTGTTTCTTTTAATAATGACACTATAAATTCCCAAATTTGGAATGCTTCAGTTATGGAAATAGAGTGATGTAGAGAAAAAAACTTTTCCAACAATCCAAAAGATGCCATTTTACCAGCCACTTTTTGAAGCCTCATCTTCAGGGTCTTTCTTTTTGCTTGGTATGTGAGATATCTGTATTCATCTCACAACCTCACATAATTCCTAGTCTTCATGCTATGTACTACCAAGCTGAGAAATGTTGGGAGTCCAGAATCATTAGGCAAACCACACAGCTGCTGTCATATCCCTTGCCTCTATAATTTCCCCTGATTGATATATTTGTGCTTAGAATGGATAATCCATCATTTTAAAAGGTTAATATAAGATGCTCACAATGGCAATTTTCTTTGTATTTGGTTTAATTCTATCTTCTTTCACTCTCCCCTGTTTTGTTCTAGTCTTCAGGACTGGGCTTACTTACCCCTTTCTGAAAAGCACAGTTGGAAATGTTTGCCTGTTGCCCATCAAACACAATATGGTTATAATAGAAACAAAGGACATTCAGCCACAAGGATGACTGGGACAGACACAAAGACAAATATCTAATCAATTGGGACTAAGAACAGCAGAACAGAATGAGACATTTTTCCAGATTGACTATGATTTACATTCAAGCATTTAGAAATGCCTTCTAACATCCTTCTTTCGCGTGAAAATCTCAGGCTTTTGTTAATAACGTCAGCAAATTCAGCAAGTTTTTTTTCTTGCTTTGTTTTTTGAGGCAAGGTCTCATCATATCTCACTGCAACCTCAATCTCTCGGGCTCAAATATCCTCCTGCCTTGGTCTCCCAAAGTGCTAGAATTATAAGCATAAGCCACTGTACCCATCCAACTTCAGCAAGCTTTTATAACACATCTCACTGGTGTTACCAACTGTGGAATGTACTGGGGACAAAATAAAAAATAATAAATAAATCAGACATAGCATGTTCTCTCTTTGAGGAACTCAAATTACTAGGAGAAACATGGATAAATAGATAATTGCAATGTAGTTATATAAATGCAATGATATTGTACTCAACTACAGAGACATTGCACCAAACGAACTCTGCCTGAAGAAGTTAAAGTACCAGAAAATAGGTGGTATTGAGCTTGGCTATGAAATGATGGGGGAATGATATCACACTAAGACACAGTGTTGGCTCCAGGATGTGAATTAAGAACAGCTAAAATGTGGGCTGTGGAAAATGGAGAGACAGTTCTGGGAAGGTAGAAGGAGGCAGCCTTGCATTGCTAAGGAGCGTGGGGTGGGGAGAAACTCCTCCTGCCCCCGAAAGTTCACTGAAAGATCAACTCACAATTAAGGCAGATTAATAAAAGGAAGAAGTCTGTTTACCATGTACATGGGGAGAATCACAAAGTGATTATCTCACATTCCGATGGGATCCAGGTAATTTATGCCAGCTTTTTAGAGTAAGAGGAAGATGACGAGCATAGGTAATCTATTTAGGGCAATAAATGGTTACTAGGGAATGAATGGACGGGAAAAGATTGACTTGTAAATTAACCCGAGAGACAGGTATTATGTTTAAATGATTTGGGCCACGTCTGGTTGCATTTTTTATTTTCTTTCCTGCAAGATAGGGAGATAATCATTGTGAGATAAAGTCCCATATTCTTGTGATGGGTCAGTCTGGTTTATAAAGATAGAGGGAAAGTTTCTTCTAATGTCTTTTAAAACACCTTTTTATCTTGAAAGTTCTCTAATTTAAAATATTCCTTATACTGTTCCTTTCAGCAGGTGACGCCATTTTCCAGGAATTTGCCAAAATGACGAACACAAAAGGAAAGAGGATAGGCACCCAATACATGTTCTCTGGACCTTATAGAAAACATGGAGTTGTTCCTTTGGCCACATACATGTGAATCTTCATATTGTAGACATCAAAGGAATGGGTATTTCAAAAAGGCATGCCATACAAATGTGACCCTGGCAAAACTGGAAGGGTCTCAAACTTTTTAAACAGGGGGCCAGTTCACTGTCCCTCAGACCATTGGAGGGCCAGACTGCCAGCCTGGGATGAGTCTGCTGCTAAGCAGGACAGGCAGCAGCGGCAAAAATACCCGGTGGGCTGGATAGATGTCCTAGGTGGGCAGCATGTGGCCTGCAGGCCATAGTTTGAGGACGCCTGAAATGTCACCCAGCATAATGTTGGCATTGCTGTAAACAAACAAGGGCTAGATTCTTGCCAAGAAGAATTGATGTTTATATTTAGCACAGTAAGCATTCTAAGGGTCAAGATAACTTCTTGGAACATGTGAAGGGAAATGATTATAAAAAGAAGGAAGCCAAAGAGAAACACACCTGGGTTCAACTGAAGCACCAGCCTGCTCCACTCAGAGAAGCTTGCTCTGTGAGAACCAATGGAAAGGAGCCTGAGCTGCTGGAACCCATTCCCTATGAATTCACAACATAATAGGCCGAAAAAATAAAAGGCTACTGTAAAAAACATGTATATTCTTTATACCAAGGAGCCATATTTTGTGGTGAAATTTCCTGAGCTCCTTCCAGAGTTTCAATTTATTTGTAAAATTGAGGGTTACAGAGCAGAGACTAATTTTGCTTTTTCTAGAAATAGCTCTAATGCTGGGAGGAAAGGACATGGGAGAAATAAGGGATTGCCTGGAGGAGCAAGTGTTAGGATTGATTTGTTTTTCCTTTTCCCCACATTGCGTTCAT
Organism: Otolemur garnettii; assembly: GCF_000181295.1. Taxonomy (NCBI): domain Eukaryota; kingdom Metazoa; phylum Chordata; class Mammalia; order Primates; family Galagidae; genus Otolemur; species Otolemur garnettii. Next base: position 8,955,202 of record NW_003852436.1, on the reverse strand, counting down.
TCAAGGAAACTTCTCGTATATTCTTCTGTCATCTCAAAGTCATTAGAGCCTGATCTTAGAACAAAGCATAACTGTCTTCCTTAATACCCATGCCAGACAAAGAAGAATGAGTTGTTTCCTCTAAAATTCCACACTCAAGTTAATGCGTGTGTCTGCAAAGAATCATTCGTGGATATGAGTCAATTATTCCTTGAGTTGCAGTCTCTGGAAGGAGTATCACACGAATCCCATCTCTACTACCTAGTTGCTTCCTCAGGTAGTGTCTGGTATTATCCAGGATGATCTGCAAATTACATTTTGATACTTCCCAAAACTTTCTCAAGAACCTCAAGAGACCCATTGCAGATCTCAGTCATTCCACACTCCGCTTGATCTCCCCTCCTCTTCCCTTCTCCTCTTTCCTGTGACTCCTCTGTTCTTCTCTCACTGCTTCTGGAAGTTCTCTAGCTCTCTGTTCTGGCCTCCTTTGGGAGCTCTTAATTGTACTGAGCCTTGAGACGTGAGTATATGCAGTGTTCACTGGGTCAAGCAGTGTTCTTTGCATGTACTTTTTTTTTCTATCTCCATATTTGTTGGCCAGAGAATGCAATAGATAGTAGTTGAGGTTAGAGACTTATGGTAATTGACTAACCACTACTTTCTAAAATTAAATGCTCCATATTTGCTATGCTCGTTCATACCTGCCAACAACTGTTGGAAGATTCTTTGACTTTCTCTGGACTTACACCATACATTCTCTGAGGAAGGGTATTACTACCCACAAAATGTGCCCAGATATCTGCTTTATTAACTTGAACTCTTGAGAAGGTCACATGATGTGTCACCTCTCTCTACCTCCTGACAGAGAGAAAAGGTCCATGATTCCCTTCACTGTAGCTGCAGGTCCCCTTCACCTAGGGATGAACAGAACTCATTCTCTGAGCCTAAACTGGCTCATATACTGGTCTGACCAAACTGGTCAACCAATGCCAAATGGTTGTGGTGTGTTTTATTTTATTTTATTAATTTATTTTTTTGAGACATAGTCTCACTTTGTGGCCCTGGTAGAGTGCCATGGCATCATAGCTCATAGGAACCTCAGACTCTTGGGCTCAAGTGATCCTCCTGCCTCAGCCTCCCAAGTAGCTAAGACTATAGGTGCCTATCACAATGCCCAGCTATTTTTAAAGACAAGGTCTCACTCTTGCTCAGGCTGGTCTCAAACCTGAGAGCTCAGGCAATATACCTGCCTTGGCCTCCCAGAGTGCTAGGATTACAGGCATGAGCCACCATGCCTGGCCAAGTTGTGGCATATTTTAGACATACATTCCATCTCCCCCAAACCCCTGCCAGCAGGGTAGGAAAAGCTACATATAAAGCAGAGAGCACAAATGGGCTATCCACATGGGACCCCCCTGCCATGCTGTCCCTGAGATTTTGTCTTCCTTCTCCCCTTATCTATCAACAAAATCTATCCTTTTGTGTACTTGGTGGTGCTTCATGAATTCATTCTTCGAATTTCTGAGACCAAGGATCTGACAGAGAGATTCTGGTAACACTGATCCTGAGAGCAAAACCTGAGCCAAATGAACTGTTGAATGATGTAGCCATTCCATTGATAAAAGTTTCCTAGACTGCCCTCCCCCTTTAACACCTTTAACACTGTATTATTTATTTATCTATTTATTTACCTACTTATTTACCTTTTTTCCTTTCATTTTTTAAATTCAAATATAGGAAAGATTATGATCTTTTTTGCTGGAGAACCAATGTTCTAGTGGAAAGCTTTAGAATTTAATCATACAGATTCACAACTTTGGTTCTTTGTAAATCATTATTCTTAAAATTGTTGAAATTACACATGAATGTAACTATGAAGGCAAACAATTTTATAAATCTTATCATAAAAAACGGTAGTTCACTGCCTTTACATCTTCCTAAGCCTCATTTCTGTTTTCTGGAGGAAGCCAGCTTCACCTTTCTTGTTTTCTTCATATTTCTGAATAATATGCTCTTATTTTTGATTTTTAAAACATTTTCTGACAATGAGTCCATCAATTTATCTACTATAGAAGATAAAGATTTAGCTCTCCTACTCATCTCCCACAAATAAACTTATCTCATGATCCTTGTTCAAATTTTTTTCAAGTTTACTGTTAGTGTTTTCAAACTGAGCCATGTACAAAACTGTAATTATATTTTCTTTTTTATACTACATTCTAAGGTGGTTCTGCTTGTTTACACCCCCAACAACTGTATATGAGAAATCCATTTATCCACATCCTCACCCACACTTAGGATTGTCATGATTTATTTTTCACTTTTGTCAATCAAGTCATCACACAGTGTGCCCTGAAACCTTGATTCAAGAAGAGCCAGAATGTGTCTAAAGGCCTCGGTCATCTTATGGTTTAAATATTCCTCAATTTATAACCCATGTTAAGTGGATGTTTATTCAGCCCTTCCTTGGCTACTTTGTCATACCTTTTTAATATTCTCTTTAAATATTTTTTATTTATTATGTTTTTTCCAGTGAATGCATATGCTGTAGATGAGCTGGAATTCTGTCAAATATTTGTAGAAGAGAATGATGATGCGTTCCTGATTATTCACAATCCTTTCTCTATGTCCATCCTTAGCTGTGCTACTGAGCATGGTAGGCTGGGCCCTCACAGCAGCACTGGTCACAACACATTTTTCTCTGCTAAAACTTCCTCTACCATAGACAACATAAGGTGGAATTTTAATTCCAAATACTATCATGTAGACTTTAGTCTTTAGAAAATCTTAAGTTCATTGAGGCAATATGTTAACTAAGTAGTTAACTAGGGCTGACAGGTGCTAAGTGTCTATAAATACTTGAAAGCGAGATCTGCCTCAGGTAGACTTTACAAAGAAGAATACTTGTGTGAGGAGTCTGAGCTGACTGAGCAAATAATATCCCAGGACCCATATAACCCCTATCACAGAGTTCCCAAGAATGCTAAATGAAACAATAGATGTTGCTAGTTTCCAACATTCTCTGTTGCTAATTTCAAGCTTTCTACTCACCCTTAGTATATAAAGATACAAAAGATAATAATTTCATAGGTGAGCTTAGCTTCCCAAAACACCATGCTAGTGATCAACCTGTCTAACTTAGTCCTACTTAAGCATGAAATCTCTTTTAATGTCTAGTATTTCTCAGTGTCATGTATTAGGCTGTTTTGTGCTGCTCTAATAGAATACCTGAGAGTGGGTAATTTATTGAGAACAGAAATTTATTTCTCATAGTTCTAGAGTCTGGGAAGTCCAAGATCAAGATGCCGGCAGGTTTGATGTCTGGTGAGAGTCCAACCTCTGCTTCCAGGACAGCAACTTGAGTGCCGCATTCTCCAGAGGGGAGGGATACTGTTCCTCATGCGGCAGAAGAGTGGAATAGCAAAAGAGAGAACCCGCATCCAAAAGTTCTTTTGTAAAGGCACTGAACTCACTGACAACCCCTCTTGGTCCAATCACATGTGAAAAGTCTCACCTCTTGAGTGTTACAATGAAAATGAAGTTACAATATGAGTTTTAGAGAAGATAAACATTCATATCCTAGCACATAGTGTATACTATACTCATAGTATACTTTGACAGTTTAGAGAATTTCAAGAAACAAATATATTAACAATAATCTGGCTCATCAAAAGAAACCACAATTAAAAATAAGCAATATGTTGATGATAATAATTTGGTTGTGGAGTACTTGCATTTTCTCCGCACTGTTAGCCATTCATGCTTGGCTCTAGAGATATTGATGAGTATTATCATCCTAATATCTTTTCATCATAAAACAACAAAATGTAATTTAAAATTTTTTAAAATGTAAACCAAATTACTAAGTCAATCTTAAAACACTGATAGATTTTTTTTTCTCTTCCACATCATGTCCACTCCAAACTCCTTGTTCAACTATATATGAGATGCTCTTGTCTCTTCAGGATCAGAAAGGAAAAAGCAGACAGAAACTAGGCATTTCTTTTTGACTTTGGAGGAAAGCCTGACTTTGTGTAGTTTTATGATACGGTTACACAACACCAAACTATCACTCAACTCAGTGACAAAACATCAGCAAAATTTATCTTTTTTGATGAACTGAATCATTCAACTAAAATAAAATCAAGATATTTAAGTAGCACACAGACACAGTTTAAGATTTGGAGATGAGATAAAAATCACTGCTTGATGCTAAGAAATTGCCTATCTAAGCATCATGATCCTTAGCCTATTTGAAAGTTACCTAGGTGGGACTCAATTTTATTGCTGATTTCACTTCTGTGGATAATTCAGTAATTCCTTAATTGTCCAATGGACTTATTATATTTTCGCAAAAACATTGCAATTTCCCTTTGACAGGATTTTTCTGATGTTGTTCACCAAAAATCAACTTAACACATATACATAATATTCTGGGATGCATAAAAATGGTGATGACATATTTTGGTTTGTTATTTTTTTTAGAAATGAAGATGTTTTTCTAAGCTAGAATATAAATGATGAAATATATATATATATGTATATGTCTAAATGTGTTTTTTAATGAGGCATTTCTGTATTTCCCATGGCAATTTGAGATAATCACTGTGTACAATCTTTTAAAACAATTTTCCACATTTATTTTTAATTAAACTTGAGTAGGTTGCAAAATCCTTCAATTTACCCTCAAATGAACATTCTAGCTAATTCAACTCTCCTTCCTCTCTCCCCCATCCCCCTAGCCAAGCAATAAGGTCCACACAGTTCTCATTATTTTTTAAATATGGATGTGTGGGCATTTAATCTACTGGTGCAATAAAAGTTATAAGTCTTTGCTTCTGCAGTTGTGTAAAGTAATATTTTAAGGATTGTCCTTGAGTAGTACATAGCATTGTTTTGCTCCTTTCAAATCAGAATGTGGCCATTCTCCAGAAATAACTTTGTTTATCATGATATTTTATTTATTTATCATGATATTTTAGTCACCATGATATTTATTAATCAAATGAATAACTGTCTAATTTTTGTTGAATAACTTTGATGTTGTCTTTCTGTCTATTTAGGGCATCTAAAATGAGATGGTGCTTCATTAGAAACCATGAGTCTCATTTGATTTTTATGTAAGTGGAATTATTAAGGGAAAGGTTGCTATTCTTCACTCAGCATCACAAATTCTCTTGAAGTAGAAGTAAAAGCTCATGTTAAAGGTGAAATAAATGGCATAAAGAAAATTCAAAGTTGGCACCAATAGTTGGAAAACACAACTGGGATGAGCTTTCCCCATGGGACACATCGATGATCGCTTCTGTTACAGTTGGAAACTTTCCATTTCTCCCAGAGTCATTATTGCCCCAACATGCTTTTCCTTAGACTATCTAAGATGTTCTAGAGAAACCCAGAGGCAAAATACTGCCGGATTTCCAGCTCACCTCACAAGCCTGTGAACATCACTGGCTCTCCCAGGCCTTACAAAACAAAAGGTTTAAGAATCAACCTTTGCCTCATGGGCAATCAAAGTATAACAAAGGGCAAAAAAGAACTAATGTTACTGACCAGGACCTGCCCCTTATGCTCTAGGACAGGAGCTGAGCAATCCGATTTCCCTACATAGCCACAAGCAAGGCTCAGCTGTGCCCTTAGAAAGGCTTTTTATTTAAAGAATTCTAAGTGCATCACTCCAAGGGAATGGTTCATAATTATGCTCTGTCTAGAGCAGATTTGAATCATGATCAAAGAGAAAGGAGGTTGCTGATTAATCCATATCAACTGTCACCCAACAGATTCATGATGTAAAATACTACCTGAACTTTTAAAACAACTGTAATTACAATTTAATGGATTTGTGACTTTCAACCACATTTTGCAATCAAAATTTTTACTTTAGTTAGAACAAAACTGAGCTATCAGATGACTAAGAACCAGCAACAAGGGAACTGCAGGGAAGAAGGAGTTTGATTCAAAGCAAGCTAACTTTTATCAGCCTTAGCCATTACTCTAATAATATGTCTCCTTCTCACAAAATGTCTGCAACTAGTCTAGTAAAAATATAAATCTTCTCAGACTACAATAAACTAGACTATCCTACAGTCACCTAATATAAACCTTCAATTTGACAGATGAAAAGATTGAGACCCAGGGTTTTGAGCAGTGTGTTCAAAGTTATACAGCTAAAAAGTGACAAAAATGATATTGAGATTGAATCAGCCACTTTCTTTTACAGATACAAAAAGTGGAGCTTAAGGATGTCAAGTCATCAGTGAAAGTTTAAGGGCTGGCTAGTGGAAGGGTCAGAACTAAAGGTTGGATCACTTCCAGGTTGTCCGTAAATATTCTAGACTCAAGACAAGAGTACATATGGAAGCTTATATACCATATGTCTAAGTACTTAAAAGTTATCAATCAAACTAACAAATTGCTAAATAAAATGTTATTCATTGATATTGACAAACATACCTCAACATGACCTGGAAGACCAGGTTTGAGCTAAGTTCTTACTTAGTTCTTTGACTCTGACTTAGATTGCATGCAGAGAGCCAGCCTCTGGCATTCAACCCCTCATCTGTAGCGAGCCACGTTTTTCTAACCCTGGCTCTCACCTACACCACTGAAGGCCTTATAGACATACCTGTGGGCAACCCATCCAGGAGGCAGGCATGTGAGTCTCACCTCTACTCATATTTCTCTTTTGGCCATCCCTGGAGCCCAAGGACAGACTTATCAGAGATGGACTCTGCCTTTGCATTCGTGGACCCAGGACGAGGCCTCCTTGAGCCAGCAAATTGGCTCTTGACTGCTCAGGCTACTGTAAGATCCCAGCTACCCAGAGGTAGCCTGGTGGTCTCATGATCGTGGTAGGTGAGAAGGGTGCTGCTTCAGTGTGGACACATCCCAGAGGCCCTGAAGACCACTTGTTATAGAAAAATACAGGCAGAAGAAGGGCAGAGTTAGGACTTGAAAAATGTGAAGGCTTAGAGCAGGGACTTTTCTTGCCCAGGTATATGGGAAGCTCTACTTTTTTAATCTCACAGTCCTGTGTTCTCACTCTTTAGGAGAACCATCTGGGATGTAATTATCCCAGCATATTATTACCCTTCAGAAAGAGAATTTATAGTATTTAATTTTCTCATCACATTTTCTACTTTAATAAAAACAGATGAATGGTGTTGGGCTGACTAGTTCTCTAACTTTTCTTAGGATAAATTCACTTCAATTGCTGACAATCTTTTTTTTTTTTTTTTTTTTGCAGTTTTGGCCAAGGCCAGGCTTGAACCTGCCACCCCCAATATATGGGGCTGGTGCCCTACTCTTTGAGCCACAGGTGACTCCTGACAATTTTTCTAATTCCCAATTGCATATACCATTGTCAATGAACACATCTTCTTTCCATTAGGCTCCTGTGCGGAAAGTACGCTAATTTCAGACTCCAAAAATTAGAGGGATTTATAAAATTTGGAAGTGTTATGAAAATACTTGTGAAAGAATTTCTACATAAAATATATGGTAAAAGATTAAAAGAAATGGTACTTGTCCTAGTTTATAGATGACAGAGCTGAGAAATAAATGAATAATTGTTGCTAAGTTTATTATTGATACTAGTAAAGGAGGAAGACTCATGGTCTCCCTGGCTTTAACTCTGGGTAGTATCCAAAATCTGAAAAGTAAAATTTGAATTAATGATCTAAATTTTTCTAACTGTGTAAATTTTCATTACAAACATCCCCCCACACATCCCACCCATAGACATATATCTCAATAATTTAATGTGTTACTCGTTTCTCAGTATTTGGTAGTATGTAGCTATCACAATCCCTTTTCAGATACTATTTCGTTAAACCATCTCATTCCTCTTTACCTACAGGGGAAACAGGTAAATAAAAATGTTTGATTCTTTGTAGTTGACAAAGGTCTTTTCTCCATTTCTCCTTCACCTGTATGATACTTTATAAGGCAGATATCATGTTCTCCATTTCACAGTTGAAAAAAATTGAGCGATAATAGCATGAAAGAAATCACATAAGCCTTAGAACCATCATGTCAGACAGCAGGGTCTGAATCTCAGCCTACGGGTACAACTTTCCCAGAGCCCTTTTGTTTACATCACACATTTCTCAAATAGAAATCACCAAACTTGATTGAGCACCAGTATGGAAACCAGAACAACCTTAAGGATTCTAAGTTCCGGCAATATCTAGTTAAATCTGAACTATAAACTATGAGAGATTGTCAGAGAGGCACAAGCTACAGTTGCCCCAGTGCCCTGCCTTCCTGCCGCCCTATCTCGTTCACATTCACCTGTTGTGCATGCTCACATTCAGGCTGCCCTTGATCTGTATTTGTTCATTACATCTGTATTTGGTTTATTCTGACTCCCTTACATGATCTTTTATGTGGCCTGATAAAATTTCTCTCTTGTTTTCTTTTTGTTTTGGCTTTACAGTGAAGAAACTGAAGCTCAGAGTGATTAACTGACGTCCTGAAAATCACACAGTTGTGAACTGTGGGACCCAGAGTCATGAGACTTTCACTCTATTTAGCCAGTTTTGAAATTCAAGAATGGATAATATAGAAAGACTAGGAAATCTTATCCTAAAACCTAAATAACTGCTATGGTTTACTGCTTGCATCTTATTTGAATGTTTTTTGAGAATTTAGTTAATAAATAAGGCCTGAACCAAATAGAGAAATGAGAAATAACTGCCCATGTGCCATAGTAGCATTCCTCAATCTTCTCACTTATAAAGCCCTCATATCAAAGTACACATTAAAAAATATTATTGACTACTATAACATGGTGGTTATAGTTTAATATTCATCAGCTACAAATATTTTAAAACCCACAACAAATTTAGGAACATTTTAAAATAAATTTGAAGTATCAATGATCTATTTACCTAGATATACATTTTAAAAATATGGGTGATATAATAAAACATATGAACCTTAAATTCACATTGTTAAGTGAAAGGTTCCATACTGCATGATTCCATTTGTTTGGCATCTGGAAAGAGTAAAAAACTACCCAAACAGTAAAATGATCAGAGGTTGCCAGGTGTTCACAAGAAGAGAAGGAAGGTTGAATAAGTGAAGCACAAGGGATGACTTTTAGGACAGTGCAACTATTCTGTATGATACTATAATGGAGGATACATGGCACAATGCATTTGTCAAAACCAAAAGGATTTCTCAGTGGAAATAGTAGACCTTAATGTACTAGTTGAAAAATTACTTAAGAAGTTGGGGATCTCAGGATCAAATACAGAATATGACAGAACATCTAACTGTATCATAAATGCATGAAATAACATCTCTCAGGGGGTTGGGGGCAAAGTGCTGACCAAAGTAACTTTGGAAATGATAGGAATGTATAAAATCAAAAGGCAAAAGAACTGTGTGTAAGCTCTGTATTCCAGTGAAATTTGTTTGATATGGGAGTATGCATGAACAATTCTACTATAACTATGTATATCATAAATTGAACAATTATGTAAATGGAAGATGGTGGGATCCAGGAATCTCACTATTGGAGGAAAAATTTACAGATAAGCAAAGGTGGAGGGGAAACAATTCAGGTGGTATGGGATTAGAGTCAGAGATGTCAATATTAACTCATGTTTAAAATAATACACACTGGGCGGCACCTGTGGCTCAAGGAGTGGGCGCCGGCCCCATATACCAGAGGTGGTGGGTTCAAACCCGGCCCTGGTCAAAAAAAAAAAAAAAAAAAACTGCAAAAATAATACACACACAAAGGGTTGCACATATAAATATTTATAGATGTGTGTTAATATGTATAGATACATATATTTTCTTGTTCTGTCAGGTGAGAGGGTCTAGAGACAAGTGCAGCAGCACCATCCACACTTAGAGCCCAGATCTTGGTTTTTAATACCATTCTTCTATAAAAGGTCAGGGCTACTGTGAGAAATAGCTAATTCCTGGTAAAAGAAATATATAAGATGAGCCTGGACCATCCTGTAGTGACAGAAAGTAAGAAAGTATTCCAAACACGTGAATGCACATTCAGAAACACACACATGCATACTTGATAGCACAGCTAAGCCAACTGAAAGAGCTCCAGTGGCCAAAGATGGAACCATTTGAGCAACAAAATAAAGTTCTACTGTATTATATAACCCAAACCATGACATAAATCTTCATGAGTACATATGAATATAAATATGATTGGATTTATAAATAAATGGGGGAGAAGAAACAAACTCCCATGCAGAATCATTCCAAATAATACCTTCAGGAAAGTAGAGCATAACTCACCCTCCTTAAGTGTGGGTTGCATATAGTGACTTCTTTCCAGAATACAATATGGTAAGGAGGAAAAAAGGGCAACTTTACAGTGGACAGAAGCTTGACTTTTTTTTTTTATTTAGTCACTGGATAATTCTTGGTGACTAAACAAATTGGATAGACTCCTTCTAATAGCTGTGTACTCCATGACCTACAGTTTCAATGCTCCTAGGTTTATAGGGAAAATAATGGCAATATTCTGTGAAGGTTCAGAGACCATTATATCAACTATTACAATTTCTACCACTAGCCATGATGGAGCAGATGTTGCCAGACTCGCCTTTTCTCTGAAAATAACCATTCAATTGGCAAAACTATATGAAATAACTTTATTTAGAGACTGAACAATAGGCATCCCAAAACTATCATGCTTTAGAGAAGGAAACCCCATGAGTTTAGCCCCATTTTTCTCCCTTTTTGCCTGGGAGCAATTTCTGGAAGGGTAAAAGAAGGGTGGGGCAATGATCAGAGTTCAGGACCATTGAAGTGCCAGGAATGTGAAAGGCAGGGTACCAGAATTTATGCAGAGAGTGGCCCAAATTGCCATAGGGCTTTTTAATGGGCTTTGGTCAGAGGCATGACCATGAAATACACAAATTCAGATAATCTGAAACCTAGTAGAAAGTAGCCACTGTGAGATGGAGAACTGAACAGGGGAATTGAAAATGATGCAAGCCTAGAAGATGCTGGTGCTCCAGCCTAATCCCAATGAGAAACTATACTGAGCTCCTTAGTCATTCAGTTTCAATCCCAGAAAAGCCATGCTTAAGAGTAAAAATGATAGCCTTGAGGAAGCGACATACTTTAAGAATAAAGACTAAGGATGAAGCTTAAATAGTCTACCCTAACAAATAATAGAACCAAGCCCTACGGGCTTTGGAGGATCCATCAATAATTTAACTGTCTGCCAGAATAAAATTTAACATTCTTGAAAAAGACAGAATAATCCTGAAACTCACAATGCATCTTTTGCAACATCCAGTATAAAAATTTTTTTAAAAATTCTTATACAACTAAAAGAGGAGAAAAATGAGATTCACAATCAAGAAAATGTACCCAAAGCAAACATACTACAATATGGCCCAGAACTTGAAACATGCAGACTGGGACTTTAATAAATATGTCCCAGGACTTAAGAAAAAATATGGACATAATGAGTGAACAGATGAGGAATCTCCATAGAGAAATTTCCATCCATAGAGAAATGAAACTCATTTTTCAAAAAGCCAAAAGGAAATGCTAGAATTCCAAATACAGTGGTAGAAATAAATAATTCACTGCATAGGAATGACAGTAAATTAGAGATAGCAGAAGAAATATTTAGTGAACTTGAAGGGGGCTAATAAAAATAGTAAAATCTAAAAAATATAAAGAAAAAAGACTTTAAAAAAGGAACCTTATGTATCTATGAGATATCAAATATTCTAGTGTACATACAATTGGAATCTCAGAAAGAGAGGAGAGGGAATTTGGTGGAAAAAGTTTTTGTAAAGAAGTGGTGGTAGAAAATTTTATAAATTTGAGTTAAAAAAATTCATAAACCTAGAGAGTCCAAATTTTCTGTGAACTCCCAAAAAGAAAATACTAAAAAAGCTAAACTTGAGAGATTTATAATTGCTAAAAGCTAACTATAAAAAGTCATATCTTGATAGAATGCAAGTGATAGTTTTCTGTTGCTGTGTAACAAATTACCACGAGCATAACATGATATGCTATAAATAATATCCATGTATTTCACAGTTATTTAGGTTACAATTGTGGATGAGCTTGACTTGGTTCACTACTTAGGGTCTCACAAGGTTGAAACCAAAGTATTGGCAGAACTGAGCTTTCATCTGGAGACTCTGGGGAAAAATACACTTCCAACTTCATTCAGGCTATTGGAAGAATCTAGTTCCTTGTGGTTGTATTTCTGATGTTCTTGAGTTGTTTTTTGTTTGTTCATTTTGTTTTTGTTTTGTTTTTTGCCCTTTCATCTAGAGGCTACTCTGATCCTAAAAATTACCATCATTCTTTTCCATGTGAACTTTTCCATCTGCAATGCCCGCAATGTACACCAATTCCTTCTTGCACTGAATTTCTCTTCCCCATGTTCACATTAGGCTCACCTAGATAATCTCCCTTTTGATTAAAGCCAACTTATTAATAACTTCAATTACATGTGCAAAATACCTTTTGCCATATAATATAACAAAATCAGGGCATGGTATCTCATTATATTCATAAGAATTAGGATGGAAAATTCTAAGGGCAAGAAAGAAATTTGGGACACTTCATCCCACAAGAGAGAAAATGAACACTATGAAAAGGTAAATAATCATGCCTGATTTCTTACCAGAACTGTACATGACAGAAGACCATGGAATGACACTTTTAAAGACAGAAAGAAGGAAAAGAAAACTGACAACCCAGAACTCTATATCCAGCATTATATCCTTTTTAAAATGACATAATCCTTATATCATATTAATATTTCTCTGTAAAATGATGAGGTAAAATTTTAAGAAACATTTTCAAGTAACTAAAATCAGGAGGACATGCCCTGTACTATAAGACACCTTAAAGGAAGTTATTCAAGCTTAAAAGAAATGATGCCAGATAAGGTTCATATCTGCAACAAGAATAAAAAATATAAAAAATGGTAAATACACAGGTAAATATGAAAACCTACCTTTTTGTCTTATATCAATTTATTTAAAAGACCATGGCTTTTAGAATAGAAGAAGGCAACACACTATGACCTCTAGGACAAATCTAGCTCCTGGATTATTTTTGTATGGCCTGATGGTAAGAATTTGTTTAAAGGATTGTGAACACAGAAAGTAAGCATGAATTAAAAACAATGACAAAATAATAACACATGATACAGGCCATATGTGGATATCAAAGCCTAAAATATTTACTTTCTGGTACTTAAACAAAAATTAAATTACATATCAATTAAATATAATAGTATGAAATTAAATACAATAGTATTTATATTTCTAGAAATCCCCAACTATTTAGAAATAAACCATATACTTCTAAGTAAATTAGGATTTAAAATAAAGTATAAGGGAAATTAGAGGTTTGCGTGGACTAATAATGAAAACACAAAAACATGACATGTCAAAATTTGTGAGATGCAACTCACATGGTATTTAAAGAGAAATGTAGTCATCCCTCAGTATCTTTAGGGGATTGGTTCCAGGATCCCATGCGAGTACCGAAATTCAGATACTCAATTATCTTATGTAAAATGGCAGAATATTTACAAATAACCCATGTACATCTTCTCCTATTCTTTAAATTATCTCTAGATTACTTTTAATACCTAATATAATGCCTACATACCACGTGGTTATTGTTGGTTCAATGTAGTACATGGCACAGCATGGCAAATTCAAGTTTTGCTTTTTGGAATTTCATAGAATTTTTTGTCCAAATATTTTCCATCCATGATTAGTTGACTTTGTAGATGGGGAACCCATTGATACAGAGTGCTAACTGTATATAGCTTTAAATTTCCATATTAGAAAAGAAGAATGTTCTATACTCATCTAAATTTCCTCTTAAAGAAGCAATAAAGGAAGTAAGAAAGGAAATAATATAAGAAGAGAAACCAATAAAAGAAAATACAAAGTACCACTATCAATAAGGAAAGAAGGTCTACAAATCTCATAAACATTAAAATGGTAAGAAGAAAACATGAGAAACAACAATACAGATAAAATTTTAAAAGTTTCCTGAAAAGAACAAATTGACAAAATGAACATGTGGAGAACAGGGATTTAAAATATTCTTGAGTCTAGTAAAGAAATTAATTTGTAATCAAAATCCTTTCTATACACATACAAAAAATCCCAGCACAAATGATCTAATTAGTGAATTTTTATCAAATCTTTAAGAAGTAATACCACTCTGATACAAATTCTTTCAGAAATTAGTTAATAAGGCTAGGATAACTGCCATACAAAAACCTGACAAAAACATTTTAAGTAAAGAAAATTATAGGCCAATACGTGTATCTTTTAGAAATATTGGCAAACAAATGAACAGCACACCAACTGATTCCAGTGATATACAAAGAGGTTAGTACAGAATGACTAAGTAGGGTTAATCCCAGAAATGCAGTTTAACATTGGAAAAACAATCGTGTAATTTGTAAAATAAAGGAAAAAATATGATCACTTCAGACAGATACAGAAAAATATTTACAAAATTCAGCACCAATTTTTCACATTTAAAAAATTCCAATCAAAATCTTAGTAGGCTTTTTTGTAATTAAAGGAAGTTAACAGGCCAAGTCTAAAATGAATATGGAAATGGAAAGATCCTAGCCAAGATAAATTTGAAGAAGAAGGACAAAGTTCAAGGACTCATACACCTGATTTCAGGACTTATTCTAAAGCTTTAACAGCCAAGACAATGTAGTATTGACACACAGATAGGCTAATATGTCAGTGGAACTGAAAAGAGAGCTCAAAAATAGACCCACACAGGTATAGTAAAGTGTTTCTCTAAAAAGGTGCCAGTAGGGATAGAAAATTCTTTTTAACAAATGGTGCTTAAAAAATGGATTAAACATATGGAATGCCAATCCAGGCTCCCACCATAACCAAAACTTAATTCAAGAAGAAATTCAGCTCTCAGCCCCTGGGTTCACTTACAATTTGAAAGGGTTTTTGATTTTTGGTTTTGCTTTTTCTTTCTATTCTGTTTACCTAAACATAAAATTTAAATCTATAAAATAAAAGAAAATGTAGACAAATAGCTATCTTCATCCCATTGAAGTAGGCGAATATTTTTTAGGCCGCATGCAGAAAGCACTAAGTAAAAAAGAGAAATGGTAAGTTAAACTTCCTTAAAACATAAAATTTCAGCCCATCAAAAGATACTATTAAGAAATAGGCAAGCCACAGACTGGGAATACATCTGCAGATCTGAGAAAGAACTTGAATCCAAAATACACAAAGAATTCCTACACATAGAAATGAAAAAGAAAAACAATAAAAAGTGGGCAGAAGACGCCAATCCTTTTCAAAAGAAAATATACGAATGGGAGAAAAGTACATTAAAAAAGTTCTGAGCATCAGGAGGGAAAAGGCGAATGAAAATCCTAACTGCGAGACTCCCATACTATACAACACCTGTTCCTAAAGGTACAATGAAAGGCAAATGATGACAAACGTTAGTGAGAGTGTGGAGGAACTGGACCTCCCCTACACTGCCGGTAGGGATATATAATATTACAATTTCTTTGGAAAGCTCTTTGGCAATTTCTTACTAAAGTTAGAAACATTCTTACTCTGTGGCACAACAACTACACTTTTATTTATTGATCCGAGAGAATTTAAAACAAAGGTCCAAAAGAGTCTTCTACAAGAAAACTTATAATAACTTTATTTACAATAGCCCCAAACTGAAAATAACACAACAGGAGGATGGATAAACAGAGGATGGCGTACTTAGACTGTAGAATGCTTCTCAACATAAAAAAAAAAAAATAATAAGCCCACTGGTAATACCCAGTATCATCATCAGCGAATCTCAAAATGTCACGACTAAAAGATATCAGACCCAGAAGACCAAATACTGCTCAGTTAGATTTATATGAAATTCAAGAATGTGGAGATAGAAATAAAAACGGGGGGTGCTCACAAGGTATATTTATTGGATGATGGTAGGTAAACTATCTGGGATAATGAAATTATTTTCTACCTTGCCTGAGGTATTTAACTTGTCAGAGTTCATTGACTTGTCCAGATAAAATAGCTACATTTCTCTGTATGCAAATTTCACCTACATTTTTGAAAATCGACAATGTGCTGATGAGTAAAAACCATCTTCCGAGGCCTTCAGTAACGTACTTAGACATATGGGTACACGTGAGCAAAGTAACGAGCAGAAAATCTAAAAAGAGTAGGCAGAAAAGTTAAGACGGTGTCATGCCAACACCACCCAAGCTGTTTACAGCCTGTCTGTAAAAGGTTTCTCACAAGTTGAAAAACAGACAGGCCCTGTATTTGCACTGCCAACTTTGATTAGGGAAGACACCATGGGGATTGGACAATCTGCTACCGTTATTGTCCCTCATCAGTAAACCATTTCAAGGATATCCAGCAGGTAATCTCTGAAAAGAAAAAAAAAAATCTTTGCAAAGCAAAGATTGAGAAGAAACATTGACAGCTCTGGTCCCATAAAAGGCTATATAAAGAACCACTCAATGGGAAAAGCTGTTGATGAATTTGAAAGACTGTTCAGGGTATCTGGTGAGAACAGAGTGTGAGTCCAGACGGAAGAAGTAAATCAAAGTACATGACCAGATTGAGATTTTTAAAATCTGAACCATGAAGATGGCCTAAATATTGCCTTCCTTAGGAAAAATGTACTGTAAGCAAAGACCTCTCGGGGAAGTTAAAGATACACCCCAAACGCTGAAGAAAAGAACTAGCAAGACAAAAACATGTCAATACCGGTATATTTTTTTAATGGCTTTACCGGTGAAATAGACACCGATAATGACTTCAAAACTCAGTTAAAATACAGGGAACTTGTTTTTTGGGTGAGCTCCATGACAAAAGAATGACTCTTTCAAGACTGAATTTAACTAGTACTGTGGACAGGAATGGAAAAAGATGCAAAATGTCAAGAGGTGATGGAACGAGGTAATTACGGCATTTGCAAGGGGAAAAGAATGAGTAAAACACAAGATGGTGAGAAAGCCCAACCTGGAGAGGTTCTGGTAACGTTATCGATTATCTACTGTCAACAAGACAGTCGCGGGTATGTGCTGGCCATGTGTGTAGGAACTTCTGGTCCTCAGTGAGATGCACAAGCTCAACTGCTCACTGACCATGCTTTTAAAAATAATTTCTAGACAGTTTACTAGTGTACTTGAAGCTATATTACAATCAAAAGAAAAAAATAATTTCCTTGCAAAATAAAAAAAAATCAGTACATATGAAGATGTAGTCAGCACTAACAGGGATCAATTAACACCCCCACCCCTTCATTTTAAACAAATGGAAGGAGGTAGGCTTGAAACTGCATTTGTAGTTTCTGCCGTTGTACTCCTTTGTCGTATACAACGGCTGTCTGGAAAGTACCCATCCGTGTACTGTGACAAACGGAAACATACGTGGCTGGGAGATTTCTGGACAGCCCTCATAGAAAGATCACATTCTCTACTTTTTTTATTTTTTAATCTGGTCTCAACAGTCTCTAAGTAAAGATGGACCACTGTGCACCTGGCTGAAATCTGACAGCAACCAAGCCACCGATGCATTGTTTTCAGCCCTCATTTTGATGCAGTAGCTGTGTTGCTCTAGTTAAGATAAGACATTCCAGCTTCATGATCATATGCACTTCAGGCTGGAAAAGTGCGTGAGAGAAACACCCAGCTGGGATACACACTGATGGAAAATGAAATATTTTATAGAACACACACGGATGCTTTTTGTTAAGAGTAGTGACTAGAAGATGGCCCTCAGGGAACTTGCCTGCTCTTTCCCTTCCCTGAGGGCCGGGGTCGAACACAGCTGGTCTGCCAAGGACAAGCTGCATGCTCTTGCAGCCCAGGGACTCAGCAGGCTTCCAGCCTCCAGACGAGGGACTGTAAGACTTGCCTCCCTGTTCTCCTCACTCCCAAGAAGAATGAATTCTGCTCCGTGTTGTTCAGCACTGAGGATTGCATGTATTAGTGGATGGCGGCTTTCACTATGTGAGTGTTGGGAAGAAAGGTGGAATAGGTGATCTCTCTAGATTGCAAGACCCAGATCTGTGCTCTCTTGGAAATAACTTACTGCATCACGGCATCACTATGGTTCAGAGCAAAGCCCCCCTGTGCCCTCTGAAATCCTCTTCTCTGTGGAAGCATTCTATGTCTTTGCCCCCATCTGAGAGATGCATTTTTTTTTCCTGCATCATCTCCAGTAACATTTATAATGATGATGTCAATGATAATGTAACAGTAATAAGAAAAATCTAAGGCAATAAATTAAGCCAGCTGAACTAGACATTGGGAGGAAAGTTTCTGCCCACTCTTTCTCCAGCCTCTTGCCTTGTCTTCTGCCTGGACCTAGACTAGCTCACTGGAAAATGACACTGAAATTTGGGGCCCTAGGGTCAGCCACAAAAAAAAGTATTACTTCATCTAGGGTCATCTCCAAAAAAGATGTCTCCTCCTAACCCCACAGTTATTGGGCCTATTTCATCCTTAATGAAATCGCTGTCTTACAGGTGATACACAATGAAATTCATTCTTGCCACCTAATCTATTTCTTTCTGACTCTAGAGTAAAGGGGACCTAGTTGTTACATTCAGACTTAGGGATTATATTTTATGTCTTTCTCTGTCTTACCCACTTCTAGTCTCTTAAAAAGTCCTGCTCATCAACCCACACAATCTAGCTTGAAATACTTCCAGCCAGATGAGGCCCACCTTGCATTCTCTCCTGGCTTGTCCTGACTATGAGATAATAAGTATTTGCTGTTTCAAACTGTAAAGTTTTGTGGTGATTTGTTCCACAGCAATAGATAACAAGTACAGTTACTCATCTATAAAATGTGTATAATGATATATAACTTGAAAAACTATTGTGAGGGTCTCACAATAACATGTCCTAAGCATCTTACATATCATAGGTATTCAAGAGAGTCGAACCTGAGAATAGAATACAGTATGACGAGAAATTGGAAAGGAAACCATCATAAAACTCCAGGTGATCAATAAATGCTCATTGATGCTATGCAACTATTTCCCATCTATAGAGGGGACAAAGTTTCCTGAAAAACTCAAAGAAGAATGTATTTTAGACTCAATTCATGTGTTTCCAATATTGTGTTTTCTTTTTCAGAAGATGTAAAAAAAAAAAAAAAAACAAACAAACAACTCTTTGAACATAGTAATAATCCTCCTATCTTCATCAGCAGCAGCACACACTTGCTGAGGGTGCAATGCTTAACTGACACGTGGTTCCCAAGATCCTTCAGTATGAAGAAGGATTAATCCTCACAGCCAGTTTCCAATAATAATATGGACCTTGTTGAGGCTATTTCAGGCTTGTGGCAATCAGTAAACTCGCATAAATTGTGCTTTGTCTCTTCCAGGATTCTTCCCATGTTTCTTTTTTTTTCCTTTCTCTCTCTCTTTCTCTCTCTCTCTCTCTTTTCTTTTGACAGCATGCCCCTTTCTTTTGCGGTACGATCCTCTTCCCACCCAACCATAGTGTTTTTGCTTTTCCTTTCCCTCCACACCTGGGACACGGTAGGTGTGTGACCTCCACTAATCGGAAGCTTTCACCAGGACTCTTCAAACTGAAAAAGAGACAAATCAGGGAAATGGACCCTTGATACCGCAGATAGTCCTGACCGAAGCCTCATGGAGCAGGTTGGTCTAAAACAGTGACGTTTTCACAGAAGGGGAGAGAAGCAAATTAGAGAAGCAAACAGGATACTCTGAAGTGTTCCAGTCCCCGAAGCTCCCCCCACCCACCGCTAACTTGACTAACATTGATATATTGCACAGTGTGCTGTTTCAAATTGGACGTCTGCCCCTTAAAATCTAAAGAATCCTAACTAATGGAGCCAGGCATAATAGGAATGCATCTGGGAATGTAAAACAGGTTAAACAGATACTCAGTCCAAACTTGGATGGGATATTGAATCCGATGAGGTGCCTTGGTTACTCAGCTATAATTAAAAAGTAGGAGGGGAATCTTTACCAACTCAAAATTGAAATTATTCAGTTAGTCTTGTGACTACATTTGTAATAACTGCTCTTCAGTGAAGTACAACCCACATACTGAAACTTGCACACATGAGGCATATAGAGCTGGATATTTGATTATCCCCAATGCCTATAAAAGAGGACAAAAAAATGTCTTTCATAGATGGAGTTGTAGAAGGCTAGAAAATGGATTTGGGCCAAAGAGTTATAAGTACTTCCAGCGACCCTATGCTACTTGCTTCTCTTCCTCTTTGTCTATTTCCTTTCCGTGCCCTCATGAAGGGCCATGCCTTGAAGCTGAGTGGTGGCAGCCCAGGACATGGTGTCAGGCAAGGAGAGCAGGGGAGGACAGGTTCAGGCTCAGGAGGTGGCCAGCAGGGCACATACATGGGCAATGACCAAATGAGGAAGTGAGGAACGTGATGAAAGCAAAGCTTCTCATGTGGAAAAGATGGACATAGACATAGAATTGTGTGTGTGTGTGTTATATGTACAAGTGTGTATATGCCTGAATATCTATTTTCTAGTTCCCCAAGAAGGGCTTCAAGGAACACTGGAAGCAAGATACATAGTGAGTGCCCAGATCATGGTTTCTAAAAACCTTTCTTTGCTAAAAGAAACCAAGAGCCCTCAGAGTAATGACTGATTTCAGGGACCAGGCAAGGAAAGTACAAGGTAAACTATAGTATCCTGTTTTATGCCAAAATGTAGGTAAGCACTCAAAGAATGATAAGAACATGTCGGGAGGACACAGGAGCCCACCAAGAGTCTGTCACTGACAAAATGTGAGAAATCTGAGCATCAAAATGAATAATTATAGAAAGAGGTTACATCCCTTTGAGTACCTGTATAATTGAAATCTGAAAGTATATTCTGGTATTAAAAATACATGGAGGAATACATTTATAGTAATTTTTCTTAAACTAATAAATGTAGAAGAAATAACAGAAACAAAAAGTATCATGGCACCATACAAGTGACAACTGATTGAGGCCATAGTGATTAAGACATGCTTTGGCTGGGCAGGGGTAGAAGTTTAATGAAAAACAAGATATTGACATAGTCTCAGTGTCTCTGTCCAAAATACTTTTCAATGAAGGTGGAGAAATCTGACAGACACCCCCTTGGCTGGTGATCAAGGTTGACATTACCAGCGGTGGTGTAGACCAGCGTGTGCCTCCGGGCTCTGATTCACTGAGATGAGCACTGCAACATTTCTGCGGTATTCCTACAGGAAGGCACAGCTGGAGAGTGGACACAAGAAAAATCAAGTGGACCCAGCTTGAAGAGCAGTCTGCAGAATGAAAACGTCAAGATCCAGAAAGACTAGGGAGATAAAGAAATGGTCTCACATTAAAAGAGATTAAAGACACAAAACAACTAAGAGTGATTCTGAACTGAATCTTGGGCCAGAACAGAAAAAGAGACATTGTGAAGATATTGGGAAATTTTTTTTATATGTTGCACTGACAAAAAGTTATCTATGCATCAATATTGATCTACTGACTTAGCCAGTTACAACGTAGTTATGTAAGTTTCTGCCAAGTGAATACAAATAATTCTGTATTTAGGGGGAAATGAGGTATTATGACTGCAACTTGCTTTTAAATAGCTTGGCACAAAAATGATGAGAACAGAAAGAGGGCTGTGGAAGAGGGAAGAAAGGAAAAGACAGAGCAAAAGAAAAGGTGAGGAGTGTGATCAAATGTTAGCTGAAGGGTCTAACTGAAAGGGATATGGGAGGGTTTGTACTGCTGTTGCAACTTTTCAAAAAATATGAAATTAAGATAAATTATTATTTAAAATATCATTTTAATTTTTTATTCTTATGTATTGTGATCTACTTGATGAATATGATAAGCATATTATGTGCTACAGGGTGAAATATTTTTCCCCCAAATTCTGTCTTTGAAGTCCTAACCCCTAGCACCTCAAAATATATGATAGAGTCATCATATTTACTATTAGTAATTACATAATTTCATTGTAGATGTAATTTTTAATAGTAAAGTCACAATGAGGCCATATTGGAGTTGGGTGGGTCTTTAATTCAATATGACTGGTGTTCCTCAAAGGAGAAATGGAGAGACGGACATGCCCAGGAAGAGAATGAAATGTGAAGATAAGGGCACAGCCAAGCATGCCAGTGATTGCCAGGAAACCACCAGAAGTCAGGGCAGAGGCCTGGAACAGATCATCTCTTACAACCCTCATGAGGAACCCATCCTTCATCTCAAACTTCCAGCATCCAGAATTGTAAGCAAATGCATTTCTGTTGTTTCAATCATTCAGACTGGGGCATTTTGTTACAGCAGCCCCAGCGAACTAATACACTGTCTTTGAATGTTTAGGGAAATGGGAAAACTACAGTGTTACCTTATACATTAAAAGGCTACAATTGTGAGGGACATTAAGAAAATTCCTTTTGCAATAGAAAAAGAGGAAGATAGTATTAGCTGTCCTTGACTTATGCAGTTGGAGTTCCTGCCTTCTGATATGCAGTGGTTCTTAGGTTGACAACCACTGTAATACAGGGACCCGACAGCCACTGTAGAAACAAATCCCTTACTGTCATGCAGCTTGCATTCTAATAGAGGAAGGGAAATGACAAACGGGTGGTAATAACTGGCATGAGGAAATACAAAATAAAAGGGGATGAGGAGCTAGGGAATAACGGAGGTAACTACCTTAGCTCTCAAAGACCCAAATAAAACCAGGAAAGAAGAGCTTTCAGCCAGAGAGAACAGCAAGAGCAAAGCAGGAGGAAAGCAGCGTGTTGAGGGACAGCAGGATAAGGGATGGGAAGAGTAATTAGAGATTGACATGGAAAAGCAGCCAAGGATGAGCTCATGTAGGAACTTTAGATCACAGTAAGGTTTTTAAATTTTATTCTACGTGTCAGGGAAAGCCATTTCAGCATTTTAAGCACTAGAATGACATAAATAGATTTATATTTTCAAAGGGGTTCCTCTGGCTGCTGTGGGCAGACTGAAGGAGGCTTGCAGAGAATCAGGAGAGCACTGCGGGCTGGGCTCAGTGCCTTCTGGGTGCTGCTTTAGACCCCTGTCTTCCTGTTTCCACATCAGGCCCTGGAATCTGACCTTTCACTACTGAGCCTGAGTTTCTTTGACCTCTGGCTTCTAGTTGGTTCAGCCCATGAGAGCTACCAGCAGGAAACAGAAAAAAATAAGTTTGGTTTGTTAAATGCACCAGCCTCTTGCCTGCTAGGTTGCTTAGAACTGGCTGCATCTCCTGCAGAGATGTTGGCCACGTCTGCTGTCAGGTCACCCTAATTTCCCTGAAGCAAGGGAAGCAAGTATCTTCTCCCTCAATTTGTCCCTCAGTCTTTGAGTGGAAATCACTCCCCACTGCCATTCTAGCTCTGGGATATAGAACATTCCTTTGCTGCTTTCCCTAGCCCTGTCCTCACCCTTACAAATGATCTCTTTATACTGTCTCCTAATTCATCAGTTTGTATGTACTATCTTTTATCCCTGCCAGATCCTGACTGGCACTGGGGTAGTGCTATCTGATGTTGTCCTGAGTAAAAAGTAGTATCAGTTTTTAAAAAAGGCAGTACTGGCTCAGCACCTGTAGCTCAGTGAATAGGGAACCAATCACATACACCAAAGCTGGTGGGTTCAAGCCCGGCCCGGGGCCTGCTAAACAACAATGACAACTGCAACCAAAAAAAGCCGGGTGTTGTGGGAGGTGCCTATAGTCCAGCTACTTGGGAGGTTAACTGGCATGAAGAAATACAAGAGTTAGAGGTTGCTGTGAGCTTGACACCACAGCAATCTACCAAGGGCAACATAGTGAGACTTTGTCCCCGCCCCCCCCCCCAAAAAAAAGGCCAATACTAGAGGAATGACATGGACGGGAACACTTTTGTACTTGGGTAATAAAGTTAAATAATTGCTAATACGGCTGGGCGCCATGGCTCACACCTATAATCCTAGCACTGTGGGAGGCTGAGGTGGGAGGATTACAGAAGGCCAGGAGTTTTAACAAGCCTGGGCAAGAGTGAAACCCCATCTCTACAAAAAATAGAAAGGAGGATCACTTGAGCCCAGGAGTTGGAGGTTGCAGTGAGCTATGATGACACCACTGCACTCTAGTCTGAGCCACAGAGCAACACTCTGTCTCAAAAAACAACAACAAAAAATTCTAATGTATTGTAAGACAGAGGAAAACTCAGTGGTATGAAATCAATTTGCAACTACTCAGGGGGCAAATTTTGCTAGTGTTTTTATTTTCATGCTTAGACAGGTCACACTCGGTAACTCCTCTGTTCTGGCCATTATTAGAGAAAGTATCTTCCTCTCATGCCTCCATAAGGTTATAACATGTTCATTGAGTCCATTGAGTCCTCCAAAGTTGAGTCCTAGAAATTCCTAAGTTAATCTACTTTATTCAAAGATAAAGTTTTGGTTTTAATTGAGATAATTTGGAATGTGTTTTGCAAATGCATACTGGGAAATGGTGTAACTTCTCTTAACAGCATGCTTTGAAAGGAAAAACAATCTAGAAAAAATATTCTAGTTTGTTGTGATTATCACTGGGTTGTGAGAAATTGGAAAAGAGAAGAGCGAGGAGCAGAGAAAAGAGAAAAGAAGCAGCAGCCTGGGGGACCCCACTAAGCTGTCTCTACACCCCCCAGTTTAAACAGGAACTTACCAGGAAGCTAAAGCCTGTGGCCTTGTTTTCGTCTGAGCCTGAAAGAGGGAAAGAAACTGAAATTGATGGAAAAAAGAAAGTCAATAACTTCAACTGTATCAGACTACTTATTCTCAAATTTGTACGTATGAATATTCTATTTTAAACTGTTCTCTTACTGAGTAAAGTCAAAACAGAAACTTAACTGTATTCTCTACTCACTTTCTTATTACCCCTAGTGATAGTTTTGTTTTCGGAAATTATTCTATTCTTCTCTAATTTGTCTGAAAATAGATATATTTTATAGCATATTTTCAAGTATTCCATCACTAGACAATTCTATAATACCAAGGGTTAATCTGAAAGCAAAGCAATTATATCACATTGTAATCACTTTGGATCTTTCTTTTTCCTTTCTTTGTCTTACTTTCTGTCTTCATTCCCTCTCGGTATCTCTTCCTCTCCCTCTTCCCCTTCCCTTGCTTTCTTTGTCTTAATTTTACTGTGAAAAGGAAATAAGTTATGTGGCATTAGAGGCAACAAAGTAAGCCCTTGGGGGTGCAAACACGGCTGGCAATCACTTCTCGTGTCACGTGAGGAACTAATCACAGAGCTTCCTTTCCTTCATTCCCAGCAAACATGACCAGAATTGTAGCAAGTGTGGTGCACTTAAAAAGAATGCCTGTAAGAAGAGTCATGTTTTTATCAGTTCAGTTGAAAAGACACAATATTAGATTCTTTGGTGGCAATTCCCTAAGGCAAAGAGAGGAAATTCCACTTTCTGAAACATTGAAAATATCCCTAGTATTAAGCCATTTTAGAAAACTACAGTTTAGCCTTTCATCTAAAGATCCAGTTCAAATCACAGCTGTCTTAAGAGATTGCATTTGAGAGCAATGAATGGGTGGTCCCCTGAAAAGACCCAGTTGGCCCTGTTCCAAGTGGACCCTGTAATTTATTTATTTATTTATATTTTTTCTTCTTTAAGGCAAAAGCCTGTAGCACCTGGTATTCCCAGGTGGTCTCCCATCCAAGTACTAACCAGGCCCAACTCTGCTTGGTTTCCAAGATCAGACAGTAGGCGTATTCAGGGTGGTAGGACCATGGGTGGACCATGTCATTTAAAATTTTAGAATTTGTGCTTGTATTTGTATTCTCCATATTTTGGAGTAATTATCTACGTGATGTTTATAGGTCCTGGGTTTTTTCACCTACAAAGCAGAATCTCATTCAGTACATTTAATTTTATAAGAGTCAGGAAGCCAAAGTCTGAAATGTGTGCGTGTTTTGTGCCTTGAGTCACTTTGAAAAGTGCCTCAGAAAACTTGGACAGTCTTCATCTATCCTCACAAGACTTTTATATGTATTTATGAAGATGATTCTGTACTCTAGTAGATCTCTTTGGGCATGGACTAATTTGTATCTCTTCATACCTGATATTCTGCATGATCTGTATATAGTACCCCAGGCTTAGAGGTGTGACCTTAAACTTTAACTTTTTAAAACAAAAACCAGAAGGTCAATAAAATTTATACTGCTTAACAAAAAATTAATTACATTTAGAATCATACAGTTGAGAGAATTTTGGAATGTTTCTAGTCCTATCTTTCAACAAATTAAAGAATCTATTCTATAATCTTCCTGCTAAGTGCCAATCACACTTTCATTCGAACTGCTCCAGGGATAGGAAACTCACTACCTTATGAAGAATCCTTTTTCAGGGTTTTGTTTTTATGATGTTCATTATAGCAATGCCTTTTTAAAATATTGAACTAAAATCTTTCTTCTTGTAGCTTCTATTTTTAGGAACCAAACTGAATGTGAATATTAGCACTGCTCTCTATGCCCTGGGATCTGTCCTCAGTTTCCAGATTCAGAGAAACCTGTCTGGCCAGCATTGGGTAAGTGATGCAGATGCAGAGGAGGGTGTGGGAAGCAGAAGGACGCCTGGGCCTGGGGACAGGGATTCAAGGTATCCCTGCGTAGAATTGCGTCATAGCTATAATGACCATCTAATTAAACATATAAACCAAGACACTTTTAAGGGTGAGAGAAGTGTCATGAATGATCGATCATTCTGGGATAAGAGACATGAATTGATAGTCTTTCAGGGTACACAAGCATCCTAATTAAGTCAGAAAAAATGCTACTGGGATAGACAGAAAAAAAATGTGTTCATGCAACCATTTCATTTTCCTCCTTGGCACAAAGAAAGACTATATTTGCCACCATTACCACTCCAAACGCATGTGTGCACAGGTGCGCACACACACACACATAGTAGCTGATAGATAAATGGACTCACTGTAATATCCTTAGACCTAAAAATATAGAGTCAGGCGCCCCTTAAGTGCAATAAATCAGAAATTTATTGAATCTGTGCAGGGGACAGATTCCCATCCTCATAGTGAGCTTGCCTTATATATTTTTGTGCAAGCATACTACAGAAGCGAAATGTGGCTGGTGGGGGGGGGCGGTTACAGCTTGGGTAGTCATGGATACAGCAATAGTTACAGTTATGCAACAATGATCAGTACAGCCTTAGTTGACAATGGACATATCTCAAATCACAACAGTTATAGTTAAGTAACCATGATTACTACAGCCTTGGTGGATTTCCACCATTGTTCATTCACTGGGAATTTGGGGGGTTTTGTGAAACTTGGAACTTCCCATGCTTTGACTCTGGGGGGCATGGGAACAGGCTGGGAGAGCCCATAGGTCAGGGGAGGGAAGGGGAGACAGGGCTGGGGAACGGGAGAGGGCTGGGGAAACAGGCTGGGAGTGCTTATAGCATCACAATAGATGGATCTAGATAGGTTGAGTTATGTTTAGGAATTATGGATAATTTGGTGTGGGCTGAAGTGATGTCTTCTGTTTCAGGCACAGTCTTAAAACATCCTGTGTTATCTTAAGAAAGTCTCCATGGATTCTTCCTCAGAGGTGGAAACATACAATATAAGGAGCCAGGATCCTGAGTTTACTGCTTAGAGGAAAGCCAGCCAGGGAAGCCCCTGACTAGAAATGTCCTCATGACACTCTGCATAAGGAAAAATGAGTTTTTGTTTCATTAATGCTCTGAGAAGAGTTTGAGGTTGCCTGATACATCATCCTACCCTGAGTAACACCAATCCGAAGCATGGAGATACCAAGATCAAGTGTTCCAAATTCTATTTTAAAAAATCCTACTTACCAGAGTTTACCCTTAGAAAAAATGTCATGGGTATACTACTCAGTGATTTCCTAAAATGTCTACAGCAGAAGTCTTTATTATAACATGAAATTTAAAATAATCTCAATGTCAACAATATATAATACATTAGTATGAAAATATGGCACAATTGTAGGATGAAATATTATGCAAACGTTAAAAATGATTAAAAATCATATATTTTAACAAGTTTGGTCTATATAATGTCTTAATATTACATTCATACACAAAAAGATTATTGTAAATGTATGGTCCCAAATGTAAGCAAATTAATGTGATTAATTTAGGTTATAGATGTGATTTGTATCTCCTTCTTTGTTATTTTCTAAGATTTTACATTAAAAATTATAAGTGCACACACATACAATAAACTTATTTTCTAAGTTTTTTACATTGAAAATTATAGGTGCACACACATACAATGTCTGTAAACAAATACTTTACTGTTTTTTTTTTTAAAGTTTCACAAACAACAACTAGATGAACTCCAAGAGTTGATAGGAAGGGTATTAGAAGGAGAATGGCCCACATGGTACCTATGCAGTACCAAACAAACGGAAAGGACCAGATGCTAAGCTATCATCTCAATCCCACCTGCTTTCACTTATTAAGAGCACGTATCAACAGTTTGATGATTTGCTGTTGTTTCCCGACAACTGAATGGCTAAGTAGTAAATTCAGAGACTGCAATCCGATAGCTCCCAGGTAGAAGCACGTTCCTGAAACTCACCCTGCTTATGGGATAATCATGAGGAAAAAGCTTGGATACCATCTCTATGCATTGCTCAATATCAATAATCTTATTCAGAGCAACATTCCTTGATCCAATATGATAATGTAATACATATGTCCCTTGAATCTCAAAGGGAAAACTGAAAATAATAGAGATTCCTTTTAAATTGTTCATGGTTCTCTCAGTTTAATAATACATTAAAAGAAATAATTTTCATACAGTCAACGTTAGAATCATGTCTCTACGAGTCTCTTCACGAATGTCAATTATTGGATTTTTGCCTTTTTAACCATATAAAATAAAACATTTACCAAAAAAGTTTATCAATATCCTCAATCGGCAAACATGGCATTTAACTAAGGGAATATATTTAGGGTTTTGTCTGTGTATTTGCTTATTTATTTGGCTCTGTTTTAGAACTAGTCTTTATCAAGTCCTACTTCTTTTAGTAGTAGGCTTTTTGTTTTCCCTTTTTATTTGACTTGTCAGAGGTTTTTACAGTTGTAATCCAGAAACAAAAGTCAGGGAAATTAGACACCCTAGATTTTCAATGAAGGATTTGGCTAATCCCCTTTCATAAATGTTTTGAAATTCTGGCAATGAAGTAAGAAACACTGTAGGTCACATCCCACAAGGCATTTTTATAAGCATTACAGCAATGCTGTATTATAGCTATAATTATAGCTATGCTGTATCTTTGGGAGATATTCTTAGCACATACTGTGCTTTCTCGTTGTACAATAGAAGATACTTCATTTAGGAATTCCATTATGGGATGCTTTTCAAACCACTAAACCATGTTTTTTAAAGCATGGAGTTTATGGTTTTTGTTTATTTTCTGTATCGTTTCCACTTTATTTATTTAAGATTTTAATAATTGAAATGATATCCCATGTTTACAGATTGAAATAATATTGTTAAAATGTCCATACTAGACAAAGAAATCTATAATTCAATCCATAAAATTCCAATGGCATTTTTCATAGAAACATGAAAATTTTCTGAAATTTTCTAAAATTCATGTAGAACTACGAACACACAAACACAAAATTCAAATAGCAAAGAAATCTTGAGCAAAAAGATCCTACCTATCAATAGTTAAAAAATTCAAATAGCTAAGAAGTCTTGAGCCACCATCCTACCTACTTTCAAAATAGACTACAGAGTTATAGTATGTAACAGCACGGTACTACCATAAAACCTGATCTATAGACCAATGGAACAAAATAGAGAATCCCGAAATAAATCCACACGTTTATGGTCAATTGATCTTTGACAAAGATGCCAAAAACACACACAGGGGAAAGAACAGTTTCTTCCATAAGCATTGTTGAAAAAACTGGATATCTATAGACATCCAGAAGAAAGAAATTGTATCCTCAGCTCACAGCATATACAAAAATCAACTCAAAATGATTAAAGATGTGAATGTAAGACCCGAACCCTTAAAAC
>NW_003852436.1:8921046-8924744 GCF_000181295.1 Otolemur garnettii | reverse complement strand
AGGAAACTCTTGTGCACTGTTGGTGGAAATGAAAATTTGTACAGCTGTTGTAGAAAATAGTATGGAGCTTCCTCAGACAAATTAAAAATGGAACTACCATGTGATTCAGCGAGCCTATTCCTTGGTGTATGTCTAAAGGAAATGAAATCAGTATCTCGAAGAGTTATCTACATTCCCGTGCTCATTGCCTCATTATTCACAAAAGCGAAGGTAGAGAACCAATCTTAGTGTTCAGGCAGATAAATGGATAAAGAAAATGTGTTACATACACATACAGTGGAATATTATACAGCCTTAAAAACGAGGAACATTTTGTCATTTGCAGTAACACTTATGATCCGAGAGGACACTACTTAAGTAAAACAAGCCAGGCACAGAAGCACAAACTCTGTGTGATCTCACTTATATATGGAATCTAAAGAAGCTGAGCTCATAGAAGTGGAGAGTAGAATAGTGGTTTCCAGAGGGTATGGGGTGGGGAAGGTGAGGTGGTAGTTTTCACAGGACACAGAGTTTCACTTATGCAGGCTACATAAGTTCGAAGGCTCTAATGTAAAACAGGGCAACTATAGTTAACAACACTGGGCTGTATACTTGAAATTTGCTAGGAGTAACTCTCATCACACCCACAAAAATAACAGCCAACAGAACAAAACACAGATGATTTGGTGAGGTGATGGGTATGTTAATTGGCTTGACTGTGGTAGTCATTTCACAATGGACACACATTAATATAGCAAAGTATCACATAATACACTATAAATATATATAATTTTTGTCAATCACACCTTAATACAGTAGGAAAAAATTCTCTCTTAATCAGTGTAGAGAAAGTTTCTCTAGTCTGTTATACATAGTGGTGGAATACTCCCTATATTGTTCTGGTGGTTAAGTGTTTTTGAGAAGGACAGCAGGAAGCCAGGTTAT
Source organism: Otolemur garnettii (assembly GCF_000181295.1). Taxonomy (NCBI): domain Eukaryota; kingdom Metazoa; phylum Chordata; class Mammalia; order Primates; family Galagidae; genus Otolemur; species Otolemur garnettii. Next base: position 8,923,817 of record NW_003852436.1, on the reverse strand, counting down.
ATAGATTACCTTGGGTTGGAACTCTGTTATCTTGTGTATAACTCATGAGTCGTTATAATAAATGGATAGTTTTTGGGGGGTGCCAATTATTTTAAGGCTCAGAAATGGAATTCCTCAAATAAATGTAGTCTGTCTAAATATGTACACCTTTCAATCATTTTATTCCTTGGGAATTAATATCTTATGCCCAGAAATGAATTCATGCCTCAGATATTTTTAATTTTGAATTTGTTTCTAATGAAATTCAGTGACAATTTCCTCCATGTGGCCTTACATAAACGACTCCTGCTGATTCTTTCACAGAGAATGGTGTAGCCAGCTCTACCCTTGCAGTGTTTGTGTATGTGTGTGCGTCTTTGTGGGGACGGAGGTTAGTGAGGAGCCATTGACTCACGAATCTCAACAGTGTTTATTGTCTAAATACCAAGATGAAGGAATTATGAAAGCTGGAGGTAGAGGTCCACAAAGACATCCTTTCAAGCAAGTCCAAAGCCCAATAGCATCACTTTCAGGGCTGAACTGAGACCTGGGCACAAAGGGCAAGGAAAAATGTGGCACTCCTTCCAGCTGGTAGTTCTGAATATGCAGCCACATCAGCAGCCAGCTCAGCACTGAGGCAGGCCAGCCTGGAGTAGCGCTGGTTCAGAAATCAGCCTCTCCTCTCTGTGCAGGGTGATTTAGCACACATTCCCCATTCCCCATTCAAGTTCTAGAGAGGGCATCTTAGAAGAAAACAAATGTTCCTTAGACGGACCCCTGTTTTGAAGGCATCTGAGAGACATCAAGTGACCATTGCCTGTAGGAACCTACATCTGGAGGTCACTCTTCCACCAGACTTTGTTTCAGGCACTGTGCTTGGCTGGGGTGGCAGTGTAAGCAAGCAGTTTATCATGGTTTTTTTTTTCCAATCATCTTCAGTTCTCCTGAGAAGTGTTCTGGAAAATGCAGTGTGCTACATTTCCCTGCAGCGTCAGTCATGCTGGAGTGGCCTGAGAGACATTTTAGTGCCCCAGGTGCTAGCTCTGCTGGCCTATGGCTCATTCTGGCTCTGAGCATACTACTTCCCTGGAGACAGAACTAACTCAACTTTCAATGGGCCATTCTTATACTTCCTCTCTGCCACAGTAATTTAAATAAGAACATAGGAATGAACTGCCATCGCCGTGTGTTACTAATAACTTGGAGTTGGCTTAGCAAAGCTCCCTGAAATCAAGTGGCAAGAATGACAGCCAGGGGTTAGCAGGGCCTGAGACCAGGGTTCCTGGAGACTGTTACGGTCATACCACGTGGATTGTGAGGGGTTCACTGCATCTTCCCCAGGGGGCACAGAAGGACAGGTAGGCCACCAGAATTTCATGCAAGCCACCATTTAGCACACCTATTGCAGACTGTTCCTTTGATATCATCTGTATTGCTGGGGAAAGACTTGCCACAGGTTTATAAATTCAAAATCTGTAACTTCTATGAAACTTAGAAACAGTAAAACAGATCAAAAAACAAAAAGCCTAAAAAGCCTGCTCCACCCTTCTCTTAATCCCAAGGAACTCAGAGCAGATAAACAGCAGTTTGCACAACTGGTGTTTTTGAGGTAGTAGAAATGCCTTTTAGTATATCATATTGTCCCTTCCATGGAATGTAATACAAACTGACACTATTTGCTGTGGCTGAACCAATTCCCAAAGCTTGCCTGGACGGTTTCTCCTGTACAAGCAGAACTTTGGTGGATAAATATATTATTTTGTTATTTCAAGGACAGTGCTCCTTGCACTATTTCAACCTTAAAGCAAAAGTTAATTCACTACATGTAGATCCTATGCTAATTTTAGTTACTTTTTTATTGCCTTGACTTAATGGAAGAATCACAAAATGAGGTTTAAAATTTGCAAGAAGACAGGCGCATGGCCTACAGATATATGAAAAAATGCTCATCATCCTTAATCATCAGAGAAATGCAAATTAAAACTACTTTGAGATATCATCTAACACCAGTAAGATTAGCTCATATCACAAAATCCCAAAATCACAGATGCCAGCATGGTTGTGGAGAAAAGGGAACACTTCTACACTGTTGGTGGGATTGCAAACTAATATGTTCCTTTTGAAAAGACATCTGGAGAACACTTAGAGAACTAAAAATAGACCTGCCATTTGATCCTATAATTTCTCAACTAGGTATATATCCAGAAGACCAAAAAGCTCACTACAAAAAGATATTTGTACCAGAATGTTTATTGCAGCCCAATTCATAATTGCTAGGTGATAGAAGAAGCCCAAGTGCCCATTGATCCACGAATGGATCAATAAACTGCAGTATATGTACACCATGGAATACTATGCAGCCCTAAAGAAGGATGCAGACTTTACCTCCTTCATGTTTACATGGATGGAGCTGGAAAATATTCTTCCTAGCAAAGTATTTCAAGAATGGAAGAAAAAGTATTCAATGTACTCAGGCCTACTATGAAACTAGAAAGCTATAACCCAATTATAGCCCAAGAATATGAGGGAAGGGGAGAGGGAGAGGAAGGGAGGGGGGAGGATAAGTGGAGGGAGGGTGATTGGTGGGATCACACCTATGGTGCATTTTATAAGGGTACATGTGAATCTTTCTAAATGAAGAATATAAATGTCTTAACGCAATAACTAAGAAAATGACATGAAGACTATGTTAACCAGTTTGATGAAAATATTTCAAATTGTATATAAAAATAGCACACTGTACCCCATGACAGTATTAATGTACTGCAATGCGTAAAATATTTTCAGTATAT
>NW_003852436.1:8903997-8921004 GCF_000181295.1 Otolemur garnettii | reverse complement strand
TCCTGGAGAAAGCAAATCCCAAGTAGTCCTAAGCTCTAGGGAGGTGTGTATGTATACATTTTTTCGCTGAAACATAACCTCAGTATGGGCTGCTAATGAGAAGGCACCAGGACATTAACCTCGCAGGTCAGCAATCTGCCTATACCTTACTTCACACCTCTGCCCCTCTGGTACCTCTCTCTTACTTAACTCCAACCAAGGCTCCAAGTTTACTGGTGTGGAATTATTTTTTCTTCTGATTTCACATTCACAACTACTTTGAGCTTAAACTGAGAGAGGTTAAAGACTCCACCTCGTATAAGGGCCTTAAAACTGTGAAGATTTAAAAACTGGCTGGTCTGATGCATTGGGAATGTAAGTTATCAATATAATGACATCTGTTAACTGGAGTCTCAAAGAAATCATGTCAGTTTAACACTAGGTAGCCAGTAATCCTACTTATTTAACATGCCTCCAGGTGTTGTTCATTGCTGTATATAAATAGAGATGGGGATAGTGCAAGAGAAGATCTTAAACATGGTGATAATTTTTCAATCTCTTAATTGTTCTTCTACATGTTGTGTGATATTCTGCCTCCGGAATTCTGGAAACAGCTATCACGATTTGGTAGGAATGCTGTTCATGCAAACAGATGGAGTAATTGAGAGAATAAATAAAAATATTCAGTGAATTTCCATGCAGAAGCAGCATACCTTTTGTGAGACACCAAAGATGGATTTATGGATATTATTAATACCGTAGAAGTCATGTACTCTTGTCAATACTGTCAAAATTATTTTTTGCTTTAAAATTAAAAAAAAAATCATATTAATCCTTTGGAGTTGGCAAGGTGATAGGTAATATATTCGTAAAATTTAATAAAATATACATGTGAAACTGACACAGGACCTCTGAAAATAAAGAGCCAAATGATCTCCATATCCTTCTGGTGCCACTGGGTAGATGCCAAAGTGCAGAGCAGCTGGTGGAAATGCTTCTGTGCTCGTCACATACCACTGCTGCAAATCCACTCATGAGCGAGGAAGCTCCTGCACACTGGGGACTGCTGGACTCAGAGGCCAGACCCACACTGCAGTCACACACATGTGGTTGAAATCACACATAGTTTCCATTAGGTTGATGTGTACGGGCACAATAGGACTGACCCAGATTGTTTAATTACACTTAAACCATCCCATACACTTAGCACAGTACCATATATACAATAGGGGCTAAGCACCAAGTAAATACCAATTAAGGTTGATGAGATGGATGATTGACTGTTTCCATGATGGGCAAAATGGTGTAATCAATGCATTGATGTCTACATGAGTCTGGAAAAAAAAAAGTATGGTTCTGAGCATATCCACATACCACTTAGAATCCTGTAGAAATGTCAAATGATATGCAGCTCATTTTCCAATTTTGCAATTGATGTAAAATACCTGAAGGAATTCACAGTTTCTAAAACTGCATGGAAATATGGGAAATAAAAGATACAATCCTGATTTTGTGATTATCGTTCTACTGAATGTATATAAATGGTATGAACAAAAGGCAGTTTTCAAATAGGTTTTATTATCACCTGAGAAATTTGTCTAGTTACATCTCTGTGGTGTGAGGGATAGAAACACTCAAATATTTGAAGTATTGAAACTGACATAAAATACATAATGAAGGGAAAAGACTGAATTGTGAATTAACAGTAAGAGAAATATACTTTGTGAACAGGAAAATCCTTTTAGGGGATTTACCTGGGCGTGTGTGGGCTGAGTCTCATTTTCATGCTTTCCTTGTATTACTTAAAGCATCAGACTTTAAAGACCGTGTCCTTGTATCAGTTTCTCTCTATTGATACATGCCTTTATCACATAGTATTTTAGAAAAGCCTTTATATGCAATTTTTCTGTGAATTGATAATCAATCGTGCAGTGAGAGAATTTTAAATGTAAGTGCTTATTTATAAAACAGTTGTGGCTTAAAAAAATCATATGGACACATGAGGGAGAGCTTTATAATCTTTACTGGGATCAGTCTGAGTGTTAGGGATATTTAATATGGTATAAATTAGTTGTGCTTCAAACACACAAATCAACGTGTAACACATGCACATAGAGATGCACAACTACAACACCCGTCTGTATTTAACGATGGGCTCCCACTATTTGCACTTGCAAATATCTGTTTACAAGACATAGGTGAATGAATGGATGAGGCTGTGTTTTACAACTTGATGTCTTCAGGATTCCATCACATATTCCCCGGCACCACAGAAAGACCCATTTCCTGAAGAGCTCACAGCTTCAGGGTGTGAGCAAAGCCCTTGGGTTAGCTATGCTGGAAGTTCCAATTGCACTGCTTCCCTCGCCTGCCTCTTCACTGCTTTCCTCCCAGCCATGCGAGCTATTTTATTTTGACATTTTAAATACCAGCCTCCTTGAGATAAAATGTGACTGGGTCCTTTGGAGTGCTTCCTGGCATGGATCCTTTTTCTAAAATGGATGTGCGTTAATAATAGATATTATTATAAAGCTACCACTGTGTTCCCACCTTTAGAGAATGGCCAGAAGAATTACAGACCTCCATTTCGGTATATGCCTAAGCTGAGCACCGACCAACCTTGAGGGGAAGGAGAGATGGGAATAAATAAGGCATATATTGATTTACTTATTTATAAAATGGAAAGAAAAAATACTAGAGACCTAATCTATTGCTACATATGACCAAGTTGCTGCTGTTATCCAAGTCAGTTTTTAAAAACTAACAGAAGCAATATATTTTTAGTCTTTTCATTTGCTTCTTCCTGGTAGTTCTGTGCATGTTCTCCTGCTTTAACCCATAGAATCATTTCCTAGTGCCACCCTGGGACGTCGGGTAATATTTATAATTTAGAACAGTATATTAAGAATAACAGCCTGCCGATGCCACTCAGGTAACACCCGTTAACTATACTTTCTGAAATACTGTATATAAGTCCTAAAGAACCAGCTGCAGGAGACAGCAGCCGGTGTTCCCAATGTGAAGATGACAGATTGCTCTAATACGTACCTGACAAGCAGTGTAATTTCTAAAAAATCTAATCTCATGCTGCATGGGGAAGGAGTCTACAGGAGTTACCCAAAGGCCAAACAAAATAAAAAAAAAAAAAAAACAAAGAGAGAGGGGGAAAAAAAGAAAATCTTATGAAACATTTTTCACAGCATTTTTCTGAAGCAACAGCAAAGAGAAAAAGCTATCCTGTCATGAAAAATAGATCTAAGATGAGCAGCGGCTGAGGAAGGTGGGGAAAATGTAATAGAACAGTAGGCAACACTCCGGGAATAGTAAGCAGTTGGGTTAGACAATAACCAAGATATAATTGAAGACTGCTCTGAAAAGCTTGCCTCTGGACTGTGCTATTCCTATTTACCAAGCACACCCCCACTGTCCGCCTGTCCTGAACAGACCTGGCTCTCAGGTAACCTGACTTTGACTTTTTGACAGTCATCCTAAGTAAACTAGTATCGGCTGGGATTAAGGAAGAGCTCCACATCTTACTCTGTCTCTCCTCTCTCCTGCTATCTTTGTACAATAGCCTAAAATGAGAACATTTTATTAACTGAGTTTTCTTTCTGAAAAATGTGGAATAGTTAATACTATAGAAAAAGTAGCGATAGTTTTCTATTGTAAGTACTACCTCTATAAACAATTAAAACAGATGCAGGGATCATGCTTAAATGGATATTTTAAACGCAACCATCCGAAGGAAAGTATTCATATTAGTAATGCGGCGTTGAATAAAATTCCCACCCCTTTTTTTAAGGAGAATTGGGGGTTAATGAACACAGGGGGAAACTGCAGAAAATTCAAGAGCCACGCATGGTGGACAGGAACGATACAACCCCCACTCATGGATCTGCTGGATCTCTGAAACCCAGACTTGCATTTGCAAAGCTATTTATTTCCCGTAGACACCATGGGCTGACACCAGAGTCTGGTGGCGTCACATGCATTGCCAACACTTTGTGAGACGGTGGGGGGCTCGAAATGAAACCCACAGACCTCTCAACCTCTTAACCACCAGGGCTGCAACATGTTCGTGGCTGAGCTTGCATCTTCCCAGCTGTCTCGCTGAAGTGAAATTATTTTCATCAAAAAGGAAAAAGCATTCACTGTTCACAGTAAGGAAAAGAATGCCTTTTTAAAAAAATGATAATCCCTTGTCAAAAGTTTTTTAAAAGGTTAGTTTTGACAGAAATGACAATAAAGTGGCAATGAGACTACTGAAAAAGTTATTTAAAGAATACACTTTCTTTCAAAACTACACCCTAAGTTTTTTTTTTTTTATTCTTTTGTTTTTTGTTTGTTTTGAGACAGAGTCTCACTCTGTCACCATGGGTAGAGTGCAGTGGCATCATAGCTCACAGCAACCTCAAACTCTCAGGCTTAAGTAATCTTCTTGCTCAGCCTCCCCAGTAGCTGGAACTACAGGTGCCCCGCTACAACACCTGGTTACTTTTTCTATTTTTATTAGAGAGCAAGGGCTCTTCCTCTTGCTCTGGCTGGTCTTAAAATCCTGAGCTCAAGGGATCCTCCCACCTCTGCCTCCCAGAGTGTTAGGATTGCAGGCGTGAGCCACCATGCCTAGCCCCTAAGCTTTTTTTTGATTCCCTTTCTCTAATGTGATAGTTTCATGAATAATAGAAAAGTCAGCCATGAAGACCCAGAGCTAAGCTTCCTTTTAGTACCTTAATCCAAATCAAACACACAGTGAAGCTAATGCGCCTGGCAGAGTGGATACATCCACCCCAGGGTAGGAAAATCCATATGAAAGGACAGGCATGATTGGTGGCCTCGCAGACAGGCAGCTCTCAGGCCAGTCACAGGGGAGTCCTTTTTAGATCCCAGGGGGTCAGATCCCTACTGGACAAAGCCTGTCTCTAGAACCATGAACCTCAGTTCACCATGGGGCCCTTGTGCGCCTCAGTGAAGGCTCTCAAAAACAAGCTCCATTAGGAACAGGCAGGCAGAGAGATGAAAGAAAACCAGTACTGGAATATTTAAGATTTAGTTTCAGACATTTTTTGAAAAACAGTAATATCAGAAAGGAAACAAGTTTTTACATCTCAACAGACATAAAATTTAGACTACCCTATTGGGAGGATTAAATACTGTAATGATACAATTCTTCCCAAATCAATTTTTATCTTCAAAATGCAATCCCCCAACAAAATCCCAATGGAATTTGTTTTATAACTTTGAAAAACTTATTCAAAAATACATCTGAAAAAAATAAACAGTGCAGAACTATCCAAAATAAGGGAAAATACTGGAAGAAGAGAATTTATTCTGATATAAGAGCCAATAATTAAAAACAGTGTGATGTTGGCATGAGAATCAGCAGACAGATCAGGGAACAGAACAGATAACTCTAAAACAGATCCTGGAATAACAAAAGTCAGAAAATATTGCAAATTACTGCTGTTGGTTAATTGGCTGATTGGGGCAAAAATGAGTTATAGTTTTATCTTTTATAATACCAGTAGATAGATAGATAGATAATTGATTGATAGATAATAGATATAGTCGAAGCTGGATTACCAGTATTAAATGTTATAAAATAAATCTATAAAATTGGAAGAAAATATTGCTGAGTATTAATCTCAGGATACAGGGGGTGGGATTCAAAACAAGCTAAAAGCAAGGGATAAAAGCAAGTCAAGAGTTTGAATCTTGGAACCAGATCTCCAGGTACTATATGTTCTTTATTGTCATAAGAAATAAAAACTATACCGGCCGATCACTAAGGGGATGTGAGTAATGAAGTAGAGATGCATGGCTGGCTAAAGACGGCCAGCTAGCCACAACAGGTGCAACCTCCAAGGGCCTGTGAAAATCACAGACTAAAATCTGAGCTTTTCACTTGTGTTTCAAATTTGGCTAAGTTGAGTTTTGTCACGACAGTGACAGGCCATTTGCATATGTAGCCTTTGGGTCAGATATTCAAGATGTGAGTTGTGGGACCCATACTCTCTCAGAATGTTAGATACCTGGATGTAAGCAGAGCTTAAGAGCAGGACAGAATTGATTATTTTTTGTTCTGAAGTCAGGAACAACTGCATCCAGGATCTCACCTAGTAAATAATTCCAACCTTTCCACTGAGCAGGAAGCTTTTAGTTTGTCTGGAAAGAGCTCCAGACTCTATCATCTGATGCAAGGGTTTAAACCTATAGGTTTGACATATCTTTCACATTTGAATAAAACAACTTTCATTTTAAAAATATCATCTAGATCAGGTTACTACCTGCCTAATGCAAGCCTAACATTTGCCTCGATTTGACCTTGATTTATAAAATGTGACAACACAAAGAAAAACTATTTTAAATGTTTTTAAATCATAGTACTTGCTAAGCTTCCTTTCCAAACAAAAATAGAAATGAAGGAAGGAAAAAAGGAAGGATGGGAGAGAGGGAGGGAGGACATGGAAAGGAAATTAGTTATACAATGTATATGTAATTGTATTAAGGTAATAATTACTATGATTATTTCTGTCACATAAATCAAACATCTAGCCGCAAACTTGGCACATTATAAGTGCTCAATTCTAGATCTATGATAGTTATCCCTCTTATTAATGAAACAACAGGCATTTATTAAGCATTACCTCTCAGTCATCACTATCACCTATCTAGTCATCTTGGGAAAATCTTTACAGTATCAAAAAGGGACCTTGCATTCACAGAGTTCATTGTGATCTTAGTTTATACAGTACAACATGTGACATGAAAAGTTGATTAATTGGAATTAAAAAATAAAATTAACTCAGCCTAGGAGGAGTTGTACTACCGGATATTGTGCAGAGAACAAAGGAATTTTGGATTGTTGTGGCTATTTGGAAATATGCACAAACTATGACATGTGACATGAGGGAAGGAGGGGGCCAGCCCTCCCGCTGGGGACGGAGGCAGAGAAAAGCAGAGGCAGTGGAGGGTGGTTCCCTGAGAAGAGCAGTGACCCTGGGGAAGAGCAGGAAGTTGGGAGGCAGGAGAGAAGTGAACTGAGGGAGGGAGAGTGACCTGAGAGGAGGAACCGGAGACCCCACGGGAACTTTGTGGCCTTGTCTGTGGGCAGGCTGGGTGAGGGAGGTTGGGGGGTTGCAGAGGGTGGAGACACAGTGGAATTACGAGGGTTTCCTCCAGAGTCCCTTTCCAATATTTCCCTTCACGTTTGTATTTTACATGTCTTGCTTGGGCTCCACCTTGAAATCACATTTATAATTGCCATCCTTTTCAACAACCAAGGAAGAACTTCTCTGCTTTATATTAAAGATCGTGGACAATGACATTTTTCAATGGCCTAAAATATGCTTTATTCCCTGGAACTAGTATCTTCTACTACAAATGCAGTATTTCCCTTCCTGTTTGGTATATTTACTCAGATTTCACAAACATTCCCTTCATGTACGCGTCTTTTTACTTGGTTACTTGCTCCTCCCCTACCTCCACCTTTTATCCTAAATTTAAAGACTTAATGTTTTCCTAGTTATCTTTCCTTACCCTTCTGCCCCTGCCTCTCTCTATAGCCTCACACAGCTTTACGTCCCTCAGTGAGATTACGCATGTGTGTATATGTGTCTGTGTGTATGTATATATATGTATATATGTATGTATGTGCACATATGTACACATATACACACACATATCTTAACTTATATATACATATATATACACACACACATAACTTTTCAGAGTTTTTTTCTATTTGGATAACTGCCAACCCTTCAGTGGATTAATTCAGAGACTAAAATCATTTTCCTTGGTGTCTAGCTCAAATTCATTAGTGAAGGAAGTATAAAAAAATTATCTTTTCCTTTAGAAAAGAAGAATTGGGCTTGACTCCTGTAGCTCAGTGTGTAGGGCACCAGCCACATACACCAAGGTTAGCAGGTTCAAGCCCAGCCCAGGACTGCTAACCAACAAGGACAACTGCCACCAAAAAATAGCCAGACATTATGGCAGGTGCCTGTAGTCCCAGCTACTCGAGAGGCTGGCACAAGAGAAATGACTAAGCCCAAGAGTTTGAGGTTGCTGTGAGTTGTGATTACATAGCATTCTACCAAGGGCGACCTAGTGAGACTCTGTCTCAAAAAGGAAAAAAAAAAGGACAAATAGAAAAGAAAAGAAGACTTAGTGCGTGGTGCAGAGTATATTTAGGAGCCAGGGCAGCAATGAACAAGACAGGTTGGGACCTGCTACCTTCTAGGGATAAGCTCTGTGGTGTGTCCCCAGGTGCGCTGCTGAGAGTCTTCCCTGCATTTCACTGCCCCACCTTGCTAGTCTTAGATTCTCCATGAACGACCCATGGTTTAGGATATCTCTTCTCAATAGCCCCCACCCTGCTTCAACTCCATATTCCCATCAAGTGAAGAATTTATTTTCCACAGCATTTCTCTCTATCTTGGTGAACAATTAAAATAATACACATAGGCATAAAGAAAGACTATGATATGCATAAACATTTATTTTAGAGAATTACCCCAGCCTCTCTGTCACTCGTCAGGATGTTTAGTTGCCAGCTAGACTTTACTTCTTTGGACACAGATGGAATTGCCACCATCAAGAATGCCTTGGTAAGTACAGATAGCATGGCTGTAGGGCAATTTTTGATTGACCAGTTTGGTCGTAAGTGTGCACAGATCCTTGGAAGAGTAGAGGTTGAAATATTACTGTATCTAGATTTGCCTCTGTTTCCACAGATAGATCCCTGGCTTGGTAACGAAATAGGGTCTTAAACTCTCATTTTCCTTGCATTAAGTAGAAAAGACTAATCTTGATATGAGTAAAAGATATCAGGGAAACCTAGCCAGGTGCTAAATAAATGAATGAGACATATTTGAAGGCTTCATACAACATCCACACTGTTGTGAACAAAGTATATGAACTCCATATGCCCAGGGACACCCACACATGTAAGCTGAGGGTCCATGGGAGGGAACCAGCATTCTTTTCCTGCAATCAGGGTTGGGTATAAATGGAAAGCTACAGAAGTTGTATGCACACAGAATCCTGCTTTTCTGAATAAAGTAGCCCAGATTAATGAAGGCATAGATGTGTAGAAGTTAATATAATTTAGATTAGTTGCTTCTCAAAATACATTCTTTCAAATAATTTACATTTGAATCTCTCCCTTTCTTATGCCAATGGATTTCTTAATTTTTTTTAAACAGCCTTGAAATAAACTTAAATGAGTTTGGTGGTATCTCTGTCTTGCTTATGTATAAGGAAACAGCATTGTTAATTATAAATTTGGATATATACACAGAAAAATTTCCATGCTCAGTGCATGAGATGCCCCATCTTCAACAGCACAGAAAGGCAAAGACCAGAATTATGTCACATGCACAGTCATTAATCCAGGTTGGCAATTTAGAGAGACAGTGTGGTCTAGCTGAGAGAACACCAGATGGGAAGGCATGGGACCTGGTTTCTAGTCCCAGTTTTATCACTGTTAGAGATTTGGCAAAGGATTTCTCTCCGTGTCTGTCTTCCTGTGTCAGTGCTCACAGTCCCAACCCTCTCTTACCTTCACAGGTATGAGATGAAAGGCTGCCCAGAAAGCATTAGGGGTTTTCAAAAATATATTAATAAAGCTAAAGGAGTTTTCATGTCCAAGTGTCACCAGAAGCTACCACTCACTTTGTACCTCACTCTCTTTGAGCTTTAAGTGCTTCCTCACCTCAGCTAGTTTGCTTGTGGTTGTTGAGGAGCCTGGTCCTGGTAACATTGGCTTAGGCATGACAATAGCTTTTAAATCTCTTTAGCCTTCAAATATGTCTCATTCATTTATTTAGCACCTGGTTAGGTTTCCCTGACACCTTCCTAACTTAACTCCTTTCTTTCCTTATAACATCTTCCTTCAGCAATTCGGCCAAGGGAAGAAAACATCTTTTTCTTGCAACACTAAGTTTATTAGTTTTTACTAAGTCTGTGGCGGTGTGGTAAGTACAACGGGGAACACAGAGGAAGCCTGGTATGTATTTGGCTATGCAGAGACCCACAGTCAAATTTGGGAGATCAAGCACACATAAGACAATCAGATTAATGACTTGGTGTGAAGCATAAAATATGAGAAGAGTTTACAGAAATGAAAACTGGTGTGGGCTAAAAGAAAGGCTTCTTGGAGGGCATGGAGCTTGATCTTGGCAGAGTGAATAAGATTTAGGTCAGAAGAGACCACAAGGGAGGGCCATTCTGTATAGAAGGAAATGAGGAAATGCAAGATGGCAGAATTAATTAAGGATTAGAAGGAAATGGGTTGCACATAGACATTATGCCTCCATCATACAGAATGCCTAGTTCAATATGGAAACCTTTATGCTGTTAGGTTACAAGACAATTAAGAGGCTTTGGGAAGTTTTGAAAGGAAGAACATCTGGATGAAAGAACTGGGAAAATCAGCCAGAACATAAACACCAGGCAGGGTAGCCTTGGGGGAGCCTGAATGTAGGGAAACCAAAGGAAGAAATGGAGAAGAAGGAGAATAGTCAGGGGACATATTTTTAAAGAAACGATTCTATGATTAAGAGCTGTTTTCAATAGAATAAAAAAATTGGGCATTAGTACCATGAATTCCAAAGAAGGAAGGAACAATATCCCACACCAAGGGGGGTGATGTTTCAGGTAATCATGGGGGGGACCAAGTGATCAAGAGTGATACACGGAGAACCAAACTGATCAATCTGGTGAGAAAATGTGACTCTCAGCAGATTCAGAAAGGGACATGTCAAAGGAAGTGTTCATCTGAGAAAGTGATGAGTGAAGGTACAGAGACGAGCCTCGCACTGAGCAGTGACTGGTCCAGACTGGCCGAGGCTCTGCAGAGTCACTGCCAAATGAGGGATCCAATGTGAAGTCAGCAAGCAGTGAGGCTAAGAAAAGATCCGTGGTTTTGAGTGTAAGTTCCTGTAAAAAGCAACCTAGAATGGAAGAGAGAGAACAAATGTCTTTGGTTGAAATTCTCTTAGTATTGGATTCCTATTAAGTTGCTGCCTTGGTTTTACTGAGATACTTTAAATTTCCTTTAGGTCTTTCCCACAGGAGACTGTGGGAAAAGACTGTGGGTTCATTCTGGTGAGCCTACTGACTGAACTGGGTTTTTTTGCTGCAAGAACCAGGGACAGACTCAAGGACTGGAGAGAAATTTTAAGGCCAGATGATGGCCATCTATCCATCCACTTATCTCTTCACCTGTTTAGTATGCATTTCTGACATTCCACACCCAAGGCAGTAATTTTTCTACATATATATCCAAATTTTGTAATTAAAAACAAGATCCTGCTCTCATGGAGCTTACATGATATGAGGCTTCCTTTTACAAATCCTTAAGTGAAGACTGCTATGAGAATATGTGGCAGTGAAAGCCCTGCTAGCCAGGGTTTCAGGGAAGGGTTCCATGAGAAAATACTGCTTTTACAAATTATTAGGGAAGGGGAATAATACAGACATCTATACAGAGTGCACATTAGAGACCTGGAATTTATTCGGACTGACACCCATGGCAGTCCAAAATTACTGTGCTTGTCTCCATTAAATGCCTATCTGTACGTGAACTCCAGATTCTGTGGGCAGTTGACTTCAGGCAGAAGCCCTGCAAGATGTCTTAAAGAATCAATATGAAACAAGGCAACTTCCCAAGGGTCAGAAATTCAACCACAGCAAAATATAGATTCCTGGAAATACAGCAGAACTGGGGACATGGAACCCAGGGAAACGTGCACTGAAGACTTCTACAGAAACAGGACAGGAAGGCTCGGTGCCTGTACCTCAGTAACTAGGGCACCAGCCATATACACCAGAGCTCGCAAGTTTGAATCCAGCCCAGGCCTGCCAAACAACAATGACAACTACAACCAAAAAATAGCCAGGTGTTGTGGTGGGTACCTGGAGTTTAATTTTTAACCTTAAACTCTTAAGCCCAAGAGTTTGAGGTTGCTGTGAGCTGTGACATCACAGCACTCTACCAGGGGTGACAGAGTGAGACTTTGTCTAAAAAAGAAAAGAAAAGAAAGAAATAGGACTGGGAGTGGACCTTAAGAGCCAGGCACTCCACCTCTGCCCAAGTCCCACATGCTAGGTCAGGGCACCTTGCTGGAGGCAGACTGATGACAGTCAGTATTTGTTCTGGACCTGTGGTAGAATGCATAAATATTTTGCCTTTTTTTTTTTTTTGCGGTTTTTGACCAGGGCTGGGTTTGAACCTGCCACCTCCACACCTCCAAGGCCCAGACATAGAACATCAGCTGCTAATCTGTCAGCATGGAATTGTGAAGGCTTCTTACACGCAGTGCCTTTTAAGTTTTTTTTTTTTTTGCGGTTTTTGACCAGGGCTGGGTTTGAACCTGCCACCTCCACACCTCCAGCATATGGGGCCAGCTCCCTATTCTTTTGAACCATAGGTGCTGCCCTATTTTGCCTTCCTTATTTAAGAAATACTAAGCCTCTACTTTGTTACTTCAGTTCATTTTAATGTCATTTTTCTAATTACCAAAGTAATATTGAAAAAAATAGAAACAGTATCCCCAGCTTTTAATAGAGTCAATTAGTATCTTTATAAATATCTTACTATCTTCCTTCCTCCCTCTCTCTCTCTCTGTATGTGTATGTGAAGCACAATTCATAGTTGAGATATTTCTATATATACTATTTACAGGTCTTGAGTATACACTACTTTGGCAATCATAATAGGGAAGAGAAAAATATAGTGTCTTAGTATCTGTCATCTGAGTCGCTTCTAGAGAGAATCTACTGTCTGTAGGAAATGTGCTTTGACAAGCCACTGGTATAGAAGATTAGAGCTGGAAGGTGTGGGAGTTAGCAAGAACTAAGAAACTGTTAACTAGGATGTATGTACGCATGAGAAAATGAGAGGAACGATCATTGCCCCATGCAATGTTGAAAGAAGAAAGCCAGAGTACAATTTCTGCAGTGACATGGTGAACAAATGGCATTTATACCTGTTATTTTGTTTAAGGATATTTAACTTGATCATCCATTCAGTAAAATCTTCCACATTTCAGAGTACCCTGAAACTATGGTTTTAATTTTTTGACAGAAGCCGAAAAGAGGAATAAATTTTATGTTTGGGTCAATATGGTGAAGCAGGGACCCCTGAGGCAGATGTGACCAGAGAATCGAGTTATCCAGAAATTTAGAGGGTTTGAAAGTGCTCTGGGATGTCATGGGATATGGACACTAGGAAGTTCCAGCTCAGTATTTCGAGGCAGGCCAGGAAAACTCATTTGTATTAATTAGGTTTATTTCACTAAAATTTTGTCTACTTCAATGAAATATTCCTATTTTTAAAAATTGATCAAATGATATTCTTTTAGAATATTTAAATATCTCATCAATCATGGTACATCTTTGTCATACTTACTATCATATATTTGTGTTTTCTATCTTCTTTATTCATTGTTAAGACATCTTCAAAAGGGCTGAGATCTTGGATTAGTTAATCTGTTCATTTTTTGTTTCTAATTCATTAATTTATGGCTTTATTTACATTCTTTACACATACATTGGTTTTATAAATTTTTAAGGTGTATCAAAAATATATAGAAAAAATATAGCAAATAATATATATCCATCTGTTGCCATAAGAGTCACGCAGAAAAGTGATGTCACAGAGAATAAACACGCTTATTGAAATTCTGTTTTAAATAAAAGTGACCATCTGCTTGCTCAGGCAAAATGGCGAGCTTTCTTTATTTACTGTTGGTTTATATAGTTAATCTTGTGCATGCACACTATACAGCAATAACCTCATTAATATTCATTACAATTCCTCTGCACACGCGCTCTATACATCAATGACTTTATTAATCCATTTGAACATCTTGAACAGCCCTGTAAGTAGCTCCTCCCTAATAATCTGATAATCCACCCAACATACACCTTTAAGCATAACCCTTTCAACATAACCTAGTTTAACATAACTTAATGAAGAACATGTTGTCAGCCATCACTTTCTTTGTTCTTATCTGATGAAGCCTGAGGCTATGGAGGAACAAGGTAGATTGAATACCTGCCCTTGCTGGCCTTGCCGTTTGAAGGCTATTACTTTGAATCTTTAAGCAAGGCATAAAGAAACTTCTTGGGCATACAGGAATTTATGTGCAAACCTCTGCTCCCATGTAGGCCTTAAGTCAGGGGGGTTTTGCTGGAAACTTTTATAAGAAATTTTCAGGCTGGACTTCTCAAAAGCCTTTCACGAGCCCAGGTTTCATCTGTGCCATTAGATACCTGTATGCATTGGGTAAATTCCTCTTCTCTTGAGGTCCCCGAGCACATTTCCATTCCCAGACCCATCAGCAAGTGACCTTTGTTACCACAGATCAGGAAAGGTCACTGATGGGTATCTGGCCAGTTTTCCAAAGGGCTTTTCTATTGACCTTATAAAGTCAAATTTAATTCCTTAACACAGTAAATGCTATTCCAGCCAAAGCCTTGGTCATGTTAGGCCCACAACCAACCTGGCCACATGGGATTCTGCCTCAGTTTCTCACAAGTATGCCTGCACAAAGTCTTTTCACTGCTCTCTCTCAAACGGCTTTTTTGGTCAGAGGCATATAGGCATTTCACCTATATCCATCTACCATTCTAACTCAATAATACATTATATATTCAAATAAAATCCCTGTGTGCTGTTCTTCAGATTCCATTTTCCTCCCTTTCTCCCAGAGACATCCTCAAAGAAAGACCACACCTGAACATGGTCTCTGTTCTGCCTTTTTTTTTAATAGACAGTCTTATTTTGTCTCCCTCAGTAGAGTGCTATGGTGTCACAGCTCACAGCAACCTCTAGTGCTTGGGCTTAGGTGATTCTCTGGCCTCAGCCTCCTGAGTACCTGGGACTACAGGTGCCCACAACCACACCCAGATATTTTTCCTTTTTTTGTTGTTGTTTTTGCAGTTTGGCTGGGACTGGGTTCGAACCCACCACCCTTGGTATATGGGGCCGGTGCCCTACTCACTGAGCCACAGGCGCCACCCTGTTATGCCTTTTTTCATAATTTTCTTATGTACATATTTACTCATAAAAAGTAATTGAAAATGTCTGTCATTTGTAAAATGTTTACTCACTAAGCATGTTCATTTGCATATAGTAGTACACTTGCACACACACTCAAGCACACACTCTTTCATTTTGTAGGGTATAGATTTAGGATGGGAAGTTTATATGGTACTTGTTCCTTCAACAGTACTAATTTGTCATATTTTCTCCAAGGTATTTACAATGATTTGCCCTTCCAGATGCCAGAATTAGAGTTCCCTTTTTAAATCCTTGCCTCACTTTTGTCAAATTTCCTAGGTACTTGTTCCTTCAACAGTACTAATTTGTCATATTTTCTCCAGTTTTCGTTTTGTTCTCATTTTGCATTCCTATAATCATTGGTGAGATCACAAATATTTTAATGTTTATTGTATGTTCAGCTCTTTCTTGAATTGCATTTTGGTATATATTTTGTCTATTTTCTATTAGGTTGTTTGTCTTTTATTACTTAATTTAAGAATTCTTTATATTTCTGGAACTTCCTTCTGTTACATTGATTATATTCATCACAAATAAAACTTTTCTATGCCTGTGTTTTTTCTTTTGCGTTTTTTAAAATGATGTTTTGTGATGTATGTAAAATTCAATATAATGCAATCAGTTATCAATTCTTTTTTTATAAAAACACTCTAGGTTGTAAAAGAAATCTTTCCTTACCTCCAAGGTCATGAAGATATTTTTTAATATTCTATATTTCCACTTTCATTTTCTATGTATTTATTTGGTTGAATTTATAAATTTTAATTTTTTCTGAGAGTAGTTTCGATGCTTTTTCTTGATCAATTAAAACAATTAGATTCATAAGTGTTTTTGTCTATATTCCATTAGTTTATATATATAGTGTTGTCATTACTTCCTATTTTGTATATATTTGTTCCTAATTTGTTTTTATTTCTTATTTGTCTCTGGAACTATTTATTAAAACTACTTTTTTTGAAAATTGTTAGTGTATCAGAGACAAAGACTGGACATAGAGCAAAAATGTCTTATAAGCTGTCTTTTTAAAACCCTTTCTCCTTTTGTAGAATTAAAACCTGCCAGTAATCAGAAGAACAGGGGAATGCTCTTTGTTGTTTATACCCCAGGAGATGGCTCAACTGAAATGTTGCTACAGAGGTCCATCTTCTCCAAAGATGAGGTCAATCAAGACCATCAACATAGTTAAATAGCAACAGCCTGAACCTTTAAAAGCTCTGTATTTCTGCTTATATTTGGGAAGATAGTTTTGTTCTAAGATAGGAGTTTGCCATACTCTCCATTTCCTGGCAAATTAATAAACTTCTTGTTCCTTTTCCTCAAGCCACTTGTCCTCATTATTCCTTTGGCCACAGGTGTAAGTACCAGTACTGAGCATTTGTTAACATTAGTAATTTGTTTCAGTTTAAACTATCTATCTACCTAGATATTGACACTAGTTTTTTCTTATAAAGGGTGTTATTTTTATCTATGGAATACTTTATCTCCTGAAAATTCCTTTTAACTTGCTTTTAAAATTTGTTGTCTTGTCATGCTTACCAGTGATCTGTTGGTTCTTAGTGTTCTGACCTTACATCTACTATCTTCTCTCCCATTTGTTTTTCTTTGTCTTTTTTTTTTCTTTGCATTTGGGAAGAGCTTTTCTAGTTTGCCTTTTACAAAAAAAATTTATTTTTCTGCAGTTTCATTCCACTTTGTTCTAAATCTTATTTTAACTTTGGTACCATATTTTATTTGTTATTACATTTTTTTCTTATTCCATTCGATTTTTTTGCTCCATTAGTTGTGGTCTTATCATCTCATCTTTTTTTGCTCCATTAGTTGTGGTCTTATCATCTCATCTTTTCTATTTTGTTTCATGGTATATAATTCTTTTCTAGATCTTATTGAGAGGACTAAGATTTCTAAAGTGCACTCCTTTTGAGGTAAAATTTTGAAAGTCCTCTTCATCTTTTTTTTTT
>NW_003852436.1:8889442-8903783 GCF_000181295.1 Otolemur garnettii | reverse complement strand
AGCCAGTCCTCTTTATCTTATAGAGTAAGCCTATTTTCTTCTTAGCCTGCAGAGACTTTTCATGGGCTTTATGTTTTCTTTCCTTTATTCTAGGATGGATTACTGAGGATTACTCAGAGCTCCCCACACTGATCTATTCTCCTCATATATTGGGCAGAGAACTGTTAATGTGCTCCAGTCCTAACACTGGCTGTTTCCTATTTCATGTTTCTAATGGGCTAAAGGAGATCCCCTATCCTACCATTAATCATGTTTAATCATTGCATAATCAGGAGGAAAATAGTTTATTTTCTGATGATCAAACATGGAGTACAAATCTTTTCCTGCTAATTCAGTGAATAAGAAACTTTTATCTCCAGATTTCATTGTGTCCCTGGTTCTGCCATTTTCACTGCCTGACTTGCCATACCTCCACATAACAGTTCCATCATTCCATAATTCTGTCCTTAATTGCTATGTATTTCTTCTTATGCTAACCAAGAGAAGATAACAATAGGTTATCTTGGAAAGCTCCTCTCTGGCAAATAGGTGGAGAATTCTCTTCTTCTGATTCATGTATTACCTTTGCCCGAGAAAAGAGTATTTGCAGTAAGAGTTCTTGGCTGGAAAAGTAGTATCAACTTTCCCGCATTTCTGAGAAAGTTTATCCAAGATTTGAATATTAAAGGTTTCTACTAGCTTTTGAGTGGCCATAATCTTTATTTTTCATATACGATGCAGTTAAAAGTGTCAATAAAAAAAACCCCAAACTCTACAAAATAATTCAAATGGAGGAGCTTAATATTTTATCTTAGTCCATAAAGTTTTGCATTTCTCTATATTTTTGATAGAAAATTGAGAAGGAGAGATGGTAATCTTAGATTTGGACACCTTTTCACTCTTAAAAATTCTTGGGAGCCCCAAAGAGTCTTTCTTCATGTGATTTACTGCTATCTATGCTTACGATACTAGAAATCAAAACTGAGAAGTATTCAAAAGGTATATTTACTAATTCACTTAAAATAACAATAAATCCACCTCATGTTAAGACAAACACATTTTTTATTAAAAAATAACTATATTTTCCAAAATAAATAAGCTAATGAGAAGAATGGGATTACTTCATCCTTTTATAGAACTCTTTAATGATTAACTTCATGGGCAAGACAGTTGAGCTAATCATTAAAGACAGGGAAGACAGAATTCTACTACAGTCAATCTGTTATTATATGTTGTTTTAATTAATGTATATGAAGAAATCTCTCCTCACAAATACACAGTGAAAAAGGGAACCCCCTTGTGATCCTCAGACCACAATGAAATAAAATTTGAAAATGTGGTTTTACGTGTTGTCTGTGCTACTATGCAACACAGGCAATCTGATTACTAAAGAAAAATTTAGAAGAGTCAAGTGACTTGCCTGGCCAACAATTAATAAAAGCAAAGCTTGAACTCAGAGGATCTTAATACAAAGACTTTCTTTCCTGCATCTAGTTGTGTCTAAGCTGCATCTAACTGAGAAAGGAATCAGGTTCTAACCATGTTGCTATTTAAAATTTTCTGTTTGTATAGCTCTAAATAACTGGGTGATCAAAGAATAATCTCTCAACTTTAATTAATCTGAGGTTTCATAAACTAACATTCAATAGGTGTAATGAACTTCCCATCCCCAACTCTAAACATTGGAAGGTTAGGGGATAGAGATTTGAGTTCAAAAATCCAACTGGGACACAGAAGAAGTCCTATTAAAATCTAAGTTACAGCTGCTGCCCAGACACTTAGGACCCTTTCATGTTAAGAGGACAAAACCAAGAATAGAAGTTGCCATTCCTGGAAGGAGTAATTGGATCTGACCATCAGGAGAAAGTAGAAATCCTGTCACAATAGGGCAAAGGATCAGGGAATAGGATCAGCACCCAGGTGATTAACTTTGATAGCCCTTCTTATTCTCACTCAGTTTGTGTGGTACATGAACAAATGTTATACTCCTGGCCTGAGAAGCACATGATGGTTGGGGGCTCAGATACTAAATGCATGAGGGTCTGTGTCAGAGCCCCTAGAGCATGGGGGAGAAACTAGCTGAGGGTGAGGAGATCCGGAATAGATGGTAGAGGAAGAAGCTGATGAGTGGCAGTTACAGCTACAAGACCAGCTCTGGTGTTGGGAAGCTGTTTTTGTTCCACTCACCTTCTTTTAAGTTTCTCCTAGGATAAGAGGCCTACCAGAATCCTTCACGAGCTGTTGCCAGAATTTATACAAAGAAGTAGATCTGAGCCTCTCCAGGGGTGGTCTGCAGTGGAGGCTCCGAGGAACCACCTGGAACCCCATCAATCCTGAGGACACAATCCTTAAGCTGCATGAGTGTTGCTGAACCATAGATCTGAGCTGCTGCTTCAGCAGGAACTATGCTTACCTGGAGAGGTGCCCTGCAAGGCTCCACTCTGTTCTGAGAGGAGTAATGGCATAAAGCCCCAGCTGCCTCTTCAAGCTCAGGCTAACACTGAAGGGCCACCCCAGC
This sequence comes from Otolemur garnettii, assembly GCF_000181295.1. Classification (NCBI taxonomy): domain Eukaryota; kingdom Metazoa; phylum Chordata; class Mammalia; order Primates; family Galagidae; genus Otolemur; species Otolemur garnettii. Next base: position 8,901,286 of record NW_003852436.1, on the reverse strand, counting down.
TTAAGAGCTCTTTTTGAGTATAACTGAGAGCTTTGCTGAAATAGCAGCTTAACCCAAGTTATCCCTCTGCCTGCTTCTTTTCCTCTGCCACAGAGCTTGATCCTTCAAGCAGTTTCTAATAAACTTTCTGCACATTAATCTCTATTTCTGTGTCTACTTCCCTGGAAAGATGAAATACATGACCTACAACTTACATATACCTAGCAGTCACTTATTTATTTAGTATATTTTTAAAATTTGAACAATTGTGTGCCTGGTGTTGTGGTAAAGGCAATGAGGCAGAACAGAAGCATAAAACATGGACTTATAAAGAATTTAGACTCAAGTCAGGGCAATACCACGTCTAGACAAAGAACAAGACAATGTTATGTAAAAATACCAAGGTAGTGGTGAGCAGTATCTCTCCCCTCTCAGGGATGAGAATCTGGGTCACATCACCAGATAAGTCCACCAAAATCCCAGAGGAGCTGCTTGGTAGGGATGAGAAGAGAGTTGAATCATATGCAGTAAGTTCCTAGTTGCATAGGGAAACAGCAAAAATTACTATCTCTTTTGCTAGGAAGATGTGGACTGCAATGCAGTCAACTTCATGGAGCCTGCAGTGATCCCCCTGTGGCTGTGTGGGTGAGTCTGTCCATTTTATAGATAAAATATCAGCAAGATCATCTTGACACTATCCTCCCACACACTAACAAAAAAGTCCATCTTATCCAGCCTGCCTTTATGTTAAAAAAAGAGAAAAGCTGAGATTTTAACTCTCCACTTACTGACTCCATAATCAGTCTCAACTCCTGATTGAGTACGGGTGTGATCCAATCCCAGCTAACTACTGAGAAAGTAGCCTAATTGTTGAGTGTCTGGTCATTGTTACAGGGGAAACAGATTTGTTTTCCAATTACATGTGGCTTAGCAGCCCTATTCATTGAAGGTGGGTCTCTTTTGAAAGAATTGATTCCATCTATGTATCATGTATGATCGTCACATTGGAGGGCTATGCTTAGGATAGCAAGATTATTTTAAGAATAAGGATTTGAATTCAGCTACAATCTTAAAGTCCTATCCTTAACTGTTTTAAGGAAAGGAATTTTTGTTCTCTTTTCATTCTTTGTATTGTATTAAAGAGAGATTTTTTTTCTCTCCTTTCCTCTTTTTTACACATGCACTGATACTCAAGATAGAATTTGACTAGTTTTTGTATATATAGAACTTCTATTAGCACATTCATTAATTAAAACCTTATTTGTTTATTTTTCTGAACATATGTTTAAAATATAAGGAAGGGATTACACTATTCTGAGAGTTTCTGAGAGTTATGATTCTATTAAAACACCAGAGGAAGGATTTTAATAGGAAAGTAAGAATCCAAAACAAAAACAAAAACACAAAATAAAATTTGTCTCCTGCTGAGGTCAGTGAGGACCACATAAAGTTAGGAGATCTTGCTTAAAAAAACAATTAGTATGAATTAAACATGACTCTTAATGGTAGTATACACTGTAATTGTCCCTAAAAAGAGATCTCAGAGAATTTTGCCTTTAGTTAGTTAGCTGAGGTTTAATCCTGAAAGTAGAATCACTGTGGGTGACATGAAAGTATAAATTGGTTATGAGAATAGATCATACAGAATTGTTGAAACTAGTTGAAGTCTATGTATGAAAAGCCATTGCTGTTGCCTTGGCTTAGGGTCCTAAAGTTGTCACAGATCTGAGATGAACATCAGGGAAAAAATCTGGATATGAATCAGCACATAGCAAGGGTCAACTAGAACCTGCAAGGAACCATCAGAACCTACATCTGTCTCTCACCACCGTGAATCTTGATGACATTGTTGACCTACAGAAAAAAATGATACTCTTTGCATGGACCCACACATGTGCCAAGTCCAGGACTTGGAGAAGCTGAAGGATGAAATCTGATGGCAGCTGGAAAAACTACACGCTTAGCTGCTGGCTACCAGCCCAGCTGGCACAGGGCTCACCCAGAAGATCTGTGCCAATGTGCACGAAAGGTAGGGATGTCTGGAACTCTACAGCATCCTTTAAGGTGTGATAACTGCTGCTTTACTTTCAATCTTGTGCAAATTTCTCTTGTGGCCAATCCTAATCAGCAGCTGTAAGAGGAAGTGCATCTCAGAAATGTACCTCCAGTTCAGCCCATTTGACATTGAGAAAAAGGTGAAAAAGATGAAAGCCCACTCCTTTGTCTACTTGTTACCCTGAATACTTCTTTTAAGCAAATTAAATTTCCAGATAAACATGTTAAAATGTGATGCAACTATGGCTTGTACAACCAAAAGATGCTACTCTCTCTCTACAATGGTCTCAAGGTCACACTCTCTCTTTCATATTCTATAACTTAAATATTGAACTTTTAAGGCAACCACTATTAACATGCCTTATATTGGAAAGCAGGAAAATGAGAGAGGGGGACATAAGAATTTTTGGTCTATAATGGTGCTCTCATAAGATTATAATGAGGCCAAAAAATTACTATTGCCAGTGATGTCTTGATGATCCTGACCCTGGTGAGGCATGAGTGTGTGTGTGTGTGTGTGTTAGTTTATAACTAAAAAGGTTTTAAAGTAAAAAAATAAATAAATAAATAACAATTTTAAAATTCAAAAATAGAAAAACACTTATAGAATGAGGGCATAAAGAAAATATTCTTGTGTTAGGTCATTAAGTATTAAATGCCCAATTTCAAATCAAAAGCTTATTATATCTCTAACAAGAGGCCGTACAATTAATCGACCTACACTATTGACACAATTTTGCCATCTTGACAGTAGCTTGTGGGTGTCAGCAGCAAAGAAGTCTGGAGAGCAAGTGACAATGAATCTCCAAAGGAGTTTTCCATAACTTGTTGATAAGTGAATATTTTTCCTTGCAAGAAGTGGTCCAAATCCTGGAGGAAGTGATAATCCATTGGTGCAAGGTCTGTAAATACAGTGGATGCTAGAGAGTTTCCAATTTGGCTTCTGTATTTTGAACAATGTTGTTTGGGTGACATGTGGTTGAGTGTTGACTTGCAAGAGGATTGGCCTGTCTCTATTAACCAATATCAGTTGCTTAATCACAAAAATCAAAATCATTGTTTCATCCAACTGGTTGCAGTGGACATCAGCTATAATCTATTGACTAGGTTTCATGAAGCTGTAGGGAATAATAGCAGCACAGGACATACAGACACCATTAGCTTTGTTTTTAATTTTTTTTTTAATTTCAGAATATTATAGGGGTACATATATTTTGGTTACATAATTTGATTTTATACATTTTAAGTCAAAGTTATAACTGTGCCCTTTACCAAGAAAGTGTTCATTTTACCAGTTAAGGTGTGGATTTATCCAACCCTTCCCCCCCCACACCTGCTTTATGTCTGTTGAGTTTTACTTCCATATGTGCACATAAGTGTTAATCAACTAATTTCAATTTAGTATTGAGTACATGTGGTATTTTCCCATTCCTGTGATACTTCACTTACATGAATGGTCTCCAGTTCCATCCAGGTTGTTACAAAAGATTACTAGATCACCATTTTTTTTTTTTTTTTTTGTAGCTGAGTACTATTCCATAGTATATGTAGGTAGTATATCACATTTTATTAATACATTCATGTAGTGATGGGCACTTGGATTGTTTCCACACCATTTTTTTTTTTTTTTTTGTAGCTGAGTAGTATTCCATGGTATATGTAGGTAGTATATCACATTTTATTAATACATTCATGTAGTGATGGGCACTTGGATTGTTTCCACATGTTTGCAATTATGAATTGTGCTATAATAAACATTTGTGTGCAAGTGTCATAAAATGCCTTTTTTTCTTTTTGGTCCTTGTAGTGGGATTCTGGATCAAATGGCAGGTCTACTTTTTAGTTCCTTGAGGTATCGCCATACAATTTTCCATAGAAGTTGTACTAGTTTGCAGTCCCACTAGCAGTGTACAAATGTTCCTCTCTCTCGGCCTCCAAACCAGCACTTGTTTTAAGACTTTTTGAAGAGAGCCACTTTCACAGGAGTTAGGTGACATCTTGTTGTGGTTTTGATTCACATTTCCCTGATGACTAGAGATGTTAAGCATTTTTTCATGTTTGCTGGGCATTAGTATATCTTCATTTGAAAAGTTTCTGTTTGTGTCTTTTGCCCACTTTTTTTTTTTGCCCAGTTTTTAATGGAGTTTTTTGGGGGGTTTTCTTGCTGATTTGCTTGAGTTTTTTGTAGATCCTGGTTATCAGCCCTTTATCATAGTTATAGCATGCCAAAATTTTCTCCCATTCTGTAGGTTGTCTATATACTCTATTTATTGTGTTTATGACTAAATTTTATCAGATCCCACTTGTTTATCTCTATTGGTTGCTTTTGAGGTCTTCTTTATAAATTCTTTCCCCGGGGTGATACCCATAAGAGTTTTTCCAACATTTTCTTCTAGAATTCTTAGTTTCATGTAGTAGGTTTAAGTTGGTTATACACTGTGAGTTAATTTTTGTAAATGGTGAAAGGTGTAGATCCTGGTTCTGTCTTTCTCTGTATGCCTTTTCAAAGATCATATGGGAATACAAGGATGGTTTCATGTCTGGATTCTCAATTCTGATTTATAGGTCTATGTCTCCATTTTTGTGCCAGTAACATGCTATTTTTGTTATTATAACCTTGTAGAATATAGCTTGAAATGTGATAAAATGATGTCTCCAGATTTGTTCTTAATTATGTAAGATTGAATTAGCTATTTGTGGTTTTTTCTGGAAAAAAAAAATCCCAGACCAGATGGTTTCACATCCAAATTTTACCACACCTACAAAGAAGAACTTTTACCTATGCTGCAAAAATTATTATTCCATAACATTGAGAAGGAAGGAATTCTCTCTAACTCATTCTACAAATCCAGTACCACTTTGATAACCAAAGACAGGAAAGGACATATACAACTAAAAAGGAAAACTACAGACCAATATTTCTTATGAATATAGGTACAAAAATTCCCCCCCAAAATCTTAGCAAACTGAATTAAGCTGGACATCAAAAAAATAATTCCCCGTGATCAAGTGGGCTTCATCCCAGAGATGAAAAGATGGTTTACCATACACAAATCTATAAATGTAATTCACCATATAAATAGAAGAAAAACAAAGACCATAAGAACCATTCAATAGACACTGAAAAAGAATTTGACAAAATTCAGCACCCTATTATTATAAGAAAGTTTAACAAAATTGGTATAGATAGGACAAACTTCAAAATTATGAAGGCCATGTTATGACAAAACCACAGCCAATATTATATTGAATAGGGAAAAACTGAAAGCATTTGTACTTAGACCTGGAACTAAACAAGGTTACTATTTCTGTTTAACATAGTAGAGGAAGTCCTAGCCAGAGAAATCAGGCAAGAGAAGGAAATCAAGGGTAGGTAAATGGGTAAAGAAGAGGTAAAACAATTGCTCTTTGGTGATGATATGGTCTTATATCGAGAAAACTCCAAAGATTCAACCAAGAAACTCCTGGAATGATAAATTTAGCAGAGCCTTAGCTTACAAAATCAATATACACAAATAAGTAGCTTTCCTATACACCAAAACAGTCAAACTGAGAATCAGATCAACGAAGTAAATGTTTTTTAGTAGCAACATAGACAATAAAATACTTATGGACATATTTAACCAAGGAGGTAAAAGACCTCTATGGGGAGAACCATGAAACACTGAGGAAATAAATCACAGAGTATGTAAACAGATGGAAAAACATATCATGCTCATAGATAAGCAGAATCAATAGTCTTAAAGGTACTACCTAAAGTGCTTTGTGGATTCAATGCAATCCCCATTAAAATACCAATGTCATTTTTCCAGATATAGAAAAAAATAGTTCTACCATTAGCTTTTTTTGATTAATACTTGGTGTTGGACTGTGTTTCCACACTTCCTCTTTATCTGATCATTGTGCTGAATGCTTGCAATTGTCAATAAGAATCCATTTTTCATCACACATAACAATATGGTGTAGAAATGGTTCTCCCTCATGTCATGAAAGCAAAGACTCATTTAATTCATGTGGAATTCATCTTCTTTACCTTGCCAATTTGTTTCAAATTGTCCAATATTGTTAGAACAGTAACATCAAAACTTGCTGTTTATTAACACATACATTGAGACATATTCACTTCCAATGGCTTTTGGCTCACCATTATCCACCTTACTCTTCCATGTGGCTCATTTTCAAAATTAAAATCACCAGAATAGAACTTCTCAAATCACTGATGTACAGTGCACTCATTAGCCACATCCTTCCCAATATTTTGTTCATTTTTTGAAGTGTTTGCACTGCATTGATTCCATAAAAAATAACTCATATTTGAAAATAATGCAAATTTTCAACTTACCTGTGGTCTCATAAAAATTGTTCTAAAAAATTTTTCAAAGATAATCTCAATCCAAAACGTACATTTGAAAGAGTGAGGATGTGCCATCACAACAAAAATAAGACAAGAAGTGTCAAAGTGAAATGTCAGGGATACCAACTGTCAAACTTAGTACTTAAGGAAATCAAACATTTCATACTTAATAAACAAAGTGCTTATTTTTAACGTTGTGTTATGACAAACACGCCAAAAAGTTAAAAGAAAATTAAAAGTTTATAAAGTAAAATAGTAAGCTCAGGATAGATAGTAAGATAGATAATAGATAGTATATAGTAGATGATAGTATTCTAGATAATAGATACTATCTAAGGATAGATAGTAAGATAGATAATAGATAGTAAGCTAACAGATAGTAATTTATTATTGAAGAAAGAAAAATATTTCTCTGTCAATTTAGTATAGCCTAAGTGTGCAGTGTTTATAAATTCTACAGTAGTGAATAGTATGCCCTAGGCCTTCACATTCACTCACTATCAACCAGTGACTCACTCCGAGTAACTTCTAGTCCTACACACTCTATTCATGGTGAGTGCCCTAGACATATTTTGTTGTTGTTGTTTATCAAAACGTTTAATGGATGAATAAAAATGTGCTACATCTATACAATGGAATGCTATCAAGTGATAAAAAGTGACAAAGGACTCTTACATGAAGCGGCATGAATGAACCTTGTAAACATCATGCTAAGAGAGAGAAGCCAGACATAAAGACTGCATGCTATATGACATCATTCATAGGAAACATCCAGAGTAGGCAAGTCCACGGGGACAAAAATATTATACCACTTATATCCTTTAACACTGCTACCTTGCTTAGTGTTATTTATAACATCCATCAAAAATTAAAACTCACAACATGATACTACTATATCAGGTGCTGTTCAAATCACGTCTTGAAAACTTAAATTCCATGTAGTAGAAACACACTTAAATGTGATATCATCAAAACTTCAATTATGTTACTTTTAGAATCAAGAGAAAAGCCCATTGTTATGTCTTTGGGGGTTAGGATCTTCTTGTGGAGTCCTTCATTAACAGACTAACAAGCTGAAAGTATTTTCTGTTTATGCACATTGAACCTGTATGACAAGCATATTAGATATATTCAGATACGCACATCTTTACCATTGTATTACAGTTGCCAGTAGTCTTCAGTATGGTCACATCCTGAGCAGGTGTAAGCCCAGGAGCAGTGGGTTATAACAGAGAGCCTAGGTGTGTCATTGGCTGTGCCATGTAGGTGTATGTAAGTGTGCTCCAAACACCACCTGACAAAATTGCCTACCAATGCATTTCTCAGAACGTATCTATCGTTAAACGATGCATGTAAAATTAAGAGAAAAAAACCCTTGTAACTATTACAGTTATGGCTGCAATTGCCAATATGGTTTGTACTGATGACTTCTTTCTCCCACCTCTCGTTTCATGTTTCCTTTGCTTTCAGCAAACACCTCTCCATGCCTGGTACAGGGATTCAAATCTTCATTCCTGAAGTATCAGCCATGAGATGTCTGTATTCACTGGTTTTTACCATAATAAGGAGATATTGAGAAGTAATCAAGATGACCTAGGCAATCCATGAGCACCCATTCCTTACGCCCCCTTGATGGTCAGGATTGAACACTTCAGCTGATACAACAGCCCCTTATTTGCCAGTTGATATCCTAGCATCCCAGTTTCCAGGGAACAGACTCACCTTCTAATTTAACAGACTGTCTATAGTAGCACAGCACAAATCTTCTCCTGTTAGATCATCCAGGGTACTAGTAGGAGAAGCATTCCCATTCTCACTCCTTGATCATGCTATGATAGAAATAGCACTACAATTCAGTTGCTGAATTAGGGATATATACTACATGTGGAGGACACTTCCCCTACCTCATAAGACATTGCCACCAGCTGAGAACATAACACAATCTTCAAAAGTCTCTTCCTTATTCATACTTCATTAACTATTAAATGATTTCCTTGGTCAGAAGTAATGCCATGTGAACTATCATTATAGTGAAGAAGTCATGAACAGACAGTGGTTTCAGCAGAAAAATATATGTGCAGTGAAGGTAAATCCATGTCCCAACCAAGTGTGTATTCCAGGGAGAACAAAGCACTGCCCCCTGTGAGAACCAGACCAACGCCATCTTGAGGCACTACCATTTTGTTGTTTACTGCTTAAGCTATGTTCCTCACCCCTCCAACCCCCCTCTCCGCTGGCAGCCCACAAAACAACATCCTGCTGCCTCCTCCACCCCTGGTGCAAGTAGCTTGGCTTGCAACTGTTGCTCAAGCCACCTGCAAGCTGCCAAAGGCCTCATAGGCCAATCAAGTCACACCAAGTAGACCCCTCAGATACCCCACCAATCAGAGAGTGATACCCTACCCCCCTTCTTGCCTTCTGTACCCCATAAAATCCCTCGCCATCTTAGGGTCGGGGTTGCTCTGCCTTCTGCTTTCTCAGGGGCAAACAGTCCAGACTCGAGTCTGCAATAAAGGACCTCTTGCTGGTTCCATCAGAATCGGTCTCCAAGTGTTCTGTGGGGAAAATCCCAAATTCTGGGCATAACACCCCTTCTATGATGGCAATGATCCAGTGTAATCAGTCTTCCAGCACGTAGCTGGCTAATCCCTCTAGAAGTGGTGGTGCCAGAAAAATCTCGTAGGTCCCTTGGTAAACCAGACTCAAATATTTTCTTTTCCAGGCATGATCATACAAACTTTCCAGAAGATCACTCCTATAGTTGAGAATGAGGATGCCATGTAGAAGGAGTCTGAGCTGTGAGCGTTTGGGCAACTGGCTTATGAAACTTGGATCTTCATAACCTGCTCAAGTTGGATCTTATGTTAACCACTGCCATTTGCCCAGGGAATATTTCTGTGCAAAGTCAATGTCAGACAACTTTGGTGGTCAGACAACACCTAGTTTATGTTGGGTACCTCTGGCGCCATGGCAAATTGATGATCTGTGGTCTAGCATTTAAGCTTTACTAGGGCTCAGCAGCAGACAACAGCTATTTCTTAAGAATTAATGATTGCATAGGATATCCTTACTCAAAGATGCTGGTGATCTGCACAGTTATTTACCTATATAATTAATGGCCCTTGACATGATTTCATTTCATGAGATCAGTTGGGTCCTAGGGCCCATGTGGTATAGCAGCTTGCACATCTGTCTGGACCTATTGCAGAGATATCTCTTGTTCTAGGACACACACAAAAAGCTGGCATCCTTTTGAAGTCGTTTGATAAATGAACATAAAAGCACACCTAACTGGGGCTTATGATGCCTCCAAAATCTGAAAGGTTCCTCTACACATGTGTCTCTTTTTTAGTTGTAGGAACATGATGCAGCAACTTGTTCTTCCTTGTGGAAGGGATGTCCCAATAACCTTTAGATCACTGTTTTCATAGACATTTCTAGGGGTCTAGATTAGTAGGCCCTAATTTCTATGGAATCTACATGTATTTCCCACTACTTGGCACCCATCTGTCTTGCCTAGGGTGACCAGACATCCCGCTTTTGGCAAGATAGTCCACTTTTTAACAATTTGTCCCGCATCCTGTGGCATTTTTAAAAAAGTCCTGATTTTTGGAAAGAATGCACGAACAGGTAGGAGATCAGAAAGGGAATATACGGTTTTAGGCTGCCATGTGGTTATTTCACCAGAATATGAGTTTTATATTATTTTTGTTAATTGTATAATGTTAAACTGTAATAATAACAAATAATTGTTGAGAAGTGATTATTGAGAACTGCTTATCAAAGTTTGCATTGTTGTCAGGCCCTGCCCTGCCCCGGCCCCATGTTGTCCCGCTTTACAAATGTTAAAATCTGGTCACCCTAGTCTTGCCCCATGTTTAAAGTAGCTGGTCAACTAGTTCAGTCTGCATTGAGTCAGCAAGGTGATGGTCTAGCACTATGTTCTTTAGAGTGGAGAAGCAATAAAGGCCTTCATGGACCAGGGTATGACATGGGACTGAAGAGCTGGTATAGCCTTGAGGTAGGACAGTGAAGATATATTGTGACTCTTTCAAGTGAAAGTAAACTGCTTCTGAAATCTTTGCTAAATGGCACAGAAGAAAAGGTGTTTGTCAGAACAATAGCAGCATAACTGGTGCTGATTTTCTCTAGAAAGAACAAACATCTAGATTAGTGGCTGGTTTGTGGTAACCCACTGCACACTGCATGATATAGCTGGCCATATAGGCAAGTTAAATGGGGATGTTATGCAGATTCCCACCCTGTATCTTTCAACTCTTTGATATGGGCAATAATTTTTGCAATCTCTCTAGAAAGCTGTATTGCTTTTGGTTTACTATTTACGTAGGTAGGGTCCCTTCTAGTAACTTTAATTTGGCCTATCTTATCATAATAGCCCTAACTGTATGGAGGAGAGAATTAATATCCAGCTTCTTTCTGGTAAATAAACATATTACTCTATGTGTACATTTAGAACTAGTGAAATGGGCTTGGTATAGGTTTAGGGACTCCTTGTTCAATGAAAGCAAGTCAAAGCTATTCATGTGATTGCCATAGGCCTTTCCTTGGACTGTTGAATCCACAGGAATATTCTGTGTCTCTAAAAATTAAGGTCAGATAGGCAAGATGTGGTGGCTCATGCCTGTGATCCTAGCATTCTGGAAGTCTGAGGCAAATGGATTACTCAAGCTCAAGGAAGTCTGACCAGCCTCAGCACAAGTGAGATCCCATGTATTCTAAAAATAGGAAACATAGCTGGGTGTGATGGTGGGTGCCTGTAGTTCTAGGTATTTGGGAGGCTGAGGTGAGGATCACTTGAGCCCAAGAGTTTGAGGTTACTGTGAGCTATGACATCATAGCTCTCTATCCAGGGTGACATAGTGAGACTCAGCTTCAAAAAAAAAAAAAAAGAAAGAAAGAAAGAAAAAGAGAAAGAAAAAGTCAAGGTCAAAGCCAGTGGCCAACAATTCCCTTGAGAAATGGTGACAACCCTTCCAGGGAAAAGCTGAGGAAAAACATTTGCAGTATAAATTTTCACTTGTGAAGCAGAATCCTTCCTCGTGTATGTCCTGGCCTTCCCTTCATTCAGTGGCTCTAGGTTTGTAAATTAGCTCAATTCTGGGAAGTGGTTGAGAGGCAAGATCATTATAATGATTAAAGTTAGACTTCCATTCACCAGAAGAGATTTTGCCACTTAGACATATCAAACAATCTTTTAAAAGTCTGCCAACCTATTTCTGTTCAAGTGATACACCATTGGCCAACTTAAAGATCTCTGTGAGTGAATCCTTCTTGTCTCTTACCACTAAATGACACAACTTGGTCCCTGTCACTGCAGGATCCCAAAGTCCTCACTGAATTTAGAGAATAGAGTCTGACTACAGTAGTTCCCACTCTATTTCTGGACTCCAGGGAATAGCCACCCCAGAGCTTCTTCACAAACATGTGCTGCAAAG
>NW_003852436.1:8884372-8889291 GCF_000181295.1 Otolemur garnettii | reverse complement strand
TGCCATCCCAGGGTGCCAAAGATGTTCAGGCATCTAACCAAGATGTCTGCCAGAGCCCTTGCCAGCTGCTCAAGCTAATATATTGAATCCATAATCTCATTTAAGTGCACCCATATCAATAAATTCATCCTAAAATAGTTTTCCACCATTACCCAACACCCTTAGGATCTATTCCCATACATGTGCCCAGGTGAGGTGATATAAATTATAAAACAACTTATGTTCATTTTGTTTTGTCTTATGCATGTCATTTTGTTTGTCTTACAGTAATTTTGTCTGTTTTTTGTATAGATAATCATTTTGCTTGTTTACCCTTCTAGGCTGCCCTGGAGTCTGCCAAGACTGGATTGTGGTGAGAGGTCTAGAATCACAAGAGATGACGGGAGTGCTCTCTGAGGAGGGTCTGCTGTCCCAGATAGGAAATTACCATAGGTGGGGGTAGAGAATACAAGTTTTTCAGGCAGTGAAAATGTGAGTTAATCACTGAGAAAGCTGTTACCCTTTGCCACAAGCCATTCGTATTCCTGGTCCAGAAATTGAAGAGCCACAGGAGAGGCAAGAATTGGAGAATCTGCCCACCTTCCTGCTGTCCTGTGCCAGCCTGGTGGACTAGCGGATCAGTGAGAACATGTGTGGCCTGCAGGGGTGCCTGAAGCCCAGCCAGACTTTCTGCTTCCAAATCTCGTGCAAATTTCTATTATGGGCAACTCTAAACTGAATCTACACAGGAAAAGAATTCAAGAAAACATGCCTCCAGCTCAATTGACTTGATACAATATGGAGAAAGAAATCATCACAGTTACATATCCAAATTAATGTGGACTTGCACTCATGCATACAGTAATACCCAGAAAGAACCTTTTTTTGTTTTGTTTTGAACCTGATTCATATGAAATACCAAATTTCCACTACTACTGTCTCATTGTCACTCTGAGTTCATATTGAATCACTATCTTCTTGCTCGTTTATTGGACAAAGCTTTGGTGTGGTTTCAAAAGAAATAATACAGAGCCTTAGATTTGAGTTGCCAGTGAAAATCTTTACTGTGGGTAGTTTCCCAGATTAATAAGTGGCCTCAATTGTCTTCAGAATTCTCATCAATCTACACTGTGATCATTTTTGTGCTGGCATAGTCCACTGAGGAGAAAAATTTCTCAGTTATACGAGGCATATTTTAACACCAGAGCTGACATCCCTTGCTGAACCCTCAAGCATGTATGATAAATTATTGAATGCTTTATTTGTTCAACTCGAACAAAACTCCAATTTGTCTCTAATATTTTCATTCAAAATTTCAGAAGATAGGAACATTTTAGGTCTAATATCAGCTCCAATATTTCTATGTAGAAAACTGACTGGAGTCTGTATTTCTAGAGATAGGACTCTGCATGATACCAGGAGGACAAAAGGTCAAGGCAGAGGGAAGTGTAGAGGTGCTGGAGGAGTCTAAGCCCCCGTCAAACCATCCCAGGGCTGCCACTCTATTCCTAGCTTATATCCTAGCCATTATCCTTTGAAATATCTTTGATGTGCTTAATTTCCCAGGAAGTAAAGAACAATGACTTTCCCCTGAAGGACTGGCAATAAGAAGCAAGGTAAATCCAAACTAAAATATCTTCTCTTTAAGTATTTTGTAGGCAACTCCTGAGAAATTGGGAAGAGGGAAGGAGGGAAAGGAAATGTCAGGAAAGATTTAGACCATGGATGTAACTCCCGATTTATTAGACATGCAAATTTACAATGTCTTACTTCTTACAAAGTCTTGAACATAATAAACAATTCAATACTTAAACACACAGAGGGGATTAGCAAACGTCTGAAAAGGGATAGTTTGTTTTTAGGATTTCACATTTTTGCACAGTTTCAGATTTGAGTCTCTAATACATTTGATGGGGGGAAGATATAAATGGCCACTTTTAGGCTGTTTGTGCAGATTAGAGGGGAGGGAGATAAAGATGGAGGTGGTAAGAAGTGTTTTGTTGAAGCTGGGAAGTTACCAGTTTTTGTTGCCCTTTCTAGCTAGTCTGCCTATATTAGGGAGTTCCTCCCCTGGAAGGAGTAACTCCTTTCAAATGGATACCCTGAATGTAAGGGTATTCAGTGAACCAAGTCACGCATTCTTGACAATTGAGTTTCTTCAGTAGAACAAGTACAAAGTTTCCTGCACTTAAAGACTTCATAAAAACAAGTCAATGTTAATTAATACATACTCTTATGTTTATTTGTTGTCTAACTTAGCTCCTTAAATGAAAATTTTAATAAATGCTATCACTCCTTCATTATTCAACATAAATGAAAATATATGCGATTTGAGGTTACACTGCCTAAGTATTATTTTATGAATTATCCAAATCAGTCAATATTCAGTGCCAATTATCACACGGATATGAATTTGGATGGTCCAGAATAACAGTAGACAGAAATTACTTTCAGTAATTCATCATGAGGTCACCCCTTTATAGAAATGTAAATATATGAAAATATATACTTGTAAACATATAAATATATGTTTATATACAATTTCCTCATACATGTTGTTCTTTCTAGTTTGAATTTCAGAATTTTTCTGCTTTGGAGAATAGCTAAAGTTTTTCTCCAATCAGAAATTGTTTGAATTATTTAGATACTTTCACTATAATTCAAAAAATAGCGGAGATCCTACGTATAATAGGATGAGCTCCTCCTTACCTCTGTGTCCCAGCCACCTCAGGAAGTCTATGCCTTTCCACATAGGAGTCTTCATGAAAAAGTCATTACATCTGTATTCCCACATATGACTTTCCTCACTCATATGACCAGATCAACTATGATGGTCATTAATTGGTTTAGAAGATAAATCAATTCAGGAGGGAAAAATATCCGGTAAATTAATAGTGTGACTTAAATGACTTATTTTATTTTGCCTTGAGATTGAATTGTACAGAAAAGGGATTTGGGGGAAATGGCCTCACAAGGAATAAAATGGGTTCTGTCAAGAAGACTTTGCAAATAGTATCTTTTTGCTAAATAGAGAAAGAGAGAGAACAAGTTAGTCTTGGTGGTGGTGATTTCCATCCTATGAAGTAAATGAGCAAGAATATCTGAAAATTCACATTTATGGACAGAATCAAGTCCCAAGACATCTCTCAGTGTTCCCAGGGCCTGCCCAGTGGTACCTAGGCAGCTTTCCTGTCCAAACCCAGATGAAGGGAGGAACTGCCAGATCACAGGGGTTAAGTGACATCTAACAAAAACTAGGAATGAAATGGATTCTTTAAACCATAACGTGTCATACATCTGGATTAATTCCTGTGAGAATTTTCTTTTACTAAGTTCTGAAGGGAGATCCCTCCAAGGGTAACAAATGTTCACAAACTGCAGATCTTTTAAAGAAATAATGACTTGGCCCACAGGAGGCCTAGGAGAAATGTCTGCCGGTCACTGCTCGGCATCAGTGCCACCTCCTGGATTAATGAACTCTGTGTCCTCCAAGTGCCTCATTATGTGTCTGTTTTATTTGAGTAGCCAAATGTATCAGAATTCATTTTAATGAATGTGAGTCATTCCTTATTTTTTATGATTTAGTCTCCCTGGCTTGTAAGTAAGCTATTAACTAAGCTAAAAATAATAGATACAACCTGCTGGAAAACCTGTGCACTTAGAGGACTGTTTGCCAAGAGCAACGGAGAAAGTAGTGGGAGAATAGGGGATACAATAGTGAAAAAAGAGAAAAATAACCCCCTCATTTTTTTCTACACTTAAAAAAAAAAAAAACCAGTTCTGTTACCAGAAAGCTTAATTTTATAGGGCTGTGGATTCACAGAGCCAAAATGTTTTGTGGCCTTATTCGGAACCACACTCAGTCTGTTTTATAGTAAAGAATTCAAAATATCTGTGTTTGTTTTCTCATAGAAAAAGAAGATTCAGTCTTTCCGGTCAGGAGGCCTCTCCTACATTCTGTAGTTCAGCATCCCCAAAAGGAGCAACGGGAGTCTGTGGTCTGAGTTAGCTGTTTCAGTATGGTAGCAGCTTCTTCAGCTAAATGATAGCTTCTTCTTTCTTTTTTCTTTCTTTTCTTTTCTTTCTTTCTTTCTTTATTTTTTGAGACTTGGTCTCACTATGTCACGCTCAGTAGAGTGCTGTGGCATCATGACTCACAGCAACCTCCAACTTTGGGGCTTAAGTGACTCTCTTGTCTCAGTTTCCCAAGTAGCTGGGACTACAGACACTTACCACAATGCCCAGGCCCGGCTATTTTTTGTTGCAGTTGTCATTGTTGTTTAGCTGGCCCAGGCAGGGCTTGAACCTGCCAACCTCATTGTATGTGGCTGGCGCCATAACCACTGTGCTATGGGCACCAAGCCTGATAGTTTCTTCTTAATAGTTAGTTTCAATAAAACCCAAATTTCATAAAACACGTTTGCTTAAAGAGAGAGTCTCAGTCTATAAACGTATGCTTTTGGCTTATTGCCTTCCTCTTCAGAATGTAAGTTCTAGGAAAGCAGAGACGTTGTTTAATTCTGTGCTGTATCCTGGGAGGGTTTGATACATAGTGAATGATCAACAAGTATTATTAAATAATTTGCCAAAATATGAGATTATCGTATCAAAACTGACTACAAAAATTAAGTTCATTTAAGTCAAAAACTTGGGAACTACAATTTCCCTTAACTGGACTCTATGAAATGGTTATTAAATATAGAGTTTGTAAATGAAGAGGAAAGAAATTAATTCCATGATTTTACTTTGAAATGAATTTAAATGGACTTCTGAGGTCAGATTTATTTTAAGATAAAATGCCATGAACTCCATCACATTATATCGATTAGCTTCTTTGGCCGACTAGTCTCTATAATGATGTAAGTCAAATGCATTAGCAGGTTCATTCATTCAACAAATTAGTATTAGAACCCCCTCTATCAAAGGCTCTTTGCTAAGTA
>NW_003852436.1:8871771-8884215 GCF_000181295.1 Otolemur garnettii | reverse complement strand
GGTGGGCCCAGAAAATGCTACAAGGAGGTGATGCTAGACCTATGTCTTGAAAGATAAGCAGAATTTGAAAAGAAGAAATGGAGAAGGACACACTAGGCAGAAGGGATTGCACGTTGAAGGTTGAATGACCCGAAACATCATAATGCAATTTGAAAGCTGCAGGTAGTTTTCTATACCTAAAAAAAGATCAGCCTCAATAAAAGTGAGGAAATAATCTCATGCTTCTAATGTGCACAGTCTTCAATAATTATTTTTCCAGGCCATGGGGGGGAACCCAAAAGATATATAGTGAAATCCCTGGTTTGTTTGTTTGTCTGATAGTCATTTATATAAATTATGAAGAAAAATCTTGGCATTTCTCATTTTTGTTTTTGAGGTGACATTTTCTCTGGGTCATCTGTTGAAATGGGCATTGTCAAATTTACTCACAAACAAGCCTACGTAGAGTTAATGCCACAGCAAGAGTGGATTACCGCACGCTTCGGAATGGGCTTCCCTGGTAGAACATTGGGTCAATAACATCACAAAGGAATTCTCCCATTCCAGCTTTACAGTGTCCTGATCACGAACCAGTCACAAACTCCAAAGCAGTTTGTCACTCCCTAGCAGATACCCTTCAATATCTAAATTTTCAGTTGCAGTAATGACTGCAATTTCCATGTAATAGAAATGAACCAAAAAATCAATTACCCTTAGTTATTTGTGAATCATAAAATTATGATACTATATTTAATGAAAAACATGTTCAAGCAGGAAAGAACATGACAAGTATAGCAAATTTGAGTCAGATAACATAAAAAGAAGATGATAAAGATAAAGGGAGCAGGAAAGACTGAGGAGGAGGAGAAGTGACCATAAAGCAGTGGTTCTCAACCTTCCTAATGCCGCGGCCCTTTAATACAGTTCCTCATATTATGGTGACCCTCCAACCATAAAATTATTTTTGTTGCTACTTCATAGCTGTAATTTTGCTACTGTTATGAATCATAATGTAAATATCTGATATGGAGGATGTATTTAGGCGACCCTTGGGAAAGGGTCGTTTGACCTCTAAAGGGGTTGTGACCCACAGGTTGAGAACCGCTGCCATAAAGGATGATAATTTTCATCACGCAGCTGAGAGTAAAGCACATATGCGGTGCCATGGAGGGACATTAGACAGGAGAGGGAAGCAGAGAGAACTGCCGAGGACCAAAGACCTAAAAACTACAGAAATAAATTAAATGGGGCTTAAATCATTGGAGTGGTGTGCACAGATCTTCTTTTGCAATGCAAAAGTTGAAAGAAAATGTTACCACCAAAGTGTAAAACAATCTATTTCCACTAGATAAAATTATTTTTAATTTTTTCTTTCAGCAATATTTAATGCCAGATAACTTGACATTACACAGTACTGGCTAAAAAACTTAAAATGTTTCTCCACTATCTTTGATATAATTATTCTCACTAGAAATAGCTATATATATGTGTGTGTGTGTACCCACACACACACACACACACACACACATAATGTAATAGTATTTTTGCATAATGTCCTACTGAGTACATATCTAAGTGTCGACAAGATTTCTAAATAAATAAAAGAATTTAATTTTTTACCATAGCATATATTCATGCCTCCTGATACTTATACACGTGGATGAAAGAAACATCACCAATTGTTTTTGTTTTCTTTAAATGCAGGAAGGCAGTTGGAAAGAAAAGCACATAGGTGCTTTTGTACTAAAAACATTTGTTGAAGCATCTGTAAAAATCTTATGTTTAATTAAGTGCATTTTTTTGTCATCACGAGTAAAACAGCAGAGGCAGGGTTTTTCAACCTACAAAAAAGTAAGAAAATAATAAATAAAAACAGCAACATAAAAGCTGGTCCTCTATCCACCCACCTAGGCAGAGAATGAAAACAAACAATGACAACTAATTAGTATTGGCCCTGGTACTGTTCTAAGAAGCCAAAAATGAAACACCCACAAAAGAAAATGGTTTCTTGTTCCCTGCATGGAGTTTGTTTTTGCTTTTGAATGATGAATAAATAAGATTCAAAAGATTAAAGATAATCCAGAAAATATGAACACGAAATGGGGTTATAACCAAAGACTGTTTAAACTAGTACTTAGTCCACAATCAAATCTGTAACGTTTTAAAGTGAAAAATTTAGAACATGCCTCTGATATTTTCCAGAGTCACTATTTTACACTTTCCTTTATCATGGGATTTATTTGGCAGGATGAACCCAACATATAAAATAAGCTAAAAAAGGAAGGGGAAAATATCCGACTATTCTGCAGGGCCTAACACAACAAGGTTGAATTTTGCTGTTGTCTTGAAGTGAGAACCCAGTCACCTTAGGTGCTCTCCTGACCAACCTCCAAATAATTTACTTTCTGCTTCCTTTGTCAACAAACTGACTCGGTGGTACACAGAAGTCCTCTGAAAAGCTTTAAGACCAGATGTCTTTAGCAAATTTGTCAAATTTATTTGACAAATTTATTACTTCCATTTCCATTTAAATCTGTCTCCAGTGTCTTCACCTGTTTGCACTTTGTTCCTCTTTGGTCTGATTCTTTTGCCTGTTCAGTTGAGAAACTGACACATCAATGTGGAGATGAAATCTGTAACTTGTAAAGAACAGAGGCAAGGACATAGAAGAGCAATTTATTTCATGGTCCTAACAAAGAGTTGGCCAGCTCAGGAGAATATACTTCAAGTGATATAGTTGGGGAAAGATTAATTGAGAGATGGTGCAAAAAATATATATGTATATCTGTATGTATGTATTTCAATTTCTTTTCCAGGTCAATGTGAGAGGATAATAAATTAAATATAAGGATGATGAAATAAGTGACAAAAACAATCTTATAAATGAAATGGCCTTGGCCAAATTTAGGCACCCGGTCAGAACCCAGTAAATATTGACTGGTGCTGCTGATCAGGAGAGAAACCCACTTACAACAGGATAAGAGTTGGTCAGCTCAGGAGAAGCTATGATAATCTGCATCACATAGCTGAGAGTAAAGCACATATGTGGGGCACACATTGTCCCTTTCTGGGGAAAAAAACAGCAAAATCTTGTTGCAGACATCGTCTTACCCACCCTGCAAGGCTGTGTGAGTATAAAGCAATTGGAATAGCAGCAGCAGTGAACATAAACTGGGAATTCTTACTGAAATTCAATCACACCACCACCAAAGCATAACTCCCGGACTGTTGTATATCTGTAAGTGACTATGGGCTCAGGCTTTATTCTCAATTCAGGTTAATATCAAACTCAAACAGATCTCATTCCCCATCATAGATATTCCGTACCATCATTTTCCGTCAGAGTTTTGTCAACTCTTCCCTTCTCAACTGGGAAAATGTCAGTTCTCCACTATTCTAGCTACTTCCCCCTTAAGAGGATTTATAGAAAATACTTATTAGCTCATTGACATTTATCTTTATTTTAACTCTTTTAGTAAATGATCCTCACTATTGACAGACAAATAATTATTGAAGCCATTGGCAAAGTCTTGCCCTTCTACATAACAAGTTAATCTGTGCTCTTCTGCAGGAGGGAGAAAAAAATGATGATAAACATAAGCTGTAGCCACAAATCACTTCCATAAAGGAGAGACTCATTCTTCCCAACCACAGGTAGTATTTTGCATCTTGCCAAAAACCCAGGTATGAAAGGGAGAAACTAGAATCAGCAGACTTCACAGAATGAACTATGAACCTAACTCATAGTGGATTCACCCAGAACTTAACTTTGAAGGGTCCATTTGTCTTTGTGAAGTTCAGTTTTCACTGAAATTAGGATTACTATATATACCATACTGTCATTATAGCTGAAGGGCAGGAAACAATCATGTAAGTTTTAGAAAATTGTTTACATTTTGTACTAACAAAATAAGTAGGCCTGTTGTGCAAAGAGCCACATCATTTCAAGTCCAGTGTAATGTGTGCTTGGCTGCATCTACTCTGAAGAGTTTCCTTTGATGTAACATACTTTTTTAACTTAATTTTTATTAAATCATAACTGTATACATTTATGGGGTACAATGTAATGATTTGATATACAATGTGGAATGTTTAAATCAAACTAATAACATAACCACCACCTTACTTAATTATTATAGTGAGACATTTACAATATACTCTTAGTTGTTTTGAAATGTACCCTTGCAATATGTACATTAGGTGAGATCCTGCCAAATATCTTCCCTACACTAGCCCTCCCCCCTTCCCTCTCTTCTTCATCCTCTCCCCTCTTTCTTTCTGGACTACCTTTGAGTTTTATCATTCATATGAATATGTAAGAATATCTATATTAGTTTCATAATAGTAGTGAGTACATTGAATAGTTTTTTTTCCTATTCTTGAGATACTTTACTAAGAAGAATATGTTCCAGCTCCATCCAGGTAAACATAAAACTACTTAGGAATTCTTTTGATCATCCACAGATTTCTATTCTGAATATTCTTAATGCTGCTGGAGAGTATTTCACTTCTGAGGAAAAATCAGTACCAATAAATGTACCATATGGCTTGAGATTTAAAAAATATGAAGCCTTAAAGCAGAGATAAAACCATAAATGCCTATTGGGCAGATATGGGATCAGGCCAGGTATAAGTGAACATGACAGTATTGTAGGAGTGGCATGGTCCTCAGGGAGAATCAGAACATTCACACCCAGGTATACTCCTGGGCTTGGGTCTCTAGGCCATTATTGCCACATGAGATGCAGATGTGATATTAGTAGAAAGAAAAAAATATCTTGACATTTCAATATTGAATATTACTTTTCTAGTTCTTCAAAACAAATTACAACAAACTTTTTGGTTTAAAGCAATAGAAATTCATTCTTTCCTGGTTCTAGAGGTCAGAAATCCAAAATCAAGCTGTCAGTCACACTGATTTCCTTTGAAAATTTTGAGGGAGAAATCATTCCATGATTCTCTCTAGTTTCTAATGACTGCCAGCAATCCTCAGTGTTCCTTGGTTTGGGGCAGCATAACTCCAACCTCTACCCCCTTCTTCACAAGGCCTTCTTTGTTTCTTCATGTCAATCCCTTCTTTGCTCACCTTCATCCAAAGTTATCTCATCTTGAGATTCTTACCTTAATTATACTCAAAGACTCTGTTTCCAAATAAGATCAAATTTTGAGAACATATCAAGTAGACATATCTTTTGGCAGCCACAATTCAACTCACTATACTTGGTAACTTAAAATAATACAAATTGATTATCTCAATAATCAATTTCTGTGGGTTAAGAGTCTTATATGGATTAGTGAGTCATCTTCTCATTTCACCAAGCTGAAATCAAGGTGTTGGCTAGGACTACAATCTAATCTGAGGCTATAGGTCCTCCTCCAAGCTCACTGGCTGTTGACTCTATACAGTTCCTCAAGGGCATATGACTAAGGTCTCACATTTTACTGGCTGTCATTAAGGAGTTTCTCTCAGCTCCCCAGTGCTGTTTGACATCCTCTGTCATGCAACCCTCTCTACAACAGGACAGTTTGCTCAGTCAAGGCCAATGGGAGATAATGTACTTCTTTGAATCTGTCTGACATCTTCTGTCCTTGACCTCTAGACTGAGATTTAAAGGGCCTATTTAATTAATCCAGGCTCACCTGGGATAATCGTCCTTTTGATTAATTCAAAGTCAGCTGATTAGGGACATTAATTACATATGCCAGACAATATAATCTAATCCCAAAAGTGATATCCCATCATAATTGCAAGTCCCTCACGCTCAAGGTGATTACAGGTATGTGCAGGAAAGGTGGGAATCTTAAGTAAAAAAGTATCCAAATTTTTGAGAAGAATGTAACTAGAGAAGGCAATAATGGTATCTGTATGTAAAACAGAACCCTGGAAGACAGTAATTGTGCCTCCTCCTTGCCATGTCCTTACCAGGCAGGCATTGCAGCTGTGGGAGACTCCAGGCTGCTTGGCCCATCAGGCTAAATGTTGCCACTGCCTCCATCTTGGAAGTGGGCACATCGCCAATGGCAGCTCAACACTCAGTGTCAGGACCTCAGCAAAAGGAGGGTGGAAGTGGAATGCAGTGGGATTTCCTTCTCTTACAAGAGGTAGGAGTGGCAGAGCCAGCTGCTGCGCAGAAGCCAGAAGCAAACCCAGGTGGCACGTGAGAAGGTCCAGATAACCCAGGCTCGCAACTTCAGCCACTGTCCCCTTCCACCCCACCCTCTTTCCCCATCCTCTCATTTCCTCTTCCCACCCATGTCCGCTGGTGAGAACATGGCCACAGACACTCCACTGAGAACGCGGGCAGGCTCATTTCCTTGGAAACTTGTGTGAGGGGCCAGGGCGCCAGTCCTGGGCTTCTGACAGTAGATCTCTCCCTTTTCTGGGCTTCCTTGTCTCTCACGAAGCTGACCCTATTCTGAGACTCCCAGAACACTGTTCTGGGGAGAAAGATCCCTGAGCTGGAACTGGGAGACCTGCATTCTGAGACCTAGTTTGGCTGGTGGCCAGTTGTTGTAATCTTGGGCCTCAGTGCCCCTGAAGTTTCCATCTGGGAGGATACGTGGCAGCGAAGACAAAAGCTCAGGGTACCTGAGTCCATAGATTTTTAATTTTGCACCTATGACTTGTCCAAACCCCTGGGGTGTCGAGTTGGTATAATTTCCCAAACTTGCCAGTAAGGAGAACCATCTAGGATGCTCCTTAATGGAACAGATGCCCAGGTCTTTCTCTTGGTGAGGTGATTCAGTGTATTTGGGTGTGGGGGACTATGAGTCTCATTTTAACCATATCCTGAGTGATTTGTAAGATTTTCAAGTTTGGGAAAAGCTGATGTTGTTCATTCTGATGTTATTGAATGTCCAGGGTTTGAAAGACTCCAGGAGGCTACACTTTAATCCAGTGTTTTATAACCTTTTTTATGTCATGACAACACATGAACCTATAGTTAAATTTCCACATTTAATCATGGTTTAAGCACACTTAAATTATGTTAACCAAACAAAGAGTAAAAATATATATATACTTAATGTGCTTTGAGATTCTTTCAAAAATAATTAATGATCTTTAAAAATGTTCATGGCACATGTACCATCCTTTCACAGCATACCAGTCAAAAATCACTGGTCTAGTCAATAAATAAAAATGTAAATGCAGGGTACTTCACTGGGGTATCATCAGGGAAGCCGTCCTCTTCAGTGTCATGTCCTGGGGTTCTCAGAATGAGGCCAGCTGTGACAAAGATGAGGCAGCCTGAAGAGGGCAAAGATCTACCATTAGGAGCCTGGGGCAGACAGGGTCAATGCTGGACCCCCACACCAGCTTCCCAGAAATAACCCTATCAGGGTTATCACAACCCTAGAGTGGCTGTGGTCATGTTCCCACCAACAGAAACTGATGGGACTAGGAAGGCATATGGGGATGAGGGTGAGCTGGGAGGCTGGGGGAGGTTGAGCACTCAGGTCATCCGGACCTCTCTCACCTGCCACCTCAGCTCTCTCCTGGCTTCTCTACAGTGGCCAGCTCTGAGCCTTGTGCCTCTTGTGAGAGAAGGTGGTACCACTGAGGGACCACTTCTGCCATCCTTTAAAAAATTAAAATGAAGGCTATTTCCCTGAAAGTTTGGAGAAAAAAAAAAAACATGAGTGTGCATTATACATGGGAGCATGTTCTACATTGCAAAATACGGTCTATGTGGGATCAATCAACCCTTTATAAAAATTCTTCCCATCGTTCAAAATAAAAGACTGATTGGCCCCTGGCACCTGCTGCCTGAATTACCTCATAATCCCAAGAACACAAAAGAAGATTATGAATAGTGAACACTTTAAAGACCTCCAGAAACCTAATGGGTCAGTGAACATTATTTGAAAAAATAATGGCCTGTAAGTTACAACTATATATTAAGACTTAATAATTGACTGCAACCTCGCTAATCACCATGATTTTATTGACAAAAATCTTAAACAGAAAATCAATTTTCTTGTTCAAGGCAGAGAGTTTGTTTAATTAGGATCAGCATTTAATAAGGAATAAACATTAGCATTTTACACAGGACCATCACTTTTTCAAAGCCAAGCCAAATGAGTTGATTGTATTAAATTTCCTTCTAAAGGAAAACAAAATCAAAAGAGGGACATCTTTGTTTTTAAGGATATTGGTCATTGAAGAACTGGTTCTTGTCCCAGGGATAGTTTAGAAAGAGTGTCTGTGTCCACTGGCCAGGCCCAGAGGAGAGTCTGCAAGGCCTTTGCCTTTCCCCACCCAGGCGCACTCTGTTGCATCCACAGGGCAGCATTCCTCATGCCACCAGAAATGCAGAGACAAACAATGTGGCCAGCCAGAGAAGCTGTGTCCAGAGTTCATATTTGCCCTTTGAATATAAATGAGATTGGCAAATATTTTGGGAGGAATAAATTTTTAACTTAGGTGCCAGGAAGAAAAGGCAAACCAGACACTGTGAAAGTATTTACAAAGTGGGCGGGTCTGCAGAAAGCCCTGTGGCAAACACTCAGAATGCAGAAGGAAAGGCTTTTGCTCCCGGAGCCTGCAGAACCGGAAGGGACTCAGAAGGACTCAGCCGCCGCTTAGGTGTTATTCTGGAAAGTTTTTGGAAGAGGGGCCTTCCTGTTGCTGCAATGGTGGCCTCTCTGACACTACATCTATTTGAAGTTCTGGAGTCTATCAAGAAATTTCACAAAAACTCTGGAGTGAGCATATATATTTGGGTACTTTATAGAGAAGCTACAGTGAATACAAATCCAACCAACCACACGGCAAAGAAAAGGCCAAGGTCATACAAAACAAGCTAGAATTAGCCATAAGCAAGAATCATGAAGGTTTTGTTTAAGAACACAACATGGAACAATGGTTCCTTATTTTTGTGACTGATATGACCGGTTTTAACATATGCATGTCTCTGTGAACCAAACCAACCATACATTTTTCAGTTTCTTATATCACTGTGCTGTGTGCAGCCCATGTATGAAAGACGGCAAGTTAATTTATATACGTGTATCCTTCCCTTGCTGACTGTGATTAATTGATGGAATAAGTCATAATTCCATTTGTGAAAATGTTAAAAATTCATCTTTATTTATATCCATGTATAGTAGATGAATGCTTTCAGAGGAATGATCTCACCAGGACAGTTGTGAACAGTAGTTTCATAACAGTTCTGTTTAGGGAATATTTATTATACTTAATCTTCAAAAGACATTGTGCTTGTTCAACAGAGCAAATAAACTCTTTTTTGTTCTCAAAGAACTTAAAATCTAGTAGATCAACTTTGCCCACCACATCTTGTCATTTGCATCCTCCTGTCTTCTCAATCTCAATAAATGGAACTACTATCCACTATATTCCTGAAACCAAAAATTTAGAAATAATCCATTTTTCCTTCTTCTTTACTCACCAAAATCTTTTAGATTCTAACTCCAACATGCATCATGAATCTATCTTCTGCCATTTTCTCTGTCACCACCCATTTCTTATCTATTGCTAAAAACTAAATTATGCCAAAAGTTAGTTGCATAGAGCAACTTTCTCTCACTTATTTTCAAGCTCCTCTGGGGAAAATAGCAATTTTTTTTAATTAAATGCTCATAGATTCTGTGAATTAGAAAGTCACACAGGGCACCATGGAGACAGCTTATCTTTGTTTATGATCTAGCTTTAGTTGGAATACTTGAAAGCCTGGAGGGTGATGTTAGCTTGAGGCTGGTGGTCTCAGTTCCTCTCCTTATGGGACTTCCCACTTGGTTCTACACATAAGATACTTCCGGCTTCCTCGAAGTGTGGTGACTACGTTCCCATGGAATGAGACGCCTAAAGAGAGAGTAAGAAGGCTATTGTATCCTTTTCATGGTCTAGGCTGCAAAGTCATAGCATCATTTAAATTGTAAGCCCTTATTCAATTCAAATGGAGAGAACCTTGATGCTGCCTCTCCATGGAATGAAGGGAAAAGAAGTGTGATAGAAGGTATTGTCCTGGCCATTTATGTGGAAATACAATATGCCTTATCTGGACAACTAGTTAGCCTTCTAACTAATCATTCCCATTGTACTCACTCTCCCCTGATCCATCTTCTGCACCAAGACAGAATGATCATTCCTTTTCTATCACCACATTTAAGATAGAAACTATGTCCTCTTCATCTTATACACATGGATGCCTTACCATTGCACTCTGAATACTACAGAATCCAAGTTTCTTGCTCCAAATCCCAACACTCTGTGTGCTTCCTGGTGCTTTATGCACAAATCATCTTTCATTTCCTCCTCCTTAGGGCTTTGTACACCTTTGCCTGTAGTTGAAATATCCTTCTCTAATCTTTTCACTAACTGTATTCTTCTGATCCCTACCTCTCACCTTCTCAGAGAAGCACCTTCCTGAACCAAATATCTAAAGTGCCTCAGCCTCTGTGATAGTTGTAATACCAGCCCCGTTTGTTTGTTTTCATAGCATTTCTTACAATATACAATTTATCTCTTTGCTTCTTTTCTTCTCTCTCTCCTCCCCCCCCCTCCCTTCTTCTATCCCTACCACTAAAATGCAGGGTACATCAAGTTGCTCTTTCTCATAGATCAATACCAACCTTGTGCCTGGGACCTAATAGGCCCTCAAGAAATATCTGTGAAATAAAAAAGTAGATAAATGTTTTCTTATCATTATAGAGGAAGATACAATGTAAAAAAGTATAAACTTCAAAGGGGGGTGGATTACATTTAAACAGAGGCTAAGGAAAGGTTTGTGAAAACAAATTTCAGTTGGGTTTTGAAGTAGATGTGTGAGAGAAGGAGAAAGATATTATACGAGGAAAGAGAGAGTCACACAGCTGAGAAAGGTAGAGATGGTTGAGGGAAATTCAAAGAAGCAAGTGTAATCCATAAACGGGATATAGAAGAAATTAGTGGAGGAAAGAAATGGAGGGGCAGAGTAGTGCCAAATACTGAATGACCTTCAATGCTGTAATATAGGGGACTTTGACATTCTCTAAGTATAAAGCCATATTTAATGACTTTGAGCAGAGATTGAGACATAAGTTAATTGTATTTTAAAAACTGTTCTGGCAATAGTGTATAGAATAAACTTTAGTGGGTGAAATTAAATAAATATTGGTTAAATTTATTTCTAGGTTTGTTATCTGCCAAAGATGTAAGTTTTCCTATGGAAGTTTTAGCCAATTCAGAAACATGATGCAATTATTCCAGCATACAAAATAGAAACATGACATCATTTCTGCTTTTTGCAAGCAGAGAGACCACAAATATGTTCAAAAAGAGCCACATTTTCTCTGGAATTTACCACCCAGATCCTAAAACTCCTCCTGCATATAACATGGATAAGACTTGGTTCTACATGTAAACGTTATGGTTTGTCATCTTCCCTCTAAGATGATAGCATTGTTCACCTAAATGAAACAGGAGGGCAAGAAAATGATTTTCCGCAACTTCAAGGTGTGAGGACCCAAGTGGAGGGAAAACACTGGTTAAAATAAGGAGGATGTGGTCATTCTAGTAATTAATGGAAGGTTCATAATCTACAGATAACATTTTTTATGAGTTTCCAAGTTCATGGAATAGCAATTTATTGCTTCTCATTATGATTATGCCTTCCCAAGAAATGCAGATAGCACTCCTTCCCAAATGTGACACTTAAGTTTTCTCCATTACAGTTGGCAAGGTAAAATTTCCCACAATTTCCATTGCACTCAGAGAATACTACAGAATCCAAGTTTCTTGCTCCAGATCCCAAAGCCCTATGTGCTCCCCCAGTGCTTTATGCACCCTCAATTTCACCTTGCCTTTGTGAAATACATTTACCCTGAAATACATTTAGACCTGAAGGCTTGGAGCAATAACGGAAATACCAGAACAATAGAGGATCTCAGCAGGAGGATTTTGCCCCCATGGTACTCTTTTCCAAGGACAGAGATGACTCAAAGAGGAAAATTACCAAATATGGGCACAATATTAAATTCATGAATAGCAATCTATGAACAAAGCCGTGTTAATAGTCTTTTAACACATAGACCATTTCTGTTCATTGCCACCCTTTCGGTCGCTAGTTTTCGGTATCTTTTCCTACTGACTCTCATAGTGCTATCACTGTACTTGCTTTTACTGATAGCTCAACACACATATAATGTCATCAAAGAGCCAGCTAATATCTAAAAAAAATGGCTATTTAATTTCTTAACTAACTTTTAGTTGAGAAAATCATTTTAGCACTTTCTCCTGAAAGACTTCTCTCCCTGTCTCTTATCAGTTGATTCCTGAGAGAATAAACTTGCTTCTGAATGCCCCATGTTCAGCTAAACAAGGCCCTCCCTTCCTGGTTTTTTGGTTTGATAGAGCTATTTTAGAACACCAGGGAAAAAACTGATTTTTAGCCACACGGCACTTAAATTGGAGTACAAAAACTTCCCAAGAATGTGTTGAATTTAACAAATGCCTTATTACTTTTT
>NW_003852436.1:8837009-8871381 GCF_000181295.1 Otolemur garnettii | reverse complement strand
TGTATGTGTGTGTTTCTCTTTAATATCAGAGACCAATGTCTCTAAAACTGTAACTAAACTGCTTTTTCTAGGTGAGATCAGTAACATCTTGCCTAGATGAGATAACCCCATAACATCTTCAGTCATTACTGAAGTGACTAGGCATCCAATGAAATAAGGGCCAGGAAAACTCCTTTGCCCTCAGGCTTGTTTAAATTTAGGTGGATTTTGATCCTTGCCAATCCTTGCCAATCACTGAAATCAGTTCCTCAGGCACGATATATTTTGGAATCATTCAATGTGTTCTTATTCTTTTCAAATTTTAGATCCTATATATTTTTCTGATATTTTAAGAGATTAATTTGTTTTCTTCTTAAAAAATGAGATGTCTTGAATGCATCAACAAAAATAGAGAATACACTAAGTAAAACACTAGTGTATTCACTACTCACATATCAAACCTTTGCTTCTTATTTTTCAGAAATTAAACAGTATCTATATGTATGCACATACACACACACATTCATAATTGAAGAGCCTCATGTATGTTTTCCAGTGGCTTCTCCCTCTCTCTAACATTTTATAGATGTTTTCATAGCTTTCTTATATGCTCCGTTCCATAAACACTATAGTTCACAATTTTGGAGGTTTAAATCTTCATATTAATAATGTTTTATATATATTTATGTGATTTATTGTCTTTCCATTTACTAACATCTATTAACATTCTACTATGAGTCAAATAAGGGGCTACAGATATGGCAGTGAACATCACCAATAAACTTCTGCCTTCATAGCATACTAAAGAAAGGAGAGAAAGAAAATATATAAATAAATAACATCTTATTCTAACATAGCGTATTAGGGAATGTTGGAAAGTGATAGTGAAAGATCAGGCAGGGTAAAGGAGATATTTGTACTTGAGGAAGGAAGAGTGTGATCCAGTGGTTGTTATTATACTACATATAAGTATTTCAGGAAATACGCTAGCCATGGGAGCACAACCTCAAGGCTCTACGAGTGTGAGCCAGGAAGACAACAATGGGAATAAAATTGAAAGAAGAGAATGCATCAAGTGCAAAGGCCCTGAGGTAGAAAATTTCCTGGAATAGTTGGCAAACCACAAATGCATATTGCATTTGGAGCAAGGAGCTGCATCATGAAGGAAGTTGCAGCTATAGAAAGGATATAGTTTTTACTTAGAGTGAAGTAGGAAGACCGAGTGATTTCTGAGAGAAAAGTGATGTGACAACTCTTATTCTGTAATTGCATTAGTGTGGCTGCCATGCAGAAAGCAGACTGTAGAAGAGTAATGGCAAAATCAGGGAGACTAATTAGGAGGCCATTTCAGTAATTCAAGCTGAAGTGCTGGTGGCTGATGAGAAATGCTCAATTCTGGGTGTAGTTTTAAGAAGAGGAGACAAAATTGATGAAGATTGACTAAAAGGTTTGAAAAACAGAGGAGTCAAAAATCACTCCAAGGTTTGGGACTTGATAGAGAGAATTTTCATTAACTGGGATGAGGAAGACTGGGAGAAAATTTAGATTCAGAGAGAAAAAAATGGAGATTGCTTTTAAACATGTTAAATTTAATATGTCTGTTAAATATCCAGGGGGAGGGTTCAGTAGTAAGTTATATATATATATACAATCTAGGCTTTAGAAGGAGGTCTTATCAAAATACATAGAACTAGAATTAATCCCAATGATACAGTGTGTAAAACCAATGAGACAGAATGAGACCACCTAAAAAGCAGGTAAGAATAGAGAAGAGAACGGAGCCCCCATGTACTCCAACGTTTATTTAGAGATTGGGGAGATAAGAAAAAAGCAGCAAAGAAAATGGAGAATAATTAACCAGTGTGGTAGGAAAAATATAGTGAAAAAATATGTGAAAAAAATAGTGTTCCAAAAAGTCATTGAGCAAAATGATTACGAAAAAACAGGGGGGTGGGGGAAGCAATCAACTGTGCTACTTTTGATGGTAACTCAAATAAAATAATATCTAAAAATTGATAATTGGAATAATCTATGTGGAGTTTATTGATGATTTTTGACAAGAGCGCTTTTGGTGGAATAGTGCTTCATCAAAAGTGGTACTCTTCATCAAAAGTATTGATGAAGATGTGCTTCAGCGAGAAAAGAGAATTTCTGATCTAGGAGCACTGTGCAATTCAGCATTTTTCTTCTTATCTTGAAAAAAAAATGACTTTTTTTGTAGATAGGGACTTACCTTGAATTATAAAAACCATATCACTTGCTCTCAGCCTGAAATGAACGCAGCTAGTAGCAGTACCCTCTTGGACATGGTTAGTTCATAATATTAGTAGAGACAGAACTAAATGAAGGTTGAGTTGTTTTTCCCAGAAATAGCCTGCCTATATAGAAACAAAAGGTAAACAGACTTTGAGATTCTGTTTCCTAGAAAACTATCTTGACTTTATCAACCCCTCACAGGAAGTTTCTACTAGTAGTTATTATTACAGGAAAAATACAATCTATCTAATGACAAGTAACAAAAAAATTATATAGTACTATCAACATAGGGATTAGAAAAAATATATAAAAACATAAAGTTGTCAGCAGGTGAAGAACACTTATAAAAATGTGGTGCCAAGGGTTGGTACAAATTGTCACTATAGGTTTTGCCATAGAAATGTTATAACTTCATAAAATAATTCTCTGATGGAATATTAGAAGACAAATGAAAATTTTAAGAAAAAAGATGATGAAAAAATATAAGATAAAATGTGATCAGGTAGAACTCAGAACGGAAATAAAAGTAAAATATTATAAAAATAAAAAGCATTAAAAAGAACACAAAAAGATTATAAACAAAGAAACATAGCAAGGAACAGAAATGAAAAAATCAATCAATGGAAACAGAAATTAAGAGTTTAAAAGGGTTACAGAGAAAATGTCTTTTACAAATCTCTGAAGAAGAAAAGCAAAACAGTGGAACTGGAACAAAGCAAATACAGAAAAAATATAATTTAAGAAAGATTTCTTAAAGGGAAAGAATGCTTAAATTAATATTTAGAAAACAAATTTAGGGACTTGAAACATCTTATTAGTCACTCACAGTGAGGCAATGGAAAGAAAACTCCAGCAACCTCTGGCTGGAGGAACCTACCCAGGCACATCACTCCAAGGGCACAGTGAAGCAGTGGCAGGTTCCAGGAGCCAGCAAGGAGGTCTGGAGCTGAGGAAAACCAGCACAGAAAGCAAGTGCTTGGGATTGGGTAGGGGCTGGCCAGCCCACCTGCGGCTGTCATGGAGTTTTCTTTTTTGAGGGGTGGGGGGCGGGGGCTAAACTGCTCACTGGAGCTGCCTTGGAAAGGCTTACAAGAGTGAGTGGACTCAAACAGTGTCCAATGGCCTGGAACGAATACTAGGTGAGGTGGGTCTCTCATCAGCTTAGCTACTAACTGGATGCCACCACTGTGGGAAGGGCATGTGGAAGAAAGGTCCACAGAGTCTGGTGTGCCTGCTGAACTTGGGCAACCATCCTTGGGGTGAACTGAGTGGCTCCCACATCCCTGGGAAGGCCACTTTGTCATCAGGGGAACTATTGGATGTACCTTCTAAGGAATCTGGTGAGAGCTTTAGGACTCCAATCCCATGGGGACAAAATACTGATGAAGTAACTAGGCCCTAATGGAGAGCAACTACGTCAGGAAGACAGGGCCCAATCTCCTCTGCAACTAGAGAGCGGCTTCTGGCCTTCATTTTCAAAATCAGCATGTGTTTTCTGTCTCCTAACACCACAGCACCACCTGATGTCCAGGCAATATACTGCCATGTGTGTGTGTATGTATGTGTGTGTATAAAATGAAAGATATATGTATATATCTTTAATTTAAAATATTAGTAAAAAGAGCAAAAATGAAAGATATATACATATCTTTATATTTCATGCATATCTATATATGAAGATATATACATATATATCTTTCATTTTTGCTCTTTTTCCTAATATTTACCTTAATGTTTCTTTTCTTCTCTTTTTGTTGTTGTAGTGGTTGTTTTGGTGTTTTGGTTTGGGGAGGTTTTTGTTTGGTTTCATTTTATTCCTTTTTACTTTCTTCAATAGCAAGAGATCATCCATTTTTGTTAGGGTTTTTTACCGCTTTTATTCTCTTTTTTATTTCTCTAGCTGTGTATCTTTCTCAATACCTAGCAACTCACTCCCAAGGGACTATGATGCAGGTACTGCAGAGGATTTATCCTACAAAGAATTAATGGAGTCTCAACACCTGTAGTTTTTTCTCTCTTTTGGGAGAGATTTTTCTCCTTTTATCTTTCTACATAAAGTTCTCATACAACAGCTAAGGTATCCCTCCCTCCTATATCTTATATAATTGTATTTTTAATGTTCTTTATCAGTTTTTTTTTTTCTTTTCTATGAATTCTGGGAGATCATGGCATTTATCTGACTCAATAAGGTCACAAAATTATGGCTAGGGTGCTTTTATAGATTTGGCCTTTGGAAAGACAGTATTAGTAGTTCCCCACTGTTATACACTTCCGTTTTATTTTTCTCTTTCTATATTTGGTAGAGGTGGGGTTTTGCTTTTGTCCAGGCTGATAAGGAACTCCTGACTTTCAGGGACCTTCCCAGCCTGGCTGCCCTGCCAAACACCACTATGTCTCTTGTCACTCTATTTCTGACTGCCTTCTCTCCTTTTCTTTAATTCTTTTCTTTTACTCCCTATTCTTTTTCCCCCTCCTTTTCTCTTCTTTCTCCCTTCTCACTCTTTAACCTATTCTTCCCTTTGGCCTTATACTAAAAGGCCACTTAAACACCTAAAGTCTAAGACAAGGTAATTTAAAGTGAAGAAGGTAGTGAGGAAAAAAATGTTGAGGAAGGAAGTTAACAAGAAGTCACACATGAGAAGGAACCAACAGAAAAATTCTGGCAACATCTAAAAGCAACACACAGCAACTCACTTCCAAGGGACCATGAAGCAGGTACTGTAGAGGATTTATCCTACAAAGAATTAAAGGAGGCTCCGTGCCTGTAGCTCAGTGGCTTAGGGTGCTAATCACATACATTGGAGCTGGCAGATTTGAATCCAGCCTGGGCTTGCCAAACAACAATGACAACTACAACCAAAAAATAGCCAGGTATTCTGGCAGGCACCTTTAATCGTAGCTACTTGGGAGGCTGAGGCAAGAGAATTGCTTAAGCCCAAGAGTTTGGGGTTGCTGTGAGCTGTGACACCCTGGCACTCTACCCAGGACAACATAGTGAGATTCTGTCTCAAAAAAAAAAAAAAGAATTAGTAGAAATGACAGAAAGAGAATTTAAAATGTGGATGGCAAAGGCAATAAATGAAATTGACAAGAAAGTAGAAAAACAGAACCAAATAATGGATGAAAGATATGAAGAATGTAGCAAGGCTATGATGGACCTTACCGAATTGAAGGAATCAATTAGGGAACTTAAAGATGTAGTAGGAAGTCTCAATAAGAGATTAGACAATAGAGAAGAAAGAATCTCAGAAACAGAGGCTAAAGCTCTTGTGCTAAACCACGTAGTTAGAGGCAGAGAAAAAAAAAAAAAGCAGAACATTCCATCAGAGAATTACATGACTTCACAAAGCATCCAAACATATGATCTTAAGGAGAATAAGATCGTCCCAAAGGAATAGATGCCCTATTGAAGGATAGCATAAATGAAAATTTCTCAAGTATCACCAAAGATTTTGACATACTCCTTTTAGAAGGACATCTAACACTGAATCTTCCCAACACAAACAGTGCATCTCCAAGACACACTGTAATGAACCTGTCCAAAATCAAGACAAAAGAGAAAATTTTACAAGCAGACATAAATAAGTGCCAGTTGACCTATAGGGGTAGATCCATCAGGGTGACAGCAGACTATTTGGCTAAGACTTTCCAAGCTAGAAGAGAACAATACGCTACTTTAACCTTCTTAAACAAAACAATTTTATGCCCATAATTCTGTATCTTGCTAAATTAAACTTCAAAACTGATGGAGAAATCAAATCTTTTACTGATATGCAAACATTGAAGAAATTGGCCACAACAAGACCAGCTTTATAGGAAATACTCAGACCTATTCTCCACACTATCACAATAGCCCACCACAGAAGTAAATAGCCAGAAACTGAAGGGCAAAACTTAGCTTCTACAATGATGCAAAGAATAAAACTAAGCAATGGACTTTTGTAAAATAAGATAAATAGAACTCTGCCACATTTATCAATTCTCTCA
Organism: Otolemur garnettii; assembly: GCF_000181295.1. Lineage (NCBI taxonomy): Eukaryota > Metazoa > Chordata > Mammalia > Primates > Galagidae > Otolemur > Otolemur garnettii. The sequence continues at coordinate 8,865,159 of NW_003852436.1, read as the reverse complement.
ATAAACATTAATGGCTAGAATTTCCCACCGAAGAGTCATAGGCTGGCTGATTAGATAAAAAAGCACAAGCCATCCATACACTGTCTCTAGGAAATACACCTAACCTTGAAGGACAAAACAAGACTCAGGTAAAGGGATGGAAAACAATATTTCTGGCAAATGGAAATCAGAAGGAAGGATCACAATCTTGTTTTCAGATACAAGTGCATTTAAAGCTACTCAAGTTAAGAAAGACGGTCACTTCAGAATGATGGTCACTTCATTCTGATAAAGGGAGCAATATAATAAGAGGACATTTTAATTCTAAATATTTATGCATGCAGATACTCCCAGATTTATGAAACAGGTCTTTATGGGTCTGAGCAATATGATATCCCATAACACCATAACAGCTGAAACTTTAAAACCCATCTGAGAGAACCAGACAGCTCCTCTACACAAAACTAAACAAGGATACAAGGGACGTAAATGCAACCTTAAAACAAATGGGCTTAATAAACATATACAGAACACACCATCCCAAAAAGCTAAGGGATATACATTCTCATCAGCTTATGGAATATACTCCAAAGTAGATCACATTCTAAGATACTAATCAAACCTCAAAAAAACTAAAATAATTAAAATTATACCTTGTATCTTCTCAGACCATAAGACAATAAAGGTAAAAATCAACTCCAACAATAACTTTCATCCCCACATAAAGGTGTGGAAATTAAACAATCTTATGCTGAGTGACAGTTGAGTCAAGGATGAGATAAAGGAGGAAATTGTTAAATTCCACAAGCATAGAAACAATGAAGCTACAAGTTAGCAAAGTATGTGGCATACTGCAAAAGCAGTTCTAAGAGGGAAATTTGTCACATTAGATGTCTATATCCAGAAAACAGAAAGAGAGCACATCAGGTAGTGCCTGTGGCTCAGTGGATAGGACAACAGCCCCATATACCGATGGTGGCAGGTTCAAACTGGCCCTGGCCAAACTACAACAAAAAATAACTGGGCGTTGTAGTGGGCACCTGTAGTCCCAACTGCTGAGGAGGCTGAGGCAAGAGAATTGTGTAAACCCAGGAGTTGAAGATTGCTGTGAGCTGTGATGTCAGGGCATTCTACTGAGGGTGATAAAGTAAGACTCTGTCTCTAAGCAAAAGAAAGAAAGAACAAGAGCTCATCCATAAATTAATGAATCATCTTAAGGAAATGGAAAAGGATGAGCAATCCAATCACAAGCCCAGCAGAAAATAAGAAATAACTAAAATTAAATCAGAAATAAATGAAATTTAAAACAAAAGAATCATTCAGAAAATCAATGACACAAAAAGTTGGTTTTTCAAAAAGATAAATAGAATTAATAAACCTTTGGTCAGATTAACTAGAAATACAACAGTAAAATCTCTAATAACCTCAATCAGAGATGAAAAAGGGGAAATAACAATAGATATCTCAGAGAAACAAGAGATCATCTCTGACTTCTACAAAAAACTCCATGTCCAGAAATTTGACAATATCGAGAAAATGGAGAGAAATTTGACAACATAGAGAAATTCTAATAACTGGAATCATACATCTTCTAGACTTAGCCAGATTTAAATAGATCTCTTGAACAGTCCAATATCAAGCACTGAGATAAAAAACAAACAAACAAACAAAAAGCTTCCAAAAACAAACAAACAAACAAAAAACAGGACCAGATCAAATGGCTTAACACTAGAATTCTATCTCACCTTCAAAGATGAGCTTATACCTATACTGCAGACCCTATTCCAAAACACTGAGAAGGAAGGAACCTTTACCAGCACATTCTATGATGCAAACATTACCTGACACCAAAGCCAGGAAAGGACTCAACTAATAAGGAGAACTACAAACCAATTCACTAAATATCAATGCAAAAATACTCAGTAAAATCTTAGTCAACAGATTACAGCTACGCATTAAAGAAATTACCTACCATGATCAAGTAGGCTTCATTCCAGGGATGGAAGGCTGGTTTAACATACACAAATCCATAAATGTAATTCACCATATCAAAATAAAAACAAAGACCATATGATCTTTTCAATAGATGCAAAAAAATCTTTTGATAAAATTCAGGACCCTTTTTTCAATAAGAATACTTAAGAATATAGGCATAGGTGGTACATTTCTTAAGCTAACTGAAGGCATCTACGACAGGCCCACAGCTAATATCATACTGAATGGAGTAAAAATGAAAGCTTTTTCACTTAAAACTGAATGTCTTCTATTACCACTACTATTCAACATAGTTCTGGAAATTCTAGCCAATGTAATCTGGCAAGACAAGGATATAAAGGGCATCCAAATGGGGACAGAGGAGGTCAAACTCTCACTCTCTGCCAATGATATGATCTTATACTTAGAGAACCCCAGAGACTCACCCACAAGACTCCTATAAGTGATCAAGGAATACAGTAACATTTCAGGGTATAGAATCAACGTCCACAAGTCAGTAACCTCTGTATACACCAATAACAGATAAGTTGAGAAGCTAAAGACTTAATTCTCTTCCCAGAAGGCTGGGAAGAATCAATATTGTTGAAATGTCTATATGACCCAAAGGAATCTACAGATTCAATGTAATCTCCATTAAAATAGCAAAATCAAACTTTAAAGAACTGTAAAAAAAATAGTTATTCATTTTGTCTGGAACCAGAAAAAATCTCATATAGCCAAGGCTATTTTTAAAACAAAGTCAATGGCATCATTCTACCAGACTTGAAGCTATATTACAAGTCCACAAGGATGAAAACAGTATGGTATTGGCGCAAAAGTAGAGACATCGACTTTTGGAACCAAGCAGAAAATAGAAAACCAAGAGATAAACCAGTCTTTTACAGAATCTGATCTTTGATAAACCAAAGCAGGCCCTGGGGAAAAGAATCCCCACTGAATAAATGGTGCTGGTAGAACTGGATAACCACACGTAAAAGACTGAAACTGGGCCTGTACCTTTCACCACTTACAAAAAGTGTTCAAGATGAATAAAAAATTTAAATCTGAGGCATGAAAGGACAAAAACTCAAGAAGAAGTATAGGGAAAACTCTTGGGGCTATCAGCCTGGGGAAAGATTTTATGAAGAAGATTTAAGTGGCAATCACAATAGCAAAAATAAATAAATGGGACTTAATTAAACTGAGAAGCTTCTCCATAGCTAAGACACAATAATCAAAGCAAATAGGCAACCTTCAGAATGGAAAAAGATATTTGCACATTACAAATCTGACAAAAGCTTGATAACTAGGATCTATAGAGAAGTCAAATTAATCAACAACAACAACAACAAAAAAAAGAGCAAACAATCCCATCTACCACTAGGCAAGAGACATCTTCTCTGAGGAAGACAGATGAATGGCTAATAAACATATGTAAAAATGCTCATCATCCCTAATCATCAGAGAAATGCAAATCACAACCACCCTAAGATATCACCCCAGTGAGAATAGCCCACATCACAAAGTTCCAAAGTTGCAGATGCTGGTGTGGATGTGGATGTGGAGAGAGGGAGACACTTTTGCAGTGTTGGTGGGACTGCAAACCAATACAGCCTCTTTGTAAAGAAGTATGAAGAATCCTCAAAGAACTGAAATTAGACCTTCCATTGGACCCTGTAATCCCACTACTAGGCATCTACCCAGAAGAAAAAAAAAGCATTTTATTATTAAGACATTTGTACTAGATTGTTTATCACTCAATTTACAATCACCAAGGTGTGGAAATAACCTAAATCCCCCATCAACTTAGGAATGGATTAACAAGCTGTGGTATATGTATACCATGGAATATTATTCAGACATCAAAAAGTATGGAGACTTCACTTCTTTTGTATTAACCTGGATGGAGTTGAAATACATTCTTCTTAATAAAGTATCACAAGAATGGAAAAGAAAATATCCAGTATACTCAATACTAATATGAAGGAAGTAGGTGATCTAATTCACACCCACATAGGGAAAAAACTCATTTCAATTCAAGTTGGTGGAAGAGGAACAAGGAAAGGGGACAGGGGCAGGGGATTTGGGGTATTCTCACTTAATAGGCACAATGGAGGGGTGTATGGATGCCAGGCACAATCACACGAGGGACTCTACCTCACACATTCAAATATTGTGACCTTGTTTATACATTATAGACGTGGCATAAAATACATAGAGAAATACTAAAAATAAGTAAGAAAAATACATATAATCTAAAAGGAAAAATGCGCAAATATATTATTTAGCACTTCAAAGAAAAGGACACCAAAATGTCCTTTTCTTTGGTTATCATCACATTAACCTGGTTGTTTGTACCCTCACATTAACTGAAATTAAAAATAAAAAATAGATTTAACGTATACTATTTGGAGCTATAATGAAAAAAAGACTCATTTTCATAAGCAATAAGAAGAAAAGGAAATACCAAGGAATAAAGAAAATATGTAAGATTATATAAAAGAAACTTGCCAGGAAAAGTTTTGCAAAACCATATGAAAGAAATGTTTCCCAAATGAATAACATAGCAAGCTCTTGGATTAAGAAACTCAATGCTACAAAGATGTTAATTCTCTGAAAATTAATTTATAAATGTAACAGTTTCCTGATAAAAATGCCAATGGGATTTTCATGGCACTAGACAAACAGATGCCATCTTCCTGTGGAAAAGTAAACAAAGATAGCAAAGAAACTTTCTCTCTCTCAAAAAAAAAAGGTAATGATGGAGGGATTAGCACAGTTAGATATCAAACCTATTTAAAGCCTTGCTTTCTCAGTTAAAACTGTGTATTACTGGTATATAACTGCAAATACAACAATATATAAAAATAAGGAACTCTGCAAATAGTCTAAAGTTTGCATTTAAAAGGTGGAACACTCACTATGTGAAGTAACTTGGCTGTTATCTGGAACAAAATAAAACTGGATTAATATCTTATGTCATAATCTAAGTTCAAGAGGTCCAAAGATTTAAATGTTTTCAGTAATAAGTCAATTGAACAATAAAAGCACCAGAAGAAAATTTGGAAAAATTCTTTTATAGCCTTGATATGGAGCCAATATTTCTAACCAAGATACAAAATCAACATGTTGTGAAACAAAAAGAAACTTCTACATGGTTAATAAAAATATATATATGTATGTATGTATGTATACATACATATGTATATAAAATAAAATTAAATGCCAATGACAAGAAGTGAAAATTATGTCACAGATAAAATGACTAAGATTTCCAATATTCAAAGAGCTCCTAGAAACTGAGAATAGAAATAACTCAGTTTTAAGAAATGGCAAAAGATAAAAACAAATAATTTGCAGAAACAGAAAGAAAAAGTTTTAACCCTATGAAGAAGTATTCAGCTTTGTTTAAAGAAACTATCATTTTCTACCTATTAGAATAAGAAACCAATTAAAAATCTGATAATCAGCTTTTTGTACAGAGGTCATTGGGGGAGTGGGGTACTCTCATACATTTTAGGAGAAGTTTAAATTGGCCACATTACCTCTGAAAAGAAATTTGGCAAAATCTATCAAAACTAAACACACTGCCCTAAGAGTTTGTTGGACATTTGGGTGTCCTTTTCTTTGAAGTGCTAAATCATATATTTGCCCATTTTTCCTCTTAGATTGTTTGCATCTTTCTCATTTTTAGTCTTTCCTTATGTATTTTATGCCAACTCTATAAAACAATTGCTAACGTTTATTAAGTGCTTATGCCTGGCACTGTTTTGGGCATCTTAAACTTAGGAGCTCATTTGATCTTTACAACAACCCTAAAAGATGAGGAGATTTATTATCCCTATTTCGTATATAGAGAACAAAAGCCCATAGATGTGACTATGAAATGACTGTGAAATGGTAAAATCTGGCTTTGAACTCAAGTAGTTTAGCTCCAAAGAATATTCCTGACTGCTCCTCCATGTATATTGAAAAGAATACCCTCAGTCTTGGTCAGGAATTTCCATTATACTTTTGCTATGTGTTTATGTACAGATTTGTTTCTTCTTTGTGTATTTTTCTTTTTTTATTAACATACTCAGATCTATCAATATCTTATTTTGAACACATTCTTTTATCTCAGGATTATAATGATACTATTTTTTATTCTCTTAAAAAGTTTTGAAGTTTTTCTTTGGACATTTTGGTCAGACTCTCCACTTTAAGAACAATCTTTTCTGTTTATGTATCATTTGATGGAGGGTTCTATCGCTATCACTATATTCCTTGTGAACTGTTAATTTTTCCATCACTCTTTATTGATTAATCCACTAGTTTATAATGACATGTCTGTCATATATTAAGTTTCCACAACAATGATTCTATTTCTGGCTATTTATTCTGTTTCCTTTGTTTATGTGCCTGTCTCTGCCTAATACACACCGTTTTAATTTCCCTTGCTTGCTGAGTTTTGCTGTCTGATAGGAACTGTTTCTCCCGCCTTGTTCTTCCTCAGATTTGCTTCACTATTCTAGGCATTTTGCTTCTCTATGTTAACTTTAGAAACAGCTGGTCTAATTTTATAAAACATTCTATTTAGATTTTGACTGAAGTACATTGACATATATTGATTACTTTGCCTAAAATTTCTATCACTATGATATTGAGTCTTTATTTATATTTACACCATATAGTGCTGCATTACTTACTGTCTTCTTTGTGTTTAAAAAATGTGTACTTTCTTCAAAAATTATTAGAGATTTTTATTATATAGGGTGTCCACAAAGTTCACATGCAATTTAAAATAGTCACTTATTTATTTTAAATTGCACACGAACTTTACGGACACCCTGTCTTTATTCTATTATGTCTTTTATATTTTCTAGCTAAAATATGATGTTTGTTCTCTATTATATCCTGCAATGGATTATATTGTATAAGAAAGCCATTGACTTAGGTGTGTTGAGTTCACATCTAACAACTTAGTGCTTGTATTAGTTCTAGTACTTTGTATATTGTTTAATTAGATGATAATCATATCACCTAATACATAATATTTTATCTCTTCCTTTCCAATTCTTACAGAGTTTTTGTTTTGTTCTTATTACAATAACTAAGATGTCAGGACAATATTGAATAGAAATGTTGAGTGACGGAATTATTATTTACTTCTTACTTTAATGAGAATGCTTCTAGAATCTTAATATTAAGTATGATATTTGCTGCAAATTTCAGAAAGATGTATTTTAACATCAAAATCTATTTGACAAAATAGACCATCTGGCAAGATCTTAAATATTATAAGGTTTTATTTTTTAAATAAAATATTTTTAAAAACTTTATTCTTACTTTGTGATACATTTTTATCATGATTCTGTGTTACATTTTATCAACTTATTCTTTATGAATTTATTGAGATAATGTATGTTACATCAATAAATTCTACTGATCTTATGTCTTCTTCCCTTTCACAGAATCCTTGACCATAATGTATTTTGAATACATTGTTGAATTTAACTTGCCAATTTTTAGTTAGTATAGTTTTGATTATATATATTGTTAAATGACATTGGTTAATAATATTCTTTTCTTATACTATCCTTATCCATAACTCTACTAGCAGCATTAATGTTTCTTTTTCAATTTTCTGAGGCAATTAATTAAAAATGAGGATTATTGTTATATCAATATCTGGTAAAACTCATTTTTACCAGATATTGGACCCATGGAAATGGGTCTATGGGACATCAATTCAATATTTAGTTACTATTATTTATTAATTTTTTAAATTCTTGAGTTAGATTTAGTCATTGACAATAATGTGAACATAAACAATACAAATTAGTATTTATCAAGCCCTTAATATTTGCCGGATGGCGTACTATGCGTGTTGCAATCACAACTATTTTAATCTTTATATCAACTTAATGATCCACCTTTCCTAGTTGGAAAAACTGAGACTGTAAGTAATTTGTTCATGATTGCACCGGGAGTTGAGTGGTGAGCTTGGATGCAGACCCAGGCACTATCACTCAGAGGCTACACTTTCCATCACCATATCATGCTGCAAGAAAAAGAAAAATAATTTTTGTCTAGAAAATTACTTTTTTCCCCAAGTTAACAAATTTGAGAAATAATTTTGTGGTGTTTTCTTAGGATATTTAAGACCCCAGTTCATTTGTCCTCACCCCTCTTCTATTCCTAATCTTACTTATTTGTATCTTTTTCCTTCTTATAGATCAGTCTTGCTTGAAATTTTTTTTATTTAATTCATCTTTTTGAGCAACCAGCTTCTGGTTCTGTTTGCTATTAGTTCTTCATTGTCCACTTTATTAAAATATACTCTTCCCTTTTCATTATTTCCTTCCTTCAACTTGTACCTCTTTTGATGTTCTCTTTGTATATTCTTAAACTGAAAGTTTAACTTCTTTATGTCTTGAATCTTTTTAAGCAAATGTAGTTTACTACATTTTTGTACACAGTACATAGGATTCTTCCTTCTCCATTCTTGTGATGCTTTACGAGGAATAATATGTTCCACTTCCATTCAGGTTAATTCAAAGGATGTAAAGTCTCCATCTTTTTAGTGGCTGAATAGTATTCCATGTCATACCACAGCTTGTTAATCCATTCCTGGGTTGGTGGGCATTTAGACTGTTTCCACATTTTGGTGATTGTAAATGGAGCTGCGATGCCTGCATTATTGATTTTTGACATTATTAAGCTTGATGAGACTATTGCCCAAATGCAGTGCATTACCTTATGCAACATAGGAGTAATTTGTTTGTAGATGTAACTAGTGGGAGCTATGAGAAGAGTTGCATTTCACAACATGCAAGTGGCTACATCAGACGCCAGAGATTTATCTACAGATCTCACTGGGAATTTCTCCATAAGCCTGGTAGAACATAAAGCATGTGAATGTACAGCATCCCAAAATGTCAGTTCAGGGAAAATTTAATCACAGCAGATGGCATTAATTATAGAAAATTGAGAGGCCTAACTTGTGTATGAGCAAGCATGAAGAATTGAGTGTTTGCCTATATTGCCACAGTACGTGACCAAACTATGGAAGATTATTAGAAGCCGTTTCTAACTTACGGCCAGGTTAGCAATTTAGAAATTTATATGAAGATGACTCTTTGTTGGTAGTTAATTGACTAATGTTCCAACTGGAGGCTTTTCAACAACAGTCCTTATTATGGCTTTTTTAGAATACACCTAATAGGTTGTCCAGTTCTTCTCATTTCTAGAAAACATCCCATGAGCAGAGGGGGAAATGGATTTCTTTAGATAACACGGGTCTTTAACTTTTTTCCATATTAAGTTAAATAGTTATTAGTCTGAGTTCTTTCATTATTGGCCCTGCCATTCAGCCTAGATCATTAATTATATTTGGGCTTGTACTAACTTGACTAAGGCCACCATTAGGAAGAGACAATAAATATTAGGAGAAAAGAAAAATTAAAAAAAAAAAAGCAGCTACAGTTTTCAAATCCAAATTCCTGAGAACTTTAAATAAATGTACTTTTAAGTAAGAAGAGTATTATATGCTCATTACAGAAAAACTCTAAACTAATAAAAATATTTAAAAGAAAATAAAAATCGCCCCAAATCACTCCACTACCCAAAATAATCTATATTTTAGTGTATTTCCTTTCATTTTAATTATTTTTACATGGCAAAAATAATGTAAGTCATCCAATTTTATGTCATTTATGCCATTTAAAAGTGTGACCTGTGAGCCAAAACTTTTTTATGAATATACTGTAAGCTGTTATTACAATCTATGGATATACTTCAATGTGTCCAATCAAATTGCTTTTCAGAGAACACTAATTTTTCTTAAGATTACTTTTAGTATTATCAATTGAATAGAACATCAGATAAAATGGGTTTATCATGAGTTTGCTGGAAGGAATGAGACTAAAGTACCACTCTAGAAAAATGATTGCTCTTGTACTTGAAAGAAACATTTAAAAGTCCTTCGGTTTAAAAGGTAAAAGAGGTCCAAGTCAAAGTTTAGAATGGGTTGTCAAAATTAAACCATTGAGACAGCTCTGCAAAGTAAAGTCAAAGTGTATTTCCTCTGAAGGAAGAGGGTTTTGAAATAAAAAACGATTTGGAGCACCTCTGTGCGTGGTCCTCAAAGAAAAGCGTTGAGTTTAAGAGAAGGGAGACAGGAGGCTGGTGTTGCTAGGATTCAGGGAAACCAAAAATGGGAAGGAGGCTTTGGAAGAAGAGACTGGTGTCCCCTGACATGGCAGCCATTTGGGAACCAAGAAGAGACTTAACCAGACAAGGACTCTCTGGGACAGCTAACAAAATCTACCACCATGGATGTGACCCATTCATTTTTAAGTTATTCCTGTGCTATAACTTCTTCCCACCATTCCTTAAGGGAAATGGCATGGACTGGACCAGGAAGGCTTATGTGACATAAGAGAGATGAGATGTCACAGGGACTCAGCAAAGGCCTGACACAGGATTCTGGAACAACTTATAACAGAGCCAATCACGGTAATATAAATATCTCTTGTCTCCACACGGTTTCTATATTTTTAAGTATTTTGAAAAAAATCACTGGACTTTCTGCTATTAGGTGAGTGAGAGTTTGGCTTATTTAACCTGTATATTAAAGGCAAAGAGTTAACTCCAGATAGTTGGAGGACCTGGGGATGTTGGTCTATTATCCCATATCCTATTCGTTTTCCTTATGTTGTATTCCACAAGGAGAAATGACTAAATTAAGGGCTATGGTTTTAAGATTCTTACAGCATATCACCAAGTTCCTTTCAAAATGCTCACACTAATTTACAATGCCATATCACTGGACAAGAATGCCTAGAGACACTGACTATTTTAGCTAACGTATGAAAGAGTGGGGCTGTCAACAGTGACGTCAGCATCAGCCTAGAGATTTTTCTAGCTGTTTATATTCTCTTATTTAAAGCTGACAAAGTGCTAAATCAGACATTCATGAAACATATTTCTTAATGGAAGGCCTCACTGTCTCATGAAAGAGTAAAATACCCATCACCTAAAATTAATACTGATGAGGGGTAAAAAAGCATTTCTTTTCTTGACCAGTACTGTTTTTAGTTTGCCACATCTCATGCCTTCTGGGTTTGCCTCAGTGGTGAGCAACGAACATGTAAATTGTATCCTTGCTCTTTGCAATTCACTGCTGTGTGTCCTCTCTTTTGCAGGCTGTGTATCCAGGGAAAAAAATCTGACAGCTGAACATTCTTGAGAAATCATATAATTAAAAGTAGCAAATAAAACACTCTGATTATGAGCCACAAATTTACCCAGAAATGAATGCTTTAGCAAATAAGACGTCGGCTTGCTATTTTCTTCCTGGGTGTAAACACCAGTGATATCCTGCTAACTGCTTTATGAAAACACCCATGGCAGAAAAAGAAATGGTGGCAGCAGGACCGCGGTGGCACTCTCCTAAGAGAGGAAGATTTATCTACTCTTTTTAATCCGCTCTGTTCTTTCCGCCAGGCCTAAATCCACACACTCTAAAGCCTACAATTTTCCCTGGTGTTTAAAAGGTAATGAATATCCATTTGGTCAGCCTGGTGACAGGGTTGCAACTCAGACCAGGAGAGATTTTACTCACATTTTATTGAAACAGTTGTTTTCCCAAATGCTCTTACTTAAAACAGCTTTTAGAGGAAAAAAAAATAAAAAGAAAACAAAGATTTTTTTTTTTTTCCAAATGCAACATCTAAATACAAGGTAAATAAATAACAAAATACAGCATTGGGGGGCGGGGAGGAAAACAAACTTTAGTTTTGGTCAAAATCCGTAGAGCAATATGAGATACCACAAAGAGTTTTGTCTTAGCAAGAACAATTGTCAAGGGTTTAGCAACTTTGCACATTCATAAATCATTTCAATTCCCCAAGGCTTTTATAAGTTTTGATTGTTCAGAGATAAGAAAGATCTGGCTCAACTCTAGAGACATTTGGTATTTTGTGTTTTGTTTTGCATCTGAATGATAGATGTGTGAACATGGGTGGTTACAACAAGTCCCTAATCGTGCATTTGGACACATGAATGGGATTTAACAAATTGTCTCAGACAGGATGGGCAAATTCCCATGATGCCAATCCAGTAATCAAGTTTCCCAGGATGCCCGAGCACGGGTGTTCTTTGACCCACCTCTGCATTTACAGAAACGAAGGTTACTCCATGAAAGAAGCAGGAACCCTGAATTTACTCTCTGAGTCCCCTTTGGGTCTACGTTGAAGCCACAAAGGGATGATCCAAGCAATTTTGTATATCTATGGATTTTTATTTTTCAATGTACTTCCTCCTTCCACTTACCTCTTTCAAATATCCCCCAACCTCTTGTTTCTTTGACATTCAGACCCCTCGGGTGTCATTTATCAAACAAGGCCTGCCTTCTTTATTTAAAAGTAAATGTTCTCCATCCATGTATGGAGCTGGAAAATGCCCTCCTTAGCAAAGTATCTCAAGAATGGAAGAAAAAGTATCCAATGTACTCAACACTATTATGAAACTAATTGTTAGCTATCTTAGGAAAGCTACAATCCAAATGGAGCCCTAGACTATGGGGAAAGGGGAGCGGGGGATGGGAGAGGGGAGGATGGGTGAAGAGAATGATATTGTGGGGATCACGCCTATAATTTATCCTATTAGGATACATGTGAATTTGTCTAAAGGTTGAATATAAATGTCTTAACACAACAATTATGAGAAAGACACAATGGCTATGTGAGCCAGTTGGATGAGAGTTTTCCAAACTGCATATGGAAGCAACACACTGTATCCTACGATAGAATTAATATACACAATTATGATCTAATAAAAAATAAATGTTAATAATAAAAAAATTAAATGTTCTTATCAACCTGTTTAAAGTCAGAGAATAGGTATCTCCAGGTTCTGTCGTCTTATCAGTTATCGTTTTCTCTTTGCATTTGGGTATGAATAAGGGAAAGTGTGCCTGAAATTTGTCTGTCCTGGCTTTCCTTCACTACTTTATACAAAATTTAATAAAGAGAGTTACTCTCAGGTGATTAAACTCTCAGCCCACCACAGCTGAAGGTTCAGGTGGTTTTTATGCCATTACATCATCCTCTTCTAAATCCAGATTTGTGGGTATATTTCTGAAAAAAGTGAGGACATCCACATTTCCAAAGGCAGGGAAGTGGTACCTAGGAGGGCAGGAGATAGTAAAGTGGTAACTTTTTGTTACATTTTTCCCAGAGTACCTCAAACAGAAAATATCTTACACTCCTCTTTGCATATTGTCTGCTCTAAATAATTCAGTGCCTTACCCTTGGTGTGGCTGCTGTTGTTGAAACTCTTCTCAAGGTATTTAAACGGATAAGATGAAGGCAGCCATGAGAACAATGCCTTTAAGTTCCTGTGATATTTTCGCTTTTGGAAGAGGGAATGGAAGCCATCGGGGGTTAAAGTAATAAGCTGTGACCCAGAAAGACGGGCTATTCAGATAAGCCTGGCAGCGTTAGAAGGGTGGTACAGGTGCCAGTACAGTAAACACACTCGCTTCCAATTTCCTTGCGTCTGTTTCCTTCTGTCTGAGTCTCAGATGATCTTCAGCACACTCCTGGAGGTGCTAAGGAGATCATAAAAGCACCAGGAGCGCGGGGACCGGCACTCCACACCAACACCGCAGCCAAGGAGTCAATGAAGCTTGTTTGATCGAGTTTTTAATGAGTGCTCCTGCAAGGACCAGTGTCTCCATCTGCAACTTGAAATAGTAATTTACTAGCACAAACAACTTTTTTTCTCTTTTCCCGAATCCACACTGAAGTAATGGGAGAAATCAGAAATCTACCAGCCAAACACCAGTGACACTGCCATCCTCACACACAGGATCCCATCAGTATCCCAGCACTGTCACCTAAATAAATACAGAGCACTGGGGCACTACAGAGAGACAGACCTCAGAGAACAGTCGTCGGAGATGCAAGGGGTCTGATGAGACAGAGCACACCGACGGGACCATCTGCGTACAGACACAAGCAGGGCCGAAGTCGTGGGTGATGTGGCTTTCATTTCTTCTAGACAGGGAGCCCTTAGCCAATGCAGAAAGGTCAAATGTTTGTCTGCTGATTCGCATCAAGCAAGAGAGCCTGGGTATGACTTTCTCATCCCTTCCCCCACACGCGCGCTCACACAGAAGCACACATGTGCACACATTGTTTTTATTTCCACACTTCTCTATCGAGAGGAGTGAGAAACTGATTTGTATCAGATTCCTTGTCCGATCAACATATAGAGCTTTCCAAAGGTCCTGAAATTTGACTGTATAGAAATATTCCGTGGCTGCTGTTTTACACATATTTACATCAGCAGGAGCAAGACCGCTGTACGTTCCTCGTGAAAGGCGAGAGTTGCAGCGTGCACCGGCTCACACTTAGTGTCTTCCCAGCATGTCTATTTCAGTGGTACCTGGAACCATCAGCAGAGAGGCTCCTAGCAGCGAAGACCTCGCTTTTAGCCTGTAATTTATTTTCATTGCCATTCCTTTTACTTAAATGTGCCCTGCTTTTGAATAGAACACACTATTACTTGTAAAAACCCGAGGGCCTTTGACCCAGAGCTTCTAAATTACTTTTCCAGGGAAGAAAAATAGAAATATGAAATCCAAAATTGTTGTCATATTAGCTCACACAACCTTGTGAACGTTTTCTTCTGTTTGTTTAAAAACAGGCAAGAGCAGAAAGTCTCAACATACTACCTGTGTTCCAGCAAATCTGTGCGGTGCACCTGACAACGTCTCCAACCTGCCCGAGGGGAGAAACAATAGGATCTGGCACCACGAAGCAGATTTGTCCTTCTTACCTGGGGGGGGGAAAAACCCTAAGCAGTTAATTATTTTACGTTTGAACTTTCCAACAAATCATAGACCTGCGAGCATAGTTTTCAAGATCAAATTGGCATGCACAAAAGGAAACGCAAATAATTCTGGATACAGAATAGGAGTAGGAGGTCTCTTCCATCGCTGATGTAAATCAGACTCACTCACTCTTTGTTGCTATCAGTGCTCTTGAGATTGGAAATGTATTTCTTGGGAAGGTGAATCAGAATCACGGAAATGCACAGCTAACAGGGACCTGAGCGGTCAGCTAGTTCCTCCCTCTGCAGCTGTCCAGCACTGGACTCTGCTCTAGACTTCAGGGGTCCTCTCTCCTCATCCAGGGCTCCCACCGGGGCTCCATTCTCTCAGTGACATACTTACATGTGTTTATTTGTCTTGTCTTTCATGTTAAAACCCCATGTTCTTTCTTTATCTCTTGGCCCTACCTTCTGTTATGGAATACCATGACTTTTCCTAGATGAAATTAGCGTGGATGTGTTTAAGTCTTCATAGGGTAATGTCAAAAACAGCCAGGACTTTGATATTCATACCAAATGACAGCATAGTTCTAGTTTGGCTCATCACAATGTATCTATGGAAAACAGTATGGAGATGCCTCACAGAACTAAAAGGAGATCTACCATTTGATCCAGCAATCGGTGATGATTAGTCATAATCATCTCTTTCTTACTTTGGCACAGAACCCTTTTCCAGGCAACAATTTTGAACAGTAAGATCCAGACTTTGAGGGGGAGAAAGAGCAGCTATCTTCTTAGTTGACTTCCTGCTTTGAACCATGCTTTGCAATCTCTGGTTTTCTCATCTTTTCTTGGAGTGGATGATATTGAAACTCGACTAGCATGCACTGATGCCCTTCCCTGTGTGAAGGGTCCCCCTGGCATGCTCACTCAACATGGAAAACCTCACGAAGGCAAGAGACTTAGCAAGGTAATGTTGAAAGAACACTCTTTCAACTGGCCACAATGCCTCCAAGTTCAGTGAGTTCCTATTCTAACTAACATCTGAGAACTTGAATTTTTCAAACTATACCCCCATCTGAGCACAATAAAAGAAAAGCACAAAAGAACAAGGATTTATTTGTAGAACATAAATTATATCCTTGCTGTTTTAAAATTTGCCAGTGAAACACACGAAATCCTTTATCCTCTCTTTCATATTCAAAACATTTTCTCTGTTCATTCCCATTTTAAACATGCCCTGATAAATCTTTTGGGTATGTTTTTGTTCATTTCTATCTCTTTTGGTCCCAGCTTCCTCACTCTCTCGTCTCACCACCAGTTTACATGCAAAAGTTCTCGGCCACCTGGCACTGGAATGGCTCATAAATTCTCCCTGAGTAAGGCTTTCAGGTCAAAATTCCAAGGCACTGCTCCAGGCAACCAGACAAGACAGCTGACGAGACTTCTGAATATCTGCCTCCACATGGGTGACATTCTAAACTCCTGACAGGGTCAGACAGTTACCAGGAAATGCTTCCCCATCGGTGCTTCTCACTTCCCTCCGTTCTTCCTGATGTCATTTCTGTAGACTAGCCAGATTTTCAGCTTGGGAAACTTGTGTGACCCAGAGAAAGACTGGGCCCACATCCAATTGCACATCCCACCACTTCCCTGAACCTGTGTCTATCCTGACAGCTCCACAACCATCCTCATTCCCCTTTTCCAAGAGTCTAGTCACTACCAGCCAGGGCCACGCCAGGGTCTGGTCAGCCGGTAGCTCAGACTCGCCGTTCTTATCCTCAGAAGAGAGACACGGAATTTTCTCTTGCCAGGCTTCCTTTCACTTCACTGCAGAAGCAGCTCTCATCCTGACCCAGAGCAGAAGATTCAGGAAAGTTTTTGGCTCTCCCAAAAGCAAATAGAACATTTATAAAACATTCCTCTTGGGCATTTAAAGCATCCTAAGCTACCCCAAGCCACATTTCTTCAGCTACTGTCAATCGGTGCCCATGGCAGCCTATTCTTTGTAAGGAAAACCACTGAAGGAAGGAAGGGGGAAAAGCAGAATCTGAAATCTGCCAAGGAATGAAGACACTGCTTAGAATCTCTTAATAAGGATAAATTAATGAAAGCAATTTACTGAGTGTTTTCTGTATGTCACCATTGATGGGGTTTTATGGGTGTGATATCATAATTTGGCTGTCTTTGACCTGCCCCTCCTGGCCATTCTAAATTCTTGCAGACATTATGCAGATATCTTGCCAGCTTAGAGAGCCGCGTGCCAAAGGCCTGCTTTATTTGGGCAGAAATCAAAAGGCCTTGCGGGCTTAAGGAAAGGCAGCCACAGTTACTTTCCCCAGCTCCACACTGCTTGGCTGTGGCTGAAATCTATTTGTAAAATAGAGCTGGAGATCGCACTAACCTCCCCTGCTCCCCAAAGATAAATGAATTTCTAAGCATGTTTGTACTCACAAATGCATAGCATTATACACTTCATGCCACCTTAATCCCTATTAAACTAATCTGAAGTCGTGTCAGGCCAGCCATCCGTAGTCAAAAGGATTAGACAAGCCAATTGATCAAATATAGGAAAGACCCAGAGCTTTTCTTGTCTGGCACCCATGCATTTAAAGCATCGTTTCACACCAAGGTTTGTTCTCTTTCCTTCTCTGGGGTTTCAGCATATTCACAAATGAAACCAGCTCCTTGAGAATGATGACTACAAATGTAAGGCAGAGGCAGAAACACATACGAGGAAAATAAATTTTGACAAAACCAATAGCAGGGTTTTGAAGAACTACTGACATCTCATGGAAAAAAAGATTGGAAAACATCCAACTTAAAACGATTTGAAATCCACCTCTACATTTTTCCTTTATCCCTGCTATGCAGGACAATGAAAATCTTCAGGGATTTGGCACAACTTGGTGGTGATTGAATCCAAATAACATAACATTTTCCTAGTGGTACCTTTGTGTTTTCATTTCTCTATATGTTAATGTCAACACAGAAAAGACAAATTGGGCCACTTACTAGTTTCATAGGCTACACGTGGCATCACCAATGCTGGAAGGCATCAGGGTCAAAAGGGGGTGTGCCTCCCCAGGATTTTTTCTCTTTTTTTTGGTATAAAAAGTGTATTCTTTATTATAATGAACAATGTTGATCACTAACAACCAACAGACTTTGGAGGGAACACCACTGTGAGACCATAAACGTATCTTTCCCAATGGACTTCCCTCTCCGGCTTTAACATTCACTGAGGATTCCTGCCCACATCTACTAAGTCTGGAAAATGGCAGTTACAAATGTTCCGACCCCACCACGTCTCCTAGTGGTTTTTGTATCTTTGGAGGAGGAGAGAAAATTCCCTGCTGCCAAAGTGCTTCCTATCATTTTTACCTTTGAGTCAAACCACAGAAGTCTCAAGATATTAAGGAAACTTTGAATATGAATGACTTTTTCTTCTCCCTAATTTGTGAAATGCTTTCCCTTTTTGACGGGTCTCTATAGTCTAACCCATGCAGCAGTGGGACCCACCAGGGGTCTGAGGGTAACCTCTGCAACCTGCCAGTCTGCACAGCCTGTGAGCACCTGTGACAAGGACCAGAGCTCAGCTGTCAGTAGCACCACGGAGTCGACCGTCGAGCATTTCTGCCGTCTATTCCAGTCCTAGATGTATGCACCCTTCCTTCTCTAGGTACTTCATTCCCCCCTCCCCCGGAGACTTTTTATTAAGACCTTGTTCCTGTGGACGCCTTTGGGGCACAACATGTTGTCTTCAAGACGGGGATGAAAATTGCAGACCTCACCATGTCTTAAATTTTAAAAAATATTTGGCTTTTATTTAAAAGAATACTGCACTCATCTCTGACTCATATTGGCTCAGCGACCTGTTCTCTGAGGGGTGGAAACGGGGTTCGTTTGGTGTGTGTAGATTCCTTTTTCCTGGCCTTCCAACCTCTAAACGTTCTGTCCCTTAACCAGTCCAATCCGCTAATGAAATCTTCAATCACCACATCACTACCTTTTCCCAAATCCACTCATGAGGATTCCATTGCTTTTCATGTTAAAACTGCAGTTCGTGAGTAACTACGGGAGTGTATATATTCAGCGTGGTCAACCCTGTTTCCCAAATTATTTCTAAACCTCCGTTTTCCCATCTTTTCTTTCTTTTCTAAACTCATTCTTGACAGAAAGAAAGTTTTCATATACTATTATGGATTTTGTCATTGATTTTCAGATTGTGAGATCTCTATAATGATTCTGCCAACCAGGCAATAGAAGCCATCAATTATGTGGGGACAGGGAGAGAGGAAGAGTCAACAATCAATATTTTAGAGAACCAAGGAAATTTATATTTTAGCCCATTACTAAACTCACAGACCCAAAACCACATAGTCATGAAATGGTTAAACCGTAAGCCCCAAGTGAGACCCCTAGTGACAGCTTTAACCCCCCTACTGCCAAGAGAGTCTGTAGAATATATGGGGCCCAGGAGCTCCTGGAGAATGATGGCATTTTACATGGGTCAGGGAGTCCCGTGGAGGTGTCATTCACCATAGAAGTTTTATTTTCCTTGCAAAAAGTTAAGACTTGAAATGGCTCTCATCACTTCTGTGTGCCGATCAAGAAGATATTCCCAGGCAGCTCTGCCAGACATATTTGGCAGGGCACGCTCCGGAGGAAAGCTGTACCCTTCCAGCCTCAGCATTTGTTCAGTGGTAGAAATAGCTACAGCTGGAGGACTTTATTGGAGAAAAACTCTGCACTTTAAAGCTTGATTCTTGAGTAATTGTTGATGGATACTTAGACTTCCCTGCAGTGACTTTGTCCAGCAGGGAACACAAAAAGGGCAGATCTTCCTGGGACACTGTTCATCATGGGCCCCAAAATGTATGAGTGAATGGCAAGTCGGAGAAAGAAAATGTCTGTTGCGGAGCCGGGCCAGCACACCTTCCTTTGCCAGCCCTCCCTAGGTGATTCACAACAGCTTGGTAAAGAGGGCAGGCCATCAACACCAGCATTACATATTTATCTCCATATTATCTCAAGTTGCCATAACTTTTTTAGTAAACCATATTCCTTACTCCATAATACTAGTTCAGATCTCAAGCCCTTGTTTTCATTACTCTTTTAAAGTCCAGTTTTATTATAAACTGTCTCTTTTATTATATTTAAAAAGAAAGAACAAACTCCCTAGGTTCAAATTCTAGTTCAGCTACTTATAACCTATGTGATTGGACACACATAATTGAAGCTTTATAAGCCTCATGTTCCATAAAATTGACATAATAGTACACTCTACCTTATAGAGTTGTTTGAGGATTAAATGAGATAATGTGGGCAAAGTGCTGAACCCTGTGTCTGGAACAAAGTAACTGCTCGTTTGTTTGTTTGACAAATACTTTTTATTTCAGGGGTGTAGAGATCAAGAGGCCATTAGAGAAAGCTGGAACCAGGGCTGGCTTCATGAGACTCTGAACCAGACAAGAGCCACACAGGGCCCAAAGATCAGAAGAGTCCCACGCTGGGTCTTACGCTCTGTGCTTATTCATGGTCCTGATATTCTCCCTAATTTGCCTTTGAACTTGTGTTTTGAAAGTGAAGTCTGATAGGACAATGATGTGCAGATGTGAGCAAAGGAGACAGAGGCCCTAGGTGTGTTAGCTGCTCCTGCTGTCCCATCACACACAGTGTGTGCACTTGGAGCCCTGAGCGTGCTCACAGCCCTGATAGGCCACGTCTTCTGTTTGAACCTGAATTTGCTCTGAAGGCAGCAGGCAGCAGCAACAGTCTAAGAAATGCAAACAGTCCAGGAGCCATATTATGTCTTTCTCACTGGTATTGCTTCCCTGTATTAGCCAACCATTTAGGCTGACAATGGAAGCATAGCAGGAAAGGGAAAGAGAAGCAGCCCACAGTTCCTTGTCCTTTCAGCTCTTCCTTACTCATTACACAATCCAGAGGTCCTGGTAGAATGTGCATGCATCACAAAGGGAAGGAGAGAAATCAGCTGAATTAGCTTTGCTCCGGGTTTCCGCTCGCTGGTAAAGTACGAAACACGTACGCATGCACGAACCTCAAAATAGGAATTGTACAATTTCAGTGATTCCACACTAGTTCCATGTTCTTATATTTGCCTTTAAAACTGGCAGTGTATAATATAGAAATGAATGGTAACAGTTGTATCAATAATTTAAAATGCCAATTTTCATTTCCCTAGAATGACACTAAAGAGCAAATAAAAAGTACCCTGGCAAGCTGAAAAAGAGGGTGGATAAAAGGAAAATGCGTTGTATTTTGGAATTGTTGGTGGCTCTTGTTTGCTCCTTTTTAAACAAGAGGCTCCAGGTGGAACTTACATAAAAAACAAACAAACAAACAAAAGATGGACACCAACCAACTGGAAATGAAATAGGGAATCTACAAACAAAACTCAAAAATTACACGGAGTTTAGTGTGGAAAGGCACAAGACGTCAATTAATTAAAGCACTTCTGGAAGGGATCTAAGGGAATTTGCCACCCTGTTTGAGAAAAGCAGAAATGACAAAGTCATCAACTCACCTCATTAGACAACTGTGAGAAGTCAAATGAAAAAGCCCAGCCAAAAGATGCAATAGTCTATACAGATGCTCATAGCCTAAATAATAATAATAAAAAAATGAGTCTAAATACTTGGGCAGCAAGACAAAAAACCTTGACAAAAAGAGCCACTGAAAGACTTGATGTGTGAGTAGAACCAGTTAGATGGCCTATTCATTTTCCAACTCTAAAAAAAGATTAGGAAGTTATAAGTAAAGCACATTTTTTATTTGCAGCATTGATCTTCTCCCCCATCTGAGGATTTTTGTTGCAGTACACGTGGGACTCTCAAAATTTCCTCATTTGTTTAAAGAAGAGAAACTTTGAAACATCTACCTCCTTTGGTGAAGATTAAACAGGATAATTAATTTTCAAAAGACAACAAGAGCTTTACAGAGTTCTGTATGAGGAAGTCAGCTAGCTCACATTTCAAACCAGCCTTGCAGAAATTCCAATTCAAATCCTCTCTTTCAGGAACAGATAGTGTGCAAAGATTTGCTTCCAGAATGTTTACTGTCCTGTTATTTTACTCACGATGATAAATAAGTAAATATCTAAACAAGTGATTGATGAAACAAATCTTGATGCATTCCTACAATGGAACTCTATATATCATGAAAACGATACTGTAAAAGAATATTTAGTGATTCCAAAAAATCTTATGCTATTTTGAATGCAAAAAGTAAAATATGCCATATAATTTATAGTGTGATCCCATTTTTCTTAAATATAGCTTCATTGAAAAAAAACCCCACAAAAGCCTGGAAGGATTTATGCTGCGTTCACAGGAGATTATCTCTCCCAGTGCCTTGCGGTAAATATTTTCTTTTCTGCTTCTAAATTGTATACCATGAACAAATTTTAGTTTTTTGATTTCCTAAAAAAGAAAAAAAACTTATTTCATATTTTAAAAACTTAAAAGATGAGTGTCTCAGGATAGTTACAACTAGGTGTTACATGTTATTTAGGGTTATTTACAAATATCACAACTGCCCATGTTTGAACCCTATTGGAATCTAACACCAGAGCTCAGGGTCTAACCACTGTGCAACACAGCAGCCACACAACTGTCAATGTTAAATCCACAATGACCTGCAGAAATTGAAACTTGAATACCAACCAAGGCTTGGCAAAGACAGTTGTGCCTTACAGGGAGAACTGAAGAGAATGTGTCCTTTCAAAAGGCATTCAAATTCAAAATGTTCACAACACTGCAGACGAGAGCACGTCTCATCCATCTGCTAATTCTCCCATATTCAAAAATAAGTCCTTAGCCACCTTCTCCTCCAGCTCCTTTCCAGGCTCTGCTGCACTTTTTCTTTCTTGTAAAGAGTATCTCTCCTTACGTATATGTGCTTCTCATCTCTTTCTTGATCTAACAGTAATATTTGGCAAAGCTGTCACTCTTCTTTACAGCAGGTTTCATGACTTCACGGGTTTCCCTCCCTCCACACTGGTTGCTACAGGTTCTTCTTTGCTGCTGAACACAGATGTGTCCAGGGCTCAGGCCTCAGACCTCTTCTTGACATTGACGTTCTATCTCTTCTTGATGTTCTCCAGGGTCAGAGCTGGAAAACCATCTACACCCCAAAGACTCCAAAGTCCTATCTCCAGAAGGAAAGCCAACTCTTTTATAGGAACTCCAGTTTATATATCCAATTGCCTACCTAACACCTGCATTTGCATCTAACGACATCTCAAGGTTACCATGGACCAACCGAACTCCTCACTTCCATATACCTGTGGTTCGTAACAACTCCATAGTTTATTTGCCCTGACCAGTAAAATTTGAAGCAATCCTCTATTTGTCTCATACTCTATCTGTAATTTATCAGAAAATCTTACATTTTCTGCCCTTAAAATATATCCATTATCTGATGTTTTCTCACTATCTCTACAGCTAGCACCCGGTCCAAGCCATCGTCCTCTCACATCTGAATTATTGCAAGTGTCCTGCTGGTCACTTAGCCTTGCATGTTGTTCACATTTCAATCTATCTTCAAGTCAGCAGAGTGACTTGAATCACATCATCTTCTTAAAACCTCTGATAGTTTCCTATTTCTGTCAGAATAAAAACCAAGGTCCTGCCCTGAACAGTGGAGCCCTCCAAACTCTCCAACCTCATCTCTTACTACTCCCCTTTTGTTCACTCTGCTCCGACACAATGACCTCACTCTTTTTTGAAAACATTAAAGAAGATGATGGCCCAGCCTCAGGGATTTCTCTCTCTTCTGCATGAAGTGCTGTCACCCCAGATACTGGCCTGGTTTTCTTCCCTACCCCTGTTCTCTTTCTCAATATTATAATTTTAGTGAGTTTCATTCTGCTCATCTAATTTAAATTTGCACATACACAACCCCCAGAACTCTTGATCCTTGTTCTTCCTCGTTAATTTTCCTTTACAGTTCTGGAATCTTCTAACACACCTTATCATGTTTTATTTATTTTTCTTGTTTATGGTCTCATGCCTCCTCTAGAATACAAAGTCCCTGAGTGCAGAAATTTCTGTCTTTTGGGTTGAATGTTTTGCCTCTGAGCCTAGAGTAGAGCCTGGTACATAGTGAATAGCCAAAAAAATATGCTTAAAGCATGAAAGAATGAGTTCACAGTGCCGTGAAGGTCACTGACCTTCCTAAGGGCATATGCTGTGGATGAGAACGATGGTGGAAATCAGAGTGGAAGATAGCAATAGTGAAACAGTCTTTTCATGAGAAAGAGGCATCATAAAATTGTAGTTGGTAAAAATTCTGTACTTAAATAACTAATGTGCATGTGATAACAGAGCTAAAAATATTTAATGAGATGAAGGAAGCATCAGACTACCAAGTTTGTCTTAGTAGTTATAATAGAGTGTTTAAAATTGGAAGTCAAGTAGATGACTGTTTCCTGTCAAAGCCAAAGTAAAGGAACTGTACTATGCCTCCTCAGTAGTAAACAGAAACCAATGGAAATGAAATCTCTGAAAATCCTTTACTTAGTTCCAGATTTACAAAAGTGTTTCAAAGAGTATTGTTAACTGGGCATTCAGATCTCTGGAAGCGTCTGGATCTCTGTGATCCGGCCAACTCTCACAACTCTATTGCTAATGTTGGGTTTCAAGGCAGCTGCTTGTGTCCCAAAATGGCTGGATTTCTGGGTCCTTGGTTCTTGGAACACTCTTGATCAAAAAATGACCAGACATCCCAAAGTAAGGCAATCATGAAACGAAGTTTATTAAGGAAGAGAAAAGTCAGTTTACAGAGTAAACAAGATACAGGCTCACAGAGCAAGATATGTTTGCCATAGCAAACAGGCCTCCCCTGCCAGAGCAAGTAGGCAAAGAGGGAAAGAGGATAGGGTTGTGGCCAGAGGTTCTCTTGAATCAGCCCACCTCCTGATTCAGAGGTCACCTGGGAGCCAGAATCTTACTGAGCATGCAGACCTCCCAGAAGCCTCTCTGAGAACCCAGGGGGAAGACTGGGCCACGTGATAATCAGTCTTAAGGCAGCTGTTGGTCACCTTCAAGACTCTACTGTAACTGTTGTTAGGCAGAAGGTCATCTATATTCTTTGCAATTGGGGCACTAAGTTCTGATTGGTAGATTAGTAGGGTGAGTAATCCCTTTTCTCCAGGTATGAGCAATCACTTGTGACAGAATTAAGGTAGGCGGCACCAAGATGGCAGCCTGGCAGCTCAGCCCTTAACTTCCTTCTCCAAGAGAGCTGTTCCTATTTGTCTAGCACTAACACTGTCCACTGTCTCTATCCAGCACTGTCCACTGTCATTTCTCACCTCAATTGTAGTAACAGAAGGGTGACATTACAAGCAGTAATTTTGTTTTCAGGGAAATATTTTTCCTAGGAAATCAGATAGAACTATTAATAAAGGTTAAAAAATTAAAGCTGAAAAAAATTGCCAACGATCTGCATGGCATGAGTCAATTTGGGTTATATAAATTTACATATCTGATGAGATAGGAAAGACAAAACCACCCCAACTGAGAATAATAGTTACCTGTGGTAGTGACTGATGTGAAGGGAGTAGTCAGGAGAGAGTAGATTAATATTTTTCACCTTTTATTTACATTTTTTTATAGATTATAAATAACTGTTTAAAGTTTTAACAGAAAGTACATGTTGCCTCTCTAATTAGAAGTAAAATAAGATAAAAATGTCAGGGCCATGCATCCACACAGCACTCCAAATGCCCAGTGACTCAGGAATGTGGTCCAACAGGCTGGGCCTCCTTGAGGTTAGGTAACCAAAGGAAAGCGATGAAGACATGAACTCATTATGAGAGTTTAGCCCTTTATTGTAGCATTCTTTCAGGGGATCACGGCGCTGGTTATGGAAGTTTAAAACTGCAATGTATTTGAACTCAGGGTTGTCTCAGCCTGCGCTGTAGACAACAAATACCCACTGAGAAATTCCCTGAGGAACTCTGCTGCCTCTTCAGCTGCCTCTGCAGACAATGCCTCTGAATTGAAAGAGTCTTCACATACATTTACTGGGGTTCCTCATTAGATACCTCTGAGAGGACTGTCTTCTTCAAACAGTGTAGTGAGCTGAATGGGGGCCCCCCAAATATGTCTTAATCCTAATTCCAGAACCTGTGAATGTCGTATTACATGGCATGAAGAGATGTGATTTGGATTCTTAAAAGGAGTTTATCCTAGATTATCTGAGTTAGCCCTAAACACACTCACATGTATCTTTATAGGAAAGGCCAAGAGAGTTTTGGCCAAGCACACAAAGGAGAAGATGGAGGCAGAGACTGAAGTCCTGTAACCACAAGCTGAGAAAAGCTGACTGTCACCAGAAGCTGGAAGAGGCAAGCTATGGAGTCTTCCTTAAGACATCTAGAAGGAGCTTGGCCTTGCCTAACTCTTCATTTCAGACTCTGGCCTCCAGAACTTTGAGATGATCATTTCTCTTAGGGGAGTCCAACCTGTGGTCCTGTGGGCCATCGCTGATTTTGTGGAGACTGTTTTTGCTTATCTGTCATGTTAGATACCATGAAAAGTATGCAGGAACATTTTTTGCTCATCAGCTTTCATTAGTGTTTATTTAACGTGTGGCCCAAGATAACTCTTATTCTTCCAAGGTGCAGAAGAAAATAAAAAAAGGTTGGACACCAAAACATTAAGTTGCTGGTCATTTGTTACAGTAGCAACAGGAAACTGATGCAAATGTATACATAGCAGTGGAGAATTACAGAGTTGAACACCATACTGTAAAGTGAGGCAGTCTCTGCTCCTGGGTTAAAGGAATAAACTATTCATGCTGTCTGTGCATTGAGCATAGCCCACGGCCATGGACACTTACGTATACAGTGTCCAAAATTCTCTTAGATTGTCCACAATGAATGTATTACATCACTGATCCTAACCAGTGTCCTAAGTTTTATCAGTGCTCACTTTTTCAGATGAGGAAACTGAGATATAGGAAGACTAAGTAGTAATCTGCCCCCAAATTACACAGCTAATATACGATAGAGACTAGATTCTAGCCCACATAGTCTATCTTTAGAAAAATCATTCTGAACTATTAATGTTCTACTTATTTACTTACAATAACAAAAATCATAAAACAATACTGTCACCCAATTTAAGTAATCAAGCAAACAGAAAACTAATAAAGCACTATACAATTTTTATCTTTTTATTTTTATTGCGTCTAATGAAAAAGAAAGACTAGAAAATAAAGGAGATACAAGAAGAAAAGAGTAGAGTGATGTTGAAAGAGAGCTTAAAGTGCTTCTGAGGATTTTGTTGTTTTCTTTGGGTCTCTTCCCTTTTAGAAAACCTTTTCCAGGGAAGATTAGGTGTGTCATTTTTATGAAGTTTTATCATTAACAAACTGTGGATTGGAGACGGGTTGGCTGGGGTTGTGTCAGCTAATATCTCTATAGGTTTGTGTAATCAGCTTCTCTTTTGTTCTTATGCTTCTGCCTTCATCTCACTCAAATTCTAGCCTCTTTGGCTCGGTACCTGTGGCTCAAGTGGCTAAGGCACCAGCCATATATGCCTAAGGTAGCAGGTTCGAATCCAGCCTGGGCCCACCAAAACAACAATGTCGGCTGCAACCAAAAAATAGCCAGGCGTTGTAGCAGATGCCTGTGGTCCCAGCTACTTGGGAGGAGGAGGCAAGAGACTGGCTTGAGCTCAGGAGTTGGAGGTTGCTGTGAGCACTGATGCCCAGGGGAGACAGCTTGAGGCTCTGTCTCACAAAAAAAAAAAAAAAAAAAAAAAATTCTAGCCTCTTCTATGCCACTTTTTTTGTCTTATCAAAAGGAAAAATCTGCAAATCCCTAGATTCTGAGGACATTTTAAAAATCTTTTTATTTTGGAAAATCTCAATCATATACAAAAATAGAGAGAGTAATGTGTCAATATACCTATCACCCAGCTTCAACAATTTTTAATACATTAACACATTGCCAGTCTTGTGTATCTATTAACATTAATTATCATTTTGAAGCAAATCTCAGATATTCTATTATTTCTTCTGTACTTCACTATCTCAGAAAAATAATAATTTATCTGTATAATCATACAATCATATGATGATTACATTTAGAAAATTAGTTATTATTTCTCAATAAAGTTAAAAACCCATCAGGATTCCCATTTCTTTGATTGGAGTGCACTGAATGTGTACTTTACCTTAGGTAAAACCAACATCTTTACCATGTGGAGATTTGCTATGTGAAATAAAGATATATCCTTTCACGTGCTGAAACCTACTGTCTTATTGTACTTTTCAGTCTATACGTTGTTCTTTTTTTATAAGTTTGTCTTTTTATTGACATTTTCTTTTTTTTTTTTTT
>NW_003852436.1:8831425-8836989 GCF_000181295.1 Otolemur garnettii | reverse complement strand
AGTTTGTAAATGCTTGGTGAAGCATTTTACGATGCCTGGTTTAAAATCTTTTTCCAGTAATTCTAATATCTGATTTATATTTATGTTAGCTTCAGATAATTGTCTTTTCTCACTCAAGTTTTATATTCCTGATTCTCGGTATGATGGGTAATTTTAGAGCTCATGCCGGACATTTTGGCTATTATGTTAGGAGTCTCCAGGTCCTACTTTCATCTTTTAGGAGGCAGTTAGTTACTTCGTTTTGGTTTAACACACAGATCCTGGCTTAAATTTATAGGCTGTGGTTCCAAGGACAATCCGATTTTCAGAGCCTTTCCCACGCACTGTCAATCTGATTAGTACTTCTCCCACTACTGCTGGGCCGCCCCTGGTCCTTGATGGTGCTGTCTGAGGAGATAGAAAGAGCTTCCCCAGTCTGGGCTCCCCGGTTCCTTGAGTGGGGAAGAGGTTTCACACGTCAGTCCCATTGCTGTGGTAAGATTCCTCATATATGTCCAGGTCTCTCTCAGTAGGAGAGGGGAGTCTGAAGAGCACAGAGACAAACTCCCCTTGAGCTAAGTGCTTACTGTCAACTCCCAGCCTCCTACTGTCTCTCCTAGTTGGGAGGGAGGGACATATTTTGTTAGTAACATTTTTGGTCCTTAATCTATTTCACCTGTGATAATTTCTGTCTTCCTATTTCTAAGAAGGTCCATTTCAGAAATGTACTTTTTTTGAGAAAGAAAATGATCATTTCTCAAGGATAGGATTCATAAAATGTTTTCTGTAAAGGATATTGATACTTAAGTGTTTTGGCTCTGCAGACCATGAGATGTTTGTTCAAAGTACTTAACTCTGCTTGTTAGCCAAAAAAGCCAGACAGTAACATAAAAGAATGAGTATGTTCCAGTAAAACTTTACTTACAAAAACAGGCATCTGGCCATACTTGGCCATGCCCTGTAGTTCACCAAATCTTGCTGAAATATTAAAGTATATTTGCATAAAATAAGAAAAAGCATTTCTTACAATTTTTGTTGTTGTTTTTGAGAAAAAGTCTTGCTCTGTCACTTCGGGTCATCATAGCTCAATGCAACCTTAGATTCCTAGACTCAAAAGCAATCCTCTTGCCCTGGCCTCTTAGAGTGTTAAGAATACAGGTGTGAGCCACCCCACTGGGCCTCTTATATCATTTTTAGATTTTTCTTCTGTTTCATTCTTTCTTGGATTTTATGCATTTGTGTTTTATCCCTCCCTTTTTTTCCTTGATTAAGTTATACATCCAAACTTATTTTTTCAAAGGGCTAGCATTTATTTTTATTTTTTAATTCTATTATTTTTTCAGTTTTTGAATCCATTGATTTTATTTTCATTTTTATTAACTTATTTATACTTTATTTTGTTTTTCTTCATTTATCTTATTCTAACATTTTGAGATGGGGATTTAATACATTTATTTACATGGTTTTTATATAAATTTATAAATTTTCCTCTGATAGCTTCTTTTTCTGTTTCCTATAGATTGAGATATGTCATGTTTTATATATCATAATTTTTAAATAAGAAACTTTATAATTTCATTTTGTACTTCTTCTTTGACCCATTAGTTGCTTAATATAAATGAAAGTGCCTTTTTGGTTTTTTATTTTGTTATTAATTTTCAATTTTCTTTTACTATGGCCTAGACCAGTGTTTTTCAACCTTTTTAATTTTATGGTATACTTAAATTATGTTGATAAAAAAAATAGAGTTAAAAAAAGAAAATACTGTGCTTTGAATGTCTTTCAAGAATAATTTAATCAACAATCTTTAAAAATTTTCGTGGCACACCTAAGATATTCTCACAGTGTACCAGTGTGCCAGACCAGTTGAAAATCTGGAAATTCTTATTTTATGCAATCACTGGTCTAAACTATTGATTATGTTATTTCTTGTCTTAGTAATTTATTGATCTCTTTTTCTATACATTGATGTAGTCAATTTTTATAAATATCCCATGTGCACTTGATTTTACAAAGACCCCTCCATTACTGGAATTTATATATACATATATGTATGCATGTGTATCTGTCTATCTACATATCTATATCTATCTATCTATCTATCTATATAAGATCTACTTTATCAATTCTGTTGTGTTCTTGTACATCCCAACCCTAACAAATGTTTGTTCATTTGATTTGATTTGGATTTAAAGATAGGTGTTAGAGATTCATTTTATCAGTATACTTTCTGCTTTATGAAAGTTAGTACTGAATTACTGGATGAATTATAGCCATTAGCTATCAAGTCTTACTTTTTCATCTCTTAATGCATTTGGTGTTAAGTTTACTTTCTAATATGTCTAGTATTCAGAACAGTGTTCAATTTTTTTTTCAGTGTTCAAATTTGTTTTTTGATCAGTCCGAGGGTTTTTTTTATTCTAATGGGTAAGCCTATTTACTTTCATTGGCATGATCAATATGCCAATGCATGTTGCCCTAGTTATGTAACACATACTGTACTAATACTTTAAAAAACTTATATTCATATCATTGTATAGTACCCTTGTTTTATTCTTGGTTATTGTTTGTTGATTCACTACTATAAGTCATGTAGAAGTTAACTAGTATCCTTTTCTTACCCCTTTGCTCTTTTTACAGCATCATATTTGAAATATTATAATACTTCTTTTTGTTCCAGCCCATATAACACTTTTAAAGTAATCATCAGGTTAGTCAACTTTTTATCAACATTGTACATTTTTCCCCCGGTTTTTTATCATTGTTCATGTCAGAAAAAGTATAAGCATTATGTTATTAACGTCAGAGCCTCTCCAATCTTTTCGTTCTCTGACATTCTTTGGTACATTACTCAGGTACCAGTACTAAGTGGTACACCATTACTGAGTGAACACCATCACTCAGTGTTCATGGGAACAATATTCCCTAAGTTACCACATGTTCATAACCATTTGTTAGTAGCCATTATTTTGACAGTTGGTTAGACTACATAGGAAATGCAACTCACAATTCCTTTCTCTGTTAGTCTCTGAAATAAAGTCTTCCTTTGACAATATGACAATGACAATCATGATTTACTTTTGCCTTGATGCTAAGGGATTTTTTTTAATCTAATATTTTTAGTGGACTACATTTCAATATTTGCCTATCTAAGATTTTTTTTTAGGTATGTGATATTTAAATTTTAGTAAGTTTAAAATAGCCTTTTATTTCAATTCTTTCAATTTATCATTGTTAGAGTATATTTTATCCCTTTGCCTTGGTTTCACACAAAGACTATTTCACACAAAGACATATATGTTCCATCTTCTTCATGAACCTTTGTTTCTGTCACTTACTTTTGAAACCTTTTTAATCTTCCTCCTGATTTGTTTTGTAATTATTTCCCCCTTTTCATCTCCCATTTCTATAAAGACATCATCAGTAAGGAGTTTTACTCATTTTCATGTCCTTTGTACTTTTTTCCTTATTTCTAAAATGGCTGTTTAAATTTTTTCATTCGTTATGTATCTGTCTCAATTTCTAATTTTTACAATTTTTATTAATGTTCATTCTTCATAGCTTCTTTTTGAAATTTTTAAAGAAATTTTGAAGTATCAGTGTATTAGTTTTCGATTCGACTGTAAACCATTATCATAAACTTAATGCCTTAAAATATCACGTATCTGTTACAGTTGTTGAAGTCAGAAGTCCAAAATTGGCCTCTCTGGGTGCCAATAAGGCTGTGCTCCTTCTCCCTAGGGGAGAATATATTTATTTTTTGCCTTTTGCAAATTTTAGAAGTTACCTATGTTCCTTGGCCCATACCCTCCAAAGCCAACAGTCTTGGGCTGGTTCCCTCTCAGACTGCCATCTCTTTAGTTCTGCCTTTACTGGCTTCCTCTTCCTCTTATAGGAGTCCTTGTGATATCGAGAGCTAGTCTTTCTATTTGACAGTCACCTGGTTAACAACCTTAATTCTCTTTTGCTACACAACCCGACACATTTGCAGGTCCAGAGGATTAGGATGTCACCCCGTTCAAGGGGTCATTAATCTGCCTACCACAATCAGCCGACTGTTTGCAGATATTTTGTGGCATGTCATTTTTGCATGCTTCGATTTTCTATAAGAACAATATTCTCTTTATTCTTTTGTTTTAAATAATCATACTCTACAACCACAATCTCTTTAAATAAACAAGGTTTTCAAAAGAAAATAACAATGGGCTCCTTTTCTCCCTTGCCGTTCCTAACAATTTCTCCTTAGCACAAGGCTTTATCTTGGAAGACAGCTTTGTTTTGATAGTTTTGAGAGTTTATAGGGCCCAGATGCCTCCAGAACCATTAATGTTTATAGCAACATAATCCATTTTACTCACCTGTGAATTAGAGCCTGCAGGATACTGTCATAGCTTTTTGGCTGTGGTTCTCAGACAAGCCTACCAGGCACCTATTCTCAGGACTAAAAGAGACCCAGTTGATTCCCCTCTGCTTCTCCCTGCTTCATATTCGCAAGACCATGGGGATGCTGTTTCATATACTTTTGTGTATAGCAGTGGTTCTCAACCTTCCTAATGCCTCAATATGTTTTCATTGTTAAAAAGGGGTTACTACCCACAGGCTGAGAACCCCTGGTGTATAGGTCTTGGTTTTGCAGTAGTCACAGCTTTGTTTGTTTTAATGAGGAGTCAAGGATATTAAAAAATACGCCATTGTCATCTTCCAGAATTTCTGTCTACCCTTCAGGGATATCAGCAGAACCAGTGGAGCTGGCCCAAGCTTCTTTTGAGAAATACATGACAGCGCAGTAGTGTCTATAGGTTGAGGTGGGGACAGAGAATGCTGTTTGTGTTTTCAACCCTGCCTTTTTCCTGCCTCTTTTTTCCTAGCAAGATAAGAAAGGAAGACCAGTAAGATGAACAAACAGTTCATTTAGAAGAACATTTATCATTCCTCGTTCATATACAAAAATAGAGAAGTTCTTGCCCAGCAGAATTAATCCCATAGCTTGGATTAATTTATCAATTGATTAGTTAATTGTTCAGATATTCACAATATACCTCCTATCTGTGGAGCTCACTAAGAGACACAAAGATGACTGAAACCAGTCTAATATGGAAAATGAGAAGATTCCATAAATTTGTGCTAGATAATTACAGTAAGAGCCTATCCTCAGAGAGGTGACTGATTAGGCAGAAAAAGGGCAACATATAACAAAATAACATCTTTCCTTCCACCTCATCTCCATCGGAATTTTCCCAATAGCTCAAGGTTACACTTTAGGTAGGACAAGTAAGCCTTGGTTTTCAGCCACCACAGAAAAGGAAAGGTGGTGGCCTTGCCCATCTGTAGGGATGTCCTTAAGAGAGGTGTCCCTCAAGGAATTCCTGTTCAAAATGACACTGTGTGATTGAGTCCAACACTCTGGCAAGAAAGGAAAACCAAAAATATTCATCAGGAAATTAGTCCATTTCATAAAAAAAGAACCATGAAAAAATGTAGACTTTATTGGGGAGGGGAGGGAATATGAAATAGTTTTGAAAGTAAATAGCCATGAAGAAGGCTGAAGACTGTTTAAGAATAGCTTGTTGGAAACTTGGGGAAAA
>NW_003852436.1:8822082-8830986 GCF_000181295.1 Otolemur garnettii | reverse complement strand
TACTGGCCCCATATGCCGGAGCTGTTAGGTTCAAACCCAGCCTTGGCCAGAAACTGCAAAAAAAAAAAAAAACATAGAGCGTCTGTATCAGTTAGCTTGTGCTGCATAACAAGTCACTCTAAAAGACAGTGGTTGCAAATAATTAGTTCATGATTCAGTGGATTGGAAGTTTGGGCTGGGATCATTTGGTCAGTTCTGCTGGCTTGTCAGATCTCATGTGACTGCAGAGGTGATGGATGGCTCACTGGGAGCTGGATGGTTCAGACATCTTCAATCGCATTTCTGAAAATTGTGCAATTCTCTTTTACGTGGCCTCTCCAGTGGGCTACTCCAGACTGTTAACATCCTGTTTGAGGATGACATATGCAGCAACAGAGAAGTATTCCTAAAGGCCAAGCACCTTACAAGCTCTGGCGGTCATATTCCTTCATGTTCAAAGCAAGTCATTTGGCTAAATCCAACTTCAAGGAAGAAGAGTCAAATTCTGCCTTTTGTTGGGAAGTGCGGCAAAGTCACACTCTTAAGAGATGTTCATAAAAGGCAGGAGAAATTATTGAGGCCATCTTTGCAAGCAATCAATAGTTTGCCTTCTGGTCACAAAATGAACTTCCTCTCACATGTAAAATACAATCATATTTTTCTACAGTCATATTCCATTATGGTATCAGGCTTGAAGGATTTACATCTAAATCACCTCCAGATACTTGGAGTTGCTTCAGATGCAGCTTCTCAGTGCAGCGCCTTTTAATCTGGAGACCTATGCACTAAAGCAGGGGTGTTCAGCCTTATTTCTTCTTTGCTAAGAATAAGGTTATCTTATCTTGGGCCACACATTAAATACATAAACACTAACCAAAGCTGATGAACAAAAAAGGTCCATACACACTTTTTGTGATATCCAACACCATAGATAAGCAAAAAATGTCAAAATTAGGATGGAGGCCAGCATGGTGGCTCACAGCTATAATCCAGCACTCTGGCAGGCCAAGGCAGGTGAGTCACCTGAGCTCAGGAGTTTGAGATCAGCCTGAGCAAGAGTAAGACCCAGTCTCTACTAAAAATAGAAAAACTACCCCTGAGGGGGTACCTATAGTCCTGGCTACTCAGGCAGCTGAGGCAAGAGGATTGCTTAAGCCCAAGAGTTTGAAGTTTCTGTGAACTATGATGCCACAGCACTCTACCTAGGGCAGTGAGGGAGACTTTGTCTCAAAATAAATAAATAAATAAATAAATATAAAATAATCATGATGGGGTCTGCAAGCTGCAGGTTAGACACCCCTACTTTAGCTGCCTCTTTCACACATGCACACAACATGCAGTAGTGAGGGGGACTGGCAGGAGCCAGTAAGGCCTGACACATAAAACAAGGAAAAGAGAAGTACAAAGCTGTCACTGGTTCATGAGTATTGTGCAATCCTACCAGGCAAATATCAACAAGGACTTCTACGTTGGAAGCAGGGAATTTCTGTACCATTTCCTTAATTAGGGCCTAGTTGGAGTGGTGAGGAATGGTTCCTGATGTCATTGAACTGTGCTGTTCTTGGCTTTGCCCTCTAGAAACCAGAGGCCAACCCACAGACAGTTGTGTACCCCAATCTCCTTTGCTTTTAAACTGCTTCTCTCCTTTTTAGCAAAAGCTGGCAGTGCTTTCAGAAAGCTTCTTTTAAAAATTCTTCTGTAAAGCAGAATCACGTCTTCTCCATACCCCAAAAGCCACATCCATGACTTCTTTGGGAATAGATACCTCTCTTATTTGGCCGTCGGGTCAAGTTGACTGAGAAAATGTCCTTAAACTCATTAAAAGCTCTTTTGCCTGGCTGGCCATTTACTAGGTGCCATCTTAAATCTAGCAGAAGACTTTGAAAAGGATCTTACAGTCATACCCTTAATTTTATCTTTTTTTCCTGAAGATATTCTTATTTTGAGAATCTTCTGCTGGCTGGAGAAACTGGCGATGAAAAACAGCTTTATTTTCCAACCCAGCCAATTTGTCTTTTCTGTAGATCTCTAAATTCTGCTTGCCAGATAGTTCTTTCTTTAGTTCATCTTTCTCTCGCAGTTTCCTATCAGGTGCAGCTAGCAGAAGCCAACTGACACTTTCTCACCATTTTGCCACAAAATTTTCCTGGTCCAATCTGTAAGTTTATTGCATGTATTTTTTTTTTCTGTGACAGTTTTGTCGATTGTTTGCAACTATATAACATGGATTACCATCTTTGCAGCCTGCTATTAGTATTCCCTCACCACTTTTCTAGCCTCTGCTAACAGCTTGCTTGCCTTTTAATTCAGGCTTTGCTAGAAGTTTCCCCACTGCTTTTTTAGCCTCCATTGGCTGTCTGATCCCAAAGCCATCACTACATGTTTTAAGATTTTCTTTCATCAGCCTCCCACTTCTGGTACCAACTTCTAAATTAGTTAAGTTTTATTGCATAATAAACTATTCCCATGAAACCGAGCATTTCTTTTTTCACCATGATTTTGTGGGTTAACAGGGCCATACTGGTGTGGATTGGTTCAGCTGGAGGCTAGAGAGTCTGGGATGGCTTCCCTGGGAAATGTGGGGCAAAGCTCACCTGGGACAGCTCCTCCAAAAGGTGAATCCAGCTTGTTCACATGACAACAAATCAGCGCAGGAAAAGAGAGCAAGGCCTGGTCCATAAACACTTGTCTAATCTCTGTTTGCCTCAGATCTTGTTAGCAAGTCACATATCAAGGCCATATTCTAGGGGTGGAGAAATAAGCTCCTCCTCTCAACAGGAGAAGCAGCCAAGTCATATTGCCAAGAGGTCTACATAAGAACGGGAAGAATAACTGTCTCCCTCTTTGCAAACAATCTACCACTTAAGTTAATAACTAACAGTTCTAATGTCAGAAAATGTGCACAAGTGTGTTCGATGGATTAGTAAATTTGCTGCAGATAAAATTACATGTCTTTAGAAAATTTTATAAATTGAGACATTGACCATCATATATAATTTTCCAAAGATGGATGGAAACCTGGCAGGGATAATTAGTGATCACATCTAGACAAGGTTCTAAGGCAGCAGTTCTCAGCCTGTGTTAAAGGTTTGTGGCATTAGGAAGGTTGAGAACCACTGTTCTCGGGAGTGCAGAGATGACTATGAACTGATGGGAATCAAGCCCCATGTGATGGGCACATGGGATCAATGGAAAGCAATATTTCACGTCCCCCAACTTTGCAAACATGCGCTTAAACGTATTCAAATGAATCAAAGAAAAGGAAATTTCAAGTGAAAAGAGGACAAATATTTCCCAAATGACAACCCAAAATTTTAGGTCTATGACATGGAGAAAAATAAAAAAGCAAGTTAACTCAAAGGAAGCTGGAGACTGTCGCCTCTGACATCCCTAACCTATCAAAATGATACCTGCTGAATGGAACCACCTGACTGTCTCAGGTAATTTTAACCCCCACTTGGGATTGCATACTCCTTGTTTCCTCTAGTTATTTTCCAGAAGTTTGAGGATTGTGCTTTCCATTGCACTGTGGATTGTCCCAAAGCATAAAGGCTGGAATGATGGTGCACAGTGCTGGAAACCAGAAGCAGCTCTGAGTGGAAGCCATAGCACTACATAGAAGGTCTAAAAATAACCTGCAGAGGGAAGGCACGACTTGTAACCAATCTTTAAAACTGCTATAAGAATACATATGGCAGTTTCTTGCTTTAATTCACTACTACATAGAATACTAAAAATAAATACATTAAAATAATAATCTTGTTTCACTTTTTTATTTGGACTCTGTGATTGTTTTATTTTGTGTATTCTATATTATAAGAATTTCTTTACAACATAAAAACAGGTTACACATTAGAAATAACGATAAGCAAAAATATGAACTGAGTCAGCAAAGCATTAACTAATTTGCTTAAACTACTTTGTTCTAAAGGCAGGATAGAAAAGACACACACGCGTATCATCCTGAGGTTTTCCTTTTTAAGGTTAAAATAAATGTCACACCTCTGGATAACCAGTCTTTTATCCAGAAATTTGCCCCAGGGCAACATATTTGGTTCAGCACTTTTATAAATGATTAGGTACAGAGGGACACATTTTCAAGTTTGTAAATGGCTCTGGATAGTTTGCTGAACAAAAATAAAATGGCAAAGTAGGGGGAACATGTGAAGAATGACCACATAATAATACGGCACAGGCAGAAAAGTGACGGATAAATTTTCAGGTGAGCAAAGGAAAAGTTGAGGTGGCACTCACAGAGCTTATACGGTTGCTGCCTTGGAGAGTTCCAACCTAGATAAGGCATGTGACCCTGACTACAGCAGGGAGGATGCATTTGAACTTCCTATAGACATACATTAGAAAATTGGGCAGGGATATATGTACCAAACACAGTCTGAACTCATGTAACATTTTCTAGAAAAGCTTTATTTTGGCTTCGAACAAAATATTTACATAAATCCAAAATTAAACTCCCTTCCTAGTATACTCCCTGCTTTGCTCATGTTTTTCAAATAGCGGGAAATAAATAGACCCACCACACCATAGGCTCCTTGCTTCATACAGGGTGGACATAAAGTTGGTGTGCAATTTACTAGATTAAACTATTTTTAAGCGCACACCAACTTTATGCCCACCCTGTATGTTATTATCGCTTTCCTCTCCACAACTTTGTTGACATCTATTAAAGTGTAATGTAACTATTAAACATCTAGATGGTGAGGAAATAAGGCAGGGCCTAGGTGAGAATTTCTATGCTATCAAACATACTCATAATCATTTGAACAAAATACATAAGGGGGGGGAAGAATTATTGAATCATACAAACCTTCCAAAATCTAAAAATAAATAAATAAATAACAGTATCAGTGAGTCACAGCTGAAAATATCTGCCCTATTTACTCAAGTTCAATACCTCTCTAAATATGTTTTGTTTTTTGATCTGTAGCCAGAAATTTTTATAATATAAAACATAAGAGTCCAAATCAAACAATGTTCCACAGTATTATTTTAATGTATTTCTTTCTAGTTTTCTCATGGAGCAGTGATACAAGAGAGGAAAATCGTTGTATGTATTCTTACAGTATTTTTAAAGATCAGTTATAAATTCTACTGTTCTGTTCATTGCTATATCTCTAGCCCCTAGGAAAACAGATAACAGATATAGTAGCTACTTAATAAATATTTACTAAATGTATTAATGAGAGCACGTAAAACATTTTTGCATGTGAAAAACTGAGACGAGGCAGCTCCAGGCATCCACAGAACGATGACAGGAAACTCTTCATTATCCAGAACTCAAGAAACCATCACACAACTTGGCCAAAAATAATAATAATGAAATTAAGAATAATAATAAAATAATCAGACTTTAAACGTGGTCCACTGTATGGTCAGTAAATTGGAGCTGGGGGCATCCCTCCTGAGACTCACATGTGTTCTCTGTAACAGTTTTAAGTATTATATGTGTTACTTGAAGATAAAACAAACTTGGTAGAAAAGTTGAAAAATGTATTGTCTGCCATTTAACTAAAATTGTACGCTGCATTTACAATGCTTTTTTATAATACAGTAAAACTGTGCTGTAGTAAGTGAAGTTTGTCTTAATTTGATTTTAATTAGTGTATTTTAATATTAATATCAAGTCAATACAGATCGTATGGTATGGTGTGGGGTATAGAATTAGGCCTATTTTTAATGGTAACTCCCTAGCAATTGGAAACTACATTTATCTTGAATCTACCAATCCCCATGAGTGCCAAATAATGGGGAGATTACTATATTGAGTTCTCTTAACAGGAACTTATCCTTGAGCCCATGTTAATTCCATCATTCTTCAGGACTCATGTTGAGACCTACTTCTAGTTTTAAGGTTTTCTGGCCACTCTAGCCTCCTTCCCTGGTCTCCTTAGGAGACTTTGTCAGCCCATCCTTTAGCTTGTTTGGCTCTTTCTCATCATCTACTGTTGATTCACAGTTTTGGAATGGACTATAATCCTTTAGAGCTGTGCTTTCTTTTTAATATACTGGTACAAAGATTAATAAGACACAGCCCTTGCTCCTGAGGGCCTTACAGTCTGGCAGGAAGCCACAAGTAAAGCAGATAAGCTCAGTAGGTCTAGTGTTTAACATGCAATGGAGACATTTGGGTTGGCCCTCCCAAGCCTAACTCCACCTCTCCTTCTATGTGAAGAAGTTGATAAGCTGATTCCTCCATTTCCCACATGCACTTGAAGCCAAGTTTCTAAATCTGAAGTAAGGCATACAAGATGCACTTGCAGGGTAATTGTGAGGTGGCAACATCTTCCTGCCTCTATTAATACAGGTCTGTGGTGATGAGGTCTAGAATCCTTGCCCTAGAGTCT
This sequence comes from Otolemur garnettii, assembly GCF_000181295.1. Classification (NCBI taxonomy): domain Eukaryota; kingdom Metazoa; phylum Chordata; class Mammalia; order Primates; family Galagidae; genus Otolemur; species Otolemur garnettii. The sequence goes on along the minus strand of NW_003852436.1, from coordinate 8,824,645 downwards.
ACCGTCAGGGTATGGGAGAAAGTTGAGGCAGCAGTAGCATTTCCTGGCCTCCAGATATCAGCTAAGGCAATGTGACCTCCAATCAATAGCCGAGTAGCTGTGTTCTAACTTCTGTTCCTCCTGTCCTACAAACATCAATTATCTGGATTAAATACTGCTTGAAATTACCAGTATTTTCCATCCAGCACTAAACCTAATTCATCCACATGGTATGCTACAAATATAGAGAGCCTGGAGTGAGGATGCCAAGAAGAGAGCAGGTGGCACTCCCAAGGGGAAAGCATAATTAGAATAATTAGGATAGCATTCAGGGGAGATAACTGTCCAGCTGAGCCAGGAAGACAAATTGTGGAAGTACTTAGCATAACATGAGTACATAATAGCAACTCACAAAAACCTAGAATATTTATACCAGGAAATTCTGAGATCCACTCCAGCACCTTTACTCTAAATGAAAGAAAAAGACAGACATTCAGAGAAAGAAAGAGAGCTGGTGTGGATGAAGAGAGAAAGGAATGCTTATACTCTGTTGGTGGGAATTCATTGAAGAATGGAGATTCCAGCAGTCTCACTACTGGGTATTTACCCAAAGGAGAAGAACATCACTTTATCAAAAAGACACTTGCATTTGAATGTTTATTTCAGTACAATTCACAACTGCAAATATGTGGGATCAACTCAAGTGTCCACCAATTTATGAGTGGGTTAATAAAATGTGATATATATAGATATATATATACATATACGTATATGTATACGTATATGTATATATATATGTGCATATACATATATATACGTATATGTATATATATGTGTATATATATATATGTGCATTATGGAGTTCTACTCAGCCATTTAAAATAATGAATTAATTCCTCTGTATCAATCGGATGGAATTGGAGACTATTCTTCTAGTCAAGTATCACAAGAATTGAAAAAACAAATATCACAAGCACTCACTATTAAACTGGAACTTACAAATCAGTGCTCATGTGCACAGATGGAAGTGAAATTCAATGGAAGCCAAGCAGGTGGCACAGGGGAGCAGGAGAAGTGAAATCACACCTAACAGGGTACTGCATACACTTTCTGGGTTATGGGCACACTTACAGCTTTGACTCACACAGTACAAAAACAATCCACGTAACCAAAACATCTATACCCCTGTAATATTCTGAAATTAGAGAGAGAGAGAGAGAGAAAGAGACTTTCTCTGAAAGTACAAGGTGTGAGTCCTGTGAGCAGCAGAGCCAGGGCAGGACCACAGCCCGTGACATCTTATTCATTCAGCTAGAATGATCCAGTAATTTTTGTAAATCAGAATTATTTGAAATATATAGATATTTCACTTTTTATCTAAAATAAATACCACGGATATCACTAAGTTGTGATCATTGTGTTTCTGTTGACCAACACAATACTTGAAGATGAGTAGAAATACTGTCATAGGAATATTGAAATAAGTAGCCTTAATAACAGTAGATGAGAATTGAATTCTTCTAACCATTAAATTATTTTCCCCACCCCCACATTGCCTACTTTTCAAAAACATTTTTTGGTGACATCTCTATCTCAGCAAATCTATCTACCCTTCTGAATTCTGTGGGCTCTCCTGGCCTTGCTCCCAATCAAACATTCCTTACTGAGGATAGGATTTATAGCTCTGTTTATTCTGTAAATTTCCATCAAAGATAGTCACTTACCAATCAACCACACCTCTTAGGAAAACACAAAGTAGCCTAATGTTCTCTGTGACAACCCTGAGTTCAGAAATAAATCGATTTATTTGAAAATGCTCTTCCTTCTATTTTGAATGTGAGATTTTTAACTGTCTTTATTAGAAGGGTCAACAATCTTTCCTTGCAAACATTTAATGTAGCGGAAAATAAAATTATCTTAATGGTAGGATTTATTTCTGGAAGAGATTTCAAAATATTTCCTGATCTAAATCCCTGACATCAAATCAAATAGTTTAGGTGTTATTACCTTCATTTTACTGGGGTAGAGGCTACATGATTAAATTTCTCTTCCAAAGTCATAAAGTTAGTCAGAAGCAGGACCAGTGTCAGTCCCTGCATTTCCCTGTCTTATCAAGTTTCAGACAGAAAGAAGTTCACTCCAAGGCTTCTGCCCCACCCAAACCCCAAGCCAGCCCTAACCAAAGTAGACAGTATATTTGGAGCTTTGTCCAAAATTCAAGAACCCATTGCCTACCATAAGTCCCAAGTACTTGCACACCCCTAACCTTCCAACTTCTCCTAATCTTTGCCATGATTATTAAATCCTTATGAATGACCCTCTGCCTTACCCTGTTTGCATTCTGTTCCACTGGTGTGACTGAAAGCTTCCATGAGGCTCCGGCAACCTTTGGGATTCGGGGCAAACCCTGATGGCCTAGAGATCACTTAAATTGTTCCAACATCCCAGAGGCACGATTTGCTCCCAGGTCCCTAGTTGTGACTGTTCTGTTGCTAGAAACAAAAGAAATTGTGTAAAACTATGGTATTTTTCCCAAGACAGGGAATATAACAGGTGTTTAGATAGTATTCTTAAAGACCAGAAA
>NW_003852436.1:8815552-8821302 GCF_000181295.1 Otolemur garnettii | reverse complement strand
TCTAGCCTCCAGAACTGTGAAAGTATAAGGTTCTGATGTTTTCCAAGTTTGTGGTAATTTGTAAAGACAGCCCTAGGAAACTAACACAGACATTTTAGATACCAAGCCTCCTGCCTTAGCAAGTTTAGTCCTAATTAGACCTGACTCATCGGCCCTTCTCCAGAGGTCCATTGTAATGAATTTAACACACCTTCTAGTGGAAGTTATTCATGATATGAAGGGCATCTAGAATCGAGCTTTCCTGACTCCTAGTATAGCACTCCATCCACCACATATTACTATTTATAGCCAGAGAACTTACCCGACGAGAAAAAATTCTCAGAAAACCTGAGGTGTGGTATATACTGTGGGTATGTACCCAAGAATTTATGATGTAACCTGTAACTCCTTTTTCTCTTAAAATTGTTTATGAAGATAAGCTCCTGACCTCTGATATGTTCTGGTTCAGTGAGTTCACAACAGTCACGAGACACATTACAATTTGATTCAGGTACCTGGTCTTCTGGACAGGGCAAAAACCAGGAAATGAAGCTTGTGTATATCTGTGTGTTTAATTCACTTTTTTCATTGTTTAATATTACTAAGCTCTTATTGTGGTTACATATATAAAGAAATAACAAGTTAAATTATAAGCTGATCACATTTTTCAAAAACCTTCAAAAAGGGAATCGAATTATTTTCTATTTGTGATGAATATTTCTATTTACTATTCATCTCCCTAACTAGCCTGTGCCAACAGAATGATTTGTTTAAAACAAAAGATGATAAAAATATCTTCATATACTTTACAGACAACTTATATAAACATATCTCTCATTGTACTTGGAAGAGAGAGACAATGGAGAAGTGTTAGACTTGTTTTTTGGATTAAAAAAATGAGCATCCAAAAGAATTCCTTTGAGCTGGATGTGGAGACCTAGACCTGTAATCCCAGCACTTTGGAGGCTGAGGTGCAAAGATTACCTGTGGCCAGAAGTTCAAGACCAAAGTTCAGCCTGGGCAACACAACAAGGCTCCATATCGAAAAGAAAATTTTAAAAATTAGCTGGGCATAGTGGTGCATACTTCTAGTCCCAGCTACTCAAGAGGCTGAGGCAAGAAGATCTCTTGAACCTCAGAGATGGGAACTGGAGGGATCCATGATTGTGCCACGGCATTCCAGACTCATCTCTAAAACACAAAGAATCCCTTTGAATTTAGTTGTTCATTTGTTTATTGTTATGAGTTACTGTTGATGTGATTGCAAACATCCTATTTTCTGGATCCTGAGTTTATTACAACAGTACTTGGTTTTGACCATCCAGAAAGAATGCTTTAGAACTATGGAAGTGTCAGAATTCTGCAGTTATGACTGAGTCACATTGCAAACGAACCCCAATCACAAGACTTTAAAGAGAGAAAGACAAAAAGGAGGTATTATCCCAAGATTAGTAACTCAGAAAAGAAAGAAAGATTTGGAAGTATGGAGGGTTTAGAAGTGAAAGTATAAGGAAGACAAACATTGGTCAGGAGTCAGTTCTGAGGCTGAGCTCCACAAACAGGTGTCCAGCACCTACCAGGAGCCAAGAAATGGGGAAAAGTGAGGAAAGCATCCAGCTAGAGTCTAGTGACTTCTTAGCAACTCTTTGAAAAAGAAAATAGGGAGAGGGCAGTGCCTGTGGCTCAAGGAGTAGGGCGATGGCCCATATACCGGGGGTGGCGGGTTCAAACCCAGCCTTGGCCAAAAACTGCAAAAAAAGAAAATAGGGAGGAATCTGAAGAAACCTCTGTGTCTAAACATGATACAATTTCTTGAACTCTTGCTATAATAAGACACCCTATAGAGCAAGTCTTAGATGTATGGATAGGGTCCTCCGTACCTAGCATGCATCTTTGTTTTATTAATTTATTTATTAATTTTATTTAGAGACAGAGTCTCACTCTATTGCCCCAGACTAGAGTACTGTGGCATCATAGCTCACAGCAACCTCAAACTCCTAGGCTCAAGTGATCCTCTTGCCTCAGCCTCCTGAACTGGGGCTATAGATGACTGACACGATGTCAGTCACGATGTCAGCTAGTTTTTCTATTTCTAGTAGAGACAGGGGTCTCGATCTTTCTCAAGATGGTCTCAAACTCCTGAGCTCAAGGGAATCAACCCTCCGCAGGCTCCCAGAGTACCAGGATGACAAGTGTGAGCCACTGTGCCCCACCCCCTAGCATGCATATGCATCTTTGAATACACAGAGAAAGTCCCCAGTAAATTAGTATGTTTTTGTGTGTTTTACTTAACTCATAAATTAATAAAGGGCCTTAAAACAAAAGATGATTATCACACAGAAATAGCTAAGCACAAAGAATATGTAAACAGTGGCAGGAAGGTTAACATCCAGATGTGACTTTAAAAATAAAACAAACAAACAAACAATAAAAACCCCTGAAGATCATGAGAAAAAATAGTGGAAGTGGTATTGGAGACAGTCCAGGCAGAGGCCACTCCCAGTGTCCCTGCAGGCTTCAGGATGACTGAGGGAACCCCAGATGGCAGGCCAATCAGACGGGCTGACCCAGAGGTAGCCCTGAGAAGAGCCATGGGGTAGGGTTCTAGGAATTTGTTTTAAGCATGGTCTAATTCAACACTTTTATCAATCATTTGACTGACAATATTGAAATAAAATCTATGAAATATGGTAATGTAACTTCATAGCAAAGAAAATGTGCAAGTGTCAAATGGCAGAAACAATTAAAAATCATGCTTATTGGCCAAGAGGGTGTGTAAAAATTCATACAAAGAGTGTAAAGTCTCACATTCAGTTCAAAAAGTCAATCACACCAGTACAGAATGGGTGGGCTGCCAGAAATTTTGTTGCTATTTTTTTTTTGTTTGATCCCAAACTTCACATATAATTCAGGTGCATGCACGTAGGTACACACACCCCCGTCTGAGTCTACATATAAAAAGTATAATGCTCAAATTAAATTTTATTTTATTCCATAGGAGAGATCAATTCGGAGAATCAGGGAGGGTTTCAAATAGCTAAGGATATCATGCAGAGGAAGGATTTGAGTAATTATGTTATTATAAAAGAGAGAAGAAAGACAATGGCCGAAAGTGTAGAAGGACACGCTTCAGTTGTATGCAACGAATCACAGTCTGTCATTAGACCTGCTCGGCAACTGTCTTCCTGTCTTCGGAGTACAAGAGCTCCGTGTCACCAGGAGCAGCCTCGTAGGGACGAGATGAATACTGACAATGAGGACAAGAGCTCCGTGTCTCCAGGAGCATCCTATCAGGGGCTAGAACAATCCTGACAATGAGGGACAGTGGATAGTAGACGCTACGTTATTTTCTGCTCTAACATAAATAGTGCAAATGATAAGGGGAAAATGTGGAATAAGAAAAGCACATATCCACACGCATACCATTTCTGTATTGTCAGACAAGTTTTCAAAGCTCTGCAAAAACTGTTTTCAAATCTATTCAACTGTTTTCAGGAAAATTAGATTGAATAAGCTGCATAAAATACCTTTCACATAATAGATGCAAAGTATATCACTGAAAACGTGTCATTGTTATGATACTAGATATACTCTATAGAGTAGGGCTGGCCAATATCTTAACACCTCTAGATAGAGAAAAGGGAAAACAGAGAAATCGGATAATGTTCATTGTGCTTTCTGATCACTATAACATGAAACTGTAGGTCACTCACCGGCTGATTACCTTCTGATCCCTCCTTGAACATGCAATCTACCTTCTGTAGAAAACACTTACTTGAATTAAAATAAAATTAAATAACTAAAATAAAGTAAATAAATTAAAATATAGCCATACTTTACAGATGACTTGGGTTTCTTGTAGAAATAAAAAGCAAACCAATAAATCAATTAAGATCCAAAATTTACTTTCAGAAAAGTACCTTAAATATGAAGATAGGAAAATATACACTTGAGAGTATTATTTCCTTATTTCTTAAATGTTTGTCCCTCAAATATTATCTGAAGAAGGAGGCCTTTTCAGAAAGAGAAATTTCTCATTTAAGATAAACTTCAGAGGTTAACCCATGATAGCCGATGCTTGATCAATAACTTTGGAAATTGGCCAGGCGCGGTGGCTCACACCTATAATCCTAGCACTTTGGGAGGCCGAGGCAGGGGGATTGCTTGAGCTGAGAAGTTTGAGACTGGCCTGAGCAAAAGCAAGACCCCGTCTCTACTAAAAATAGAAAAACCGAGGCAAGAGGATCACTTGAGCCCAAGAGTTGGAGGTTGCTGTGAACTATGACGCCACAGCACTGGCACTCTAACCAGGGCAACAGCTTGAGACTCTGTCTTAAAAAAATTAATAAGAAGAAAATAACTTTGGAGATTGCTTTATCTTTTACCTTTCCCTTAAAAAAAAAAAAAAAAGAATAGTCTTTTGGTACTTTGACTTAACAGACTTTTTAAAATAAAAGTTTTAAATTTATATGTCACTTAAGTGTTCGTGAATACAGATTTGGAATTAAAAGTTTATATTCTTAAGTGCCAGTGAACCTGTGCCGGGCGTTCTCATTATGAACTTGCCCAAGAATCACAATTAAAATACCCACGACGAAAGCATTCATCTTAGAAAGAAACTTGCTTGAATACAGGGCTAAGAAAAAAGAATGGTCCTGGGAGAGGTAAAGTGAGGAACATGCCTTTATTCAGAAAACTTTACCAAACAAGCTAAATTATGCACCGAAAGTATAGACCCTTCACGTAGACTTCTTTTTTGGTTTTGAGAGTAGATGAAAGACATTTGTGGTACTAAAAGCAATAGCTATCACCTGATCCGTGAACGCTGCCAATTCCGAGTATCTAGGTAAAACTAGTGTAATAAGACGACTTTCCTGGACTGTCAGCAAATACAGACAACAGGAGGAATGAAGCTGATGTAAAGACATTCGAAAGTGAATCCAAACAATGATCTCCAGAGACAGGCGAATGGAAAGAAAATAAAGAGGCAAGGTACAGGCGGGGGGCGGGGGGGAGCGATGGGGGGAAGGAGGAAATAGAACAGTGACATTTGGTGATGAACCATATGTGCGTGGTTTGAAAGACATGACTGAATTGTTTTTGGTGCAGTATTATTCTGACATTTAGAATGAGGCAATTTTCCATTTCCATTAATGTACTGCCAAATAGAAGGGGAACTGTCGCGAATTAAAGACTAAAGAAAGCTGTTCCTCAAAGTTGTATTAAATCATTGCTGATGAACTCATTAAGAACAAATTAACAAGGTAAATTGTACTAGGAAGAACCAGCAAGAAAACCCAAGTAAAATCATACAACTTCACTAGTTTCCCATCAGTCCAACATTAAGCAAAGCCAGTACCTGACGTCAAAGTGAGAGAGATTCTTTGGTCTCTCCAAATCTCTCAATGTCTGTCAAAAGGACTCAGGGCTACCTCAGAAGGAGGGGAAAATTCGACATAGCATCTCAATACACCTCGTCAGAAAATTCGACATAGCATCTCAATACACCTCGTCACATCGAGAAGGTGTTAAGGAAAATTGCTCCCAGCTGATTTTTCAAATAAAAAAAGAGGCTAAAACTTTGTGTGAGGAATAATAAAAAGCAAAGAGAGGTTGTCTGGGATTTAGGACATACACCTTTCTAATGGTCCTCCTTTCTAATGGTCAGATTAGAGATTGTTAAAACTGTACAGATAAGTTTTCTTATGATATTTTTGCCTTTCTCAAATAATGGGGGAAAATCTCTGTGATCTCCAAAGCCTCCTGGTAGA
>NW_003852436.1:8812466-8815111 GCF_000181295.1 Otolemur garnettii | reverse complement strand
GAGCCAGCATGTTGCTTAGAACTTAGGAAGCACAAAGTAAGTGCTTTTTTTTTTTTGAACAGAGGAACTAACAATAATGTTGAAGTGAGTGTAACTTAAATTACAGTCCATATACAGACATCTCCCTGAATTCCAACAAATGGTCATTCAAATTCCTGGAAATACTTGTTCTACCTTGAGATCAACACAATACTAGCCATTTCTTAAATGCAGACTAATCTGCTGCATTTTTTCTAATTTTTTCATAGTTATTAAAGTAAAGCTCAGCTTCTCAAATGTAATTACATCAGAATATATTACAATATATTTTTTTAAATTTCAATTATTCAATGTATTTATAAGTATCTTTTATAAGCTGTGGTTTCAGTTGGGTTCATTTTAAATGACTTTGTATCATTCACATTTATACCGCCTTTTTAATCTCGTCATCTCAAAGTCCATTTATTTATTTCCAATGTAGTGCAGGATGAAATTATTGTTGCCATTTCATGGATACTGAAATAAATACCTGTAAATATATATTCTTTATTAAACCAATTAGCCAAGGGGAATTTGAGACTCAGGATTAAATCCATTCTTCTTCTTCTAAGAAATCACATTTCCATTCACAAAAATCCATTTTTTCTGTCTTAATTTTAGTCATTTTCATGAAACACCCAACTTTTGCTTATTAAACTTTAAGTGGAAATGAGTGTAAGAATTGCTTCACCCACCAACCCATTTTCAAGGTCACTGGATATGGCCAATTGCTGTTAAATCAGTTAGCCATAAGTCAGTAGGAACCATAAATGTGTTTGATGAAAAGTTTGAAGCCCATATAGGTATCTGATTCAAAAAGTTTTAGCCCATTTAAATTAATTAAAGAACTATATGGAATGCTGGCTGGAGCATGCTGCCTACCCATTCCATAATGAAAGACTGCTTCATGGACAACTATTATGTCTGGATGTGTTACCCCAACTTTCTTTATAAACACCAAATTCAATATATCATAATTAAAATGTATTAAACCAAGATAAGCCACCTTTGCCTTTGAAATCAGACAATTCCATTTGCTTTTGCTATGGTTCATGGTTGCAGCTTAGTGACCTGACAATTATTCCCACAGAGAAAGTAACCTCAGCAAGGAGAAAGTTCTGGAAAAGAAACCAAAAATTATACTTTTTGCATTTTTTTGTTTGTTGTTATTTTTCAAAAAAAAAATTTATCATTTTTCTTATAGATTAGTCGGAAAATGTTTGAGGAAACAAAAAACCATACATTTGAATAAAAGAACTTACGTCAACTCTCTCATTTGAAAATGTTCTGACCTAAGGGTGCATTTTTCCAGCTTCGTTTTTGCTGGTGCAAGGTCAAGGCTCCTACTGAATGCTGTTTCCTGAAATGAGGATGCCTCATTTGTAATCTAAGTAAAGTCACCAAGGATCATAAATCCTCTCCTGACCTCCTTGGGGCTGAGCTCTATGCTCTGTTAGCCAGCTAAGCAGAGCATAGTGAAGGCTCATGTAACCCTGGGTGCATATATTTGCAATGATCCCTGCCTAGAGTCACACTTATGAGGGGACTTACAGAGAATGGGAGCAGAATCCCCTCTTCAATTATCTGACTTTCTAAACACTCTCTCCATCAGGGGAACACCACAATTAAAACCTCCAGTGACCCCATTATGCTTTCCTTCCTGATTTACTTTACATTTGCTCACTTCACTACCCTGCAGTACCACATTTACCACTTCGTAGCACTCACAATTTTCACAAAAACAGAGATGGGCAAAATGTGTTGGCATTAGAATACTTTTTATTATTTTTTTTTTCTTCTAAATATATGAGATGGGCAGCTTCCTGGGCATAAGGCTTCTTTACTCATACTATGAGTATAGGAAGATCTTCCCTCTAATTCTTGAATTTTATGAATTTAAGAAAAATATCTTTTAACTTTATTTTTATGGTAGCTCAACAATGATGCTGATCCTTCCGGGGTATGTTGGTAACAAATATCCAAGGAGAAACTCATGTCAACTCGATTTTTTCCTGACCTCTTTGGCCTCCCCTAAGTGCTTCAGGCCAATTGCTAAGGTTTCTTCCTAACATGATTAATTACATTCTATAGGTCACTAGACTGACCTCTTCAAATGCTCTCAGTCTTCTCTCCAGTTATAAGAATCCCTGAAGGCCATTTTATTATTTCTTGTCTATAGTTTTCTCTGGCAAGTCACAGCTATTTTCATTATAGCTGATTATCATGTTTGATGGGATATAATGGTCTGAATTTGAGCTTTTTCACAGACAAATAAATTTTCTCTAATTTCATGTTTGAGAAATCTTGTTTTATTTTTGATGGAAGTTCCTACAACCTTAATGCTGACTTCTGCACAAATTAATAGTTTCTCTCTGGGATCTCTCCAAGAACAAACATCCCCATCGAGAGGCTTGTCCTATGACAACTATATCTTGACATCTCATCACCAGAGATTGATGAATCTCCTTCCAGATATTTTATTCATGTGTTTAATAGCCACCACTAAATTCCTTTCCCCAGACTTGGCTTGTCTTATACCATTAAGACAACTCCACACCTAATTCCCTAGCAGCAAGCCCTATGTGTTCTAATCCATGCATATTATTGTTGCAGGAAGATGAGGCCCA
>NW_003852436.1:8810944-8811910 GCF_000181295.1 Otolemur garnettii | reverse complement strand
AAGCAAGCATTAGTTTCCAGGTTCCAGGAAGTTAAGTTTCTACACATTACTAAGAGCTGAGTCACCATGGGGACAACCTCATAGGTGTATCCTTGGGGTCTCCTTGAGAAGACCTCTGTTCTCTTAGACCTCACTTATTCTGGGTATCCTCTCTCACTATCGTAAAGAGCTATAATGGACATCTGAAACTAAGAAGGGGAGGGATAAAAATATTCCTATCAAGTACAATGTACACTATTCTGTTATTGAAAGCTCAGCACTAGTCCATAAACCCACTTCAGAAGAACAAGGACAAGTGGTTGAGGAGAAGGAAAGAGAAGTTTATTACTTTGCCAGCAAAGGTAGAAAAATGGAGGACTGTCATCTCAAAGACCAAATTTCCCATACATAAACAGAAACAGAGCTTTTACAGAGGGGACCCTCAGTTCTTGTCATTTAACTACAGTCAGTGGTTCCCTGAAGACAATTCTGAGACTTCAGAGGACAATTCCAGGAGGAGGCCAGAGACCCACTCAGGCCTCCTCTGGCCAGTCTCTGGGCCTTCCTCTCCATCTGGACAGTGCAGCTGAACCATTTCCCATAGCACAAAGAACAAAAGACAATCCCCTGCCCCTCCTGACCAAAGTTGGAACAGCAATGCAGGTCTCAGTTTCCAAAAAGAGTACAGGAAGTTTTAAGGAGACAGAAAACATTTTTTGCTGTTTTTTAGGTTTAGTTTTATTTTTGTTTTTTTTCAGGCCATTCTGTTATAATTCTAGTGACTGGTGGTCTGAAAGGTCTGACTTCAGCATGATAGTTCATACAACAAAAAACACTTAAATTTTTCAAAATAAATTTTAAAAGTAAGTCTTTTTATCTGATTTAGCAATTCCCCAAATCTTTGCATTAGCTTTCAATATTTCTTCCCACTGGTGAGACCCATATGAGTGCAGTGACTCCTTCCCTGTTCTGTGTCTGCAGTACACA
>NW_003852436.1:8807442-8810627 GCF_000181295.1 Otolemur garnettii | reverse complement strand
AAGGTGCAGATGGTGAAAGGTGTGGTTGTTGCGGTTAAAGAGACTTGAGTTGGAAACTCAGTTTTGCTACTTACCAACTACAAGATGTTGAGCAAGTTTCTTAACCTTTCAGGGCTTCAATTTCTCTATCTATAAAGTGAAGGTTATAAGAAAGCTACCTTCAGGGCTGGCTTTGTGTGCGTGAAGGCATAATACCGTCCATATAATAAGAATGAAAAATCACCATCAATAAATCTTCGCATACTACATTTGACCACTTACTGTAGATCTACAGTCATATTACACTTTAGGGTGACATACGATATTATGACCAAGAATATTTTCAAAGGAACATTTTCAAAATAGACATTAATCGTTAGAATATCATGGAAAATACCATAGTAGTTGAAAGAGGCTCAGAGAAACTAATTAGCTGTTTGAGGTTCCATAGTTGGTTTGTAATAGAGTCTTGCACAAGACTCAGGCTGCCTGACTCCCAGTTAAGTGTAGAACTGGAAACAATCAATAATTTTCATTTCTGGAAAAACTGCATTTTGGGAAATGGAATTAATTCTGTATCTTTAACTTAGAAAGCAAACTGAATTGCTTTGAGAATAAAAATGTCCAAGTTCTGAGCTAAAATGCCCATCAGCTGCGAGGCAGCTACAGCCAGGGCCAATGTCTAAGTCTGCTCTACCTCCTCCACTCAGCACAGACTGCTGTGTTATAATAGAGTCATTTCTTCTCATTGAACTTTTTCTTTGTTGTTATTACTGAGCATTGTAATTAAACATTCTTCCTGAATCTGCTTGGCAGCTGCCACTGTGTTCTTAGGAACCATTCATAGCCCTGTGCATTATTATCCTAATCCTCTGTTATAAAGAAAACTACTTAATGCCAAAAAGCAGATACAAATACTGAAAAAGCTTTACATTTGGTTTTATTAGAACGAGTTTTAATTGACATATTGGGAGTCCAATTCTTTAAGACACTAGGACCTCCGTTAGGTTAAAATAAGCGTGCAATTTTGAGTTCTACTTGAGTTATATTCAGCTTATGTGTTAACTTCAACATAGCTTGGGAAGAATTCACCATGCTGAATATTCATATGGCATGCATGATACAGACACTGAACCCAATTTAGTAAATGAATACTTGTCATTTCACCAAAGCCCCCCTGAGAGATTATTATGCAGATTTATGAAGGAATATCACTGAAGCAATTCTTGGCTATGACTTCAGTCACCAAGGACTTAAAAGTGTATAAAACCTCAAATAATTTTCTACATATTTACCGCTACTTGTTTCATCTTCTGAACTTTTCTGCCACTACCTCTCACTCTCTGTTTCATCTCTAATTTTCCCTTTAATATTCTTGCCCTTGAGCAAAGAGCCAGCATCATAACACCTATGTGCACTGCCAAGTTCCTCCTGACAATATCCTGGCTGCCATAATGCCAGCAATCTGTTCCAATCCTGTCATTGCAAAATCTCATTAAAGGCAAAAGGATGCCCAGTCACAAGTGTGTAGAGACACAGCAGAGGGGGCTTACATTCCCAGGGGTCCCTATGCCCTATGTCAGGTCTCCTGATGTCTTCAAAGATATTCGATACAGGCAACAAGTTGGGCCCAGAGAATAGAAACTATTGTTGGTGTGCAAACTGCAATATAGAGACCTAACGTTTATTCTCTTGAGGGCTGATAACATGTTACAGAAACCAGTTTCTGAAACAGCACATTTTCCCAGAGCCTGTGCAAAGAGAAAAGAAACATAGCCCGGTTGAATAAAGAATGGAGTGCATTCCAGGAGACTTAGATTCCAGGTTAAGCCTTTAACTACATCCTGGTCTCCCTGTAAAAGTCACTGAGACTTTCTGTGCTTCATATTTCCGGGTCATCAGAATATCCAGATCTTCAATTCTGTGATAATTTTCTTCAATTCACAACTGAAACTGTACAATTTTATAGGTGGCAAATTCCAACTCACACTACAAATTAGCAAGAGACCTAGAAATGTCAACTTCCAGGAAATTCAACTCATGACATGACACACTCTTAAGTCCCTGTAACAATTCAGCTCAGACCTAACAAATTTTCATCGCATCTCGGTGAATGTGTGTAGGACATATATTGCAAACTCCAAATAATTTGGGGGAAAATCTCTTTATGACAACTTGCAGAATCATCTTACAAACATTCATCTCTCTATTTTTACTTCTTTCTGTAGCCCACTGGAATTATCTCAATTTTTCTGGGATTAAAACCAAAACGATACTGCTATACGAATATATACCACAACAGAGAGTTACAGTTACCATCTTGGGCTTTGGCGTGAAGCAGCCAATGCCAGCTTTTTCACTTTCCTAACTTTTCTGTGTCTAAGTTAAACTAGTACTTATCTCCTTGAGTAGGTATGAAAATTAACAAGATAACACCGGTAAATTCCCAGGACTAAGCCTGTTGGCATTTAATAATGCTTAATAAACTTAAGTTATTAGTATTGTTATTTTTTTTAGAGTTACTAAAAAGACTTTTTTAAATAATTAATTATTTTTATTAAATCATAACGTTGTACATTGATGCATTAATGGGGTTCAGGGTACTGCTTCGATATACAATGTGAAATGTTTACATCAAACCAAGTAACACATCACAATTATACTCATTTCTTAATAGTTTTGAAATGTACAATTGCATCATACACACTAGATGAGGTCCCCTGAATACCCTCCCTTCTCCCATATCCCCTCTCCCCACCCTTCTCTCTCCTCTTCTCTTCTACTTTCTGGACTACGGTTATGTTTTGCCATTCATATGAGTATGTAGGTGGTTATATATTGATTTCATAGTAGTATCAAGTACATTGGATATATTTTTTTTCCATTCTTGGGATACTTTACTAAGAAGAATATGTTATTATAGCAAAAAAAATTCCATTGCAATTTTTGTGAAAATTGACCTAGGGAAGAGATATTGTTGCACTAGCAAGAAACTTCTGAAACGGCTCAGCACCTGTAGCCCAGCAGCTCGGCACCTGTAGCCCAGGGTTGGTGGATTTGAACCTGGCCCAGGGCCCACTAAACAACGACAACAACAAAAAAAGTAGCTGGGCATTGTGGCGGCACCTGTAGTCTCAGCTACTCCTAAGGCTGAGGCAATAGAATCCCTTAAGCCCAAAACTTTGAGGTTGCTGTGAGCTATGACA
>NW_003852436.1:8764780-8807098 GCF_000181295.1 Otolemur garnettii | reverse complement strand
TAGAACCTCATCTTTACAGGAGAACAGTCAGTAATTGTGCTGATTCTTATGGGGCCCTCGAGGGCTCATAAAAAGGGGCAAAGACAGACTGACCAGAATCAACCATAATTTCTAGATACCTGCTCACCACCATGGGGTCTGTAAGTCAGCTGCAGCAACCTCGCCTGTTAGAAACGCAGAATTTCAGGCCCCCACCTCAAGAGTACAGAGTTAGAATCATTTTAACAAGCTCCTGGGTGACTCCCTGGCATGCTAAGGTTTGATTAACACTTTCCCAGACCATCTACATAATCTGAAGTTTACATGAACAAAAAGCAAGTGAGCTCAGAAAAAGAGGAAGAACTCTTCAGAGAAATGAGCTTTCAGCTTATGGAGGTGAGGAGACATGACCATGTGTCCCTCCCTCCACTGGCATGCTTTAACGAAGGTGGGCAGGAGTTCACTAGGTAGGTCACTGAATGAATCGCTTGAAAAGATTAGAGATCCCTGCGAGAACATGTCATTGGCATTTCAGGTAGCTAAATTTTGGGTCAGTTTGTAACCATCTGGGAGAAGAAAGAAGAAACTAGGGAGAGGGAGTAGAGTAGACAGAGATGGGCCACCTTACAGGGTAGTCTGCACACCCTGCACGGTGCAAGGCTCAGACAGCAAGTTTCCACATGCCAAGAAGCAGTGCTGGACATGGCCAGGCTTGAGCTGCTGTCTTGCTGGGTCCCTGCCCTAGAGTGCTGTCCTATGCTCAAAGACTCTGAAAGATGCCAGGGAATTGAGGGAGCGGGAAGTTGCTTAACCAAATTCAATCTTGTGCTTGCCTCCATCAGGGAATGCTAAGGTGGGGAAGTTTCTATGGGACTGTCTGAAGAATGCTCCTATGCTCATTTGAATTTTAAGCTTGACAATTGTTTCATCATCGAAAATAATGAGAAAGTGGTGGAATTTTCTTTAGCCGTCATCCATGAAACTGCTGTATAGCAGAGCGCCAAGAACCAAAATAGCAAGGCTGAAGAAAATGAGTGCAGAAAAACAAATTTGCTCCATGTTAAGACCCAATGAGTTGAGACTGCCTAATAAACTTACTGCTTAGTGAAGTGCGTGGTGGATAGTAAACACCAATAAATTACAGACACATTATAAAGGTATTTAAAAACTACAGCACTGTAGATTTCAATGTTGATTAAATGGTTTTAAACATTTTATTATGATAAAATAGTAATTAAAAATAATTATTTCTATTGAAATAATAGAATAATAACCAAGACATATTATCATGAAGAGAGAGAATGGAGAGATGGGGAGAAGATAGAACGACAGACGCATCTTATTATTAAATAAATGGTTCAATATTTGTGTTTATATGTACATTTATACGTATTCAGGAGAATAGGCCGCATGAAAGGTTATCAGAGTGTTTAATTTTGTGAATTATTTTTATTTTGTATTTCTTCTTACCTGTATTTAGTCAATTTTCTTCCATATACAGAGAGCGCCAAAAAATGTATATACAAAGTAAGAAAGGAAAAAACTACTAAAATTGTGATGTCGGATATATACTGATAACGTCTGTTATTTTGTATGTTGTATCCATCTCTTATAATTGTAGAAGTCAAACGTGACTTAAGTATTACAATTTTAATACAGTTTTAACAACTTCGAGATTGCTATCCCTATCCTGAGGGATGACTTTGTTCGAGCTGAGACCATGTCATGGTTCTCCTTGTGTGCCCCACCACACCTAGCCCTGTCTGAGGCTTGGGAGAGGCCAACTTGCTGTGACTTGAATTCCTATTAATAATTACGCAAATTCATTAAAGGTCTTGGATATTCTTATGTCCAAGATAAACAAAACAGATAAAGATCAGTATAAACATTTTGAGGTTAAGAATTAAAAAGAGAGATTATTGTGAAGTAAGGGTGCAACTAAGTTGTAAAACACTTTTAGTTTCTTCTTCTTTTCATAACCATATTTCAGTTCTGTGTCTACGGATTTACTTAAAAGCTGAATGCATCTAAATCATTGAGCTGTGTTGTTGCTCTCCGTCCCATGCATAGGAAGCCCAGCCAGGAAGAGCTCGGGAACACAGGCTACTCTATTTTCATAGGGTCTCCGTCACTTACCTTTTATGTTTCCTTCCAAATCACAGAGTTTCCTGAGTTTTGAATCGTCAGTAAAAAAGGATAAAACTTGGCTCTGCACCAATACTTACAGTAATCCATAGATCACGGCCCTTTAAGCGCCCCAGGTCCTGTTAGTTTCCTTCTGATACATCATCTCTAAAAGAAAGCAGGAGGATTGGAATCAGCAGAGAAACGCTCAAAACGTGCTCTGGGCGACACCGCCCTGCGGGGCTGTTGGAAATACAGGCTTTGTTTTTAACTACTGTATTTTTATGACTGCGCCTACCCCTTTCCACCGCAAACCCTAATTCCCACAACCTTTGCTCTTTCGTCACTGTCCCAGCTCTTCTTACCGTGAGTATTAAGAGCAGAGCCTTCGCATTCCACCTCCCACCTCCCTCCAGCCTGGAGTTCTCTTTTCCTTTTCCAGTCATTTCGGGGAACACGCTCTTGATCCCGTCCCTCCCTCCTTGGTGTTTACTGAGTCCCATGTGCAGGTGTGGATGACAAGCTGGAGTGAGAAGTGGGGAACAGGAGGCAGCGAGGAAGCGGCTCCCAAATCCTCTCAAAGTGACCTTCCTCGGATGCATTAGAGAGAAACAAGGGCTCCGCTCGCCAAGGACTGCAGCCTCTTGTTCGCTCTGCGCTTCTGCCCTGCACCCGCACCCCAAGGCCCCTAACAACACTCAGAGCCCCCTAACGACACTCAGCTCATTTCCCAGAGCTCCCCTAATGCTTACACACTTTTCTAAATACCACATGGACTCAGGCCCTTAGTCGCACTTCACTAACCAAATGAGAAACAGTCATCCAAGGCAGAAGAATGTTTTAAACATCGCACAAAAGGGACTGACAGAGCAGGCGCAGGGGAAAGCAGTCCTTTGAACATTCGGGACCGGAAGCACAAACAAAATCCTGGAAATGTGCAAGAACCTAATGAGAACGAAGGCCAAGAAACAAACTTGTAACACTTCCTAAAACACAGAGTGGCAGAGGAATGTTAAGAGAGCAACAAAGCAGGATGTGTTGGTCGATGTAAACCTTTAGGACGGCACGGTGGCTCTCGCCTGTAATCCTAGCACTCTGGGAGGCCCAGGCGGGTGGATCGCTGGAGCTTAGGAATTTGAGACCAGCCTGAGCCAGAGCAAGACCCAGTCTCTAAAATAATAGCCAGGTGTGGTGGTGGGAGCCTGTAGTCCCAGCTACTCTGGAGGCTCCAGCAAGAGGATCACTTGAACCCAGGACTTTGAGGTTGCTGTGAGCTGTGATGCCACAACGCTCGAGGGGTGACTGAGTAAGACACTGTCTCAAAAAAAGTAAAAGTTTATATAGTGTTCTTGGTCTAAAGAGAATTGATACTAAAGGTGAAGAGCAATAAAATAAGAGGAATGGGGTAATAAATAGGCAGCCTTTTAATTTGAGACATTTACTTATTTGTGCTTTTATTATTGACATTTCTCTTTACTTTTAGAATTCAAAAAGGACAAATAATCAAGGAGAGCTGTTTCCCTTTCTGTAAAACCTCATCAGTTCAAATCCTTGTTGAGTTTACCTTTAGAATATATGCGGTAAAATCGATTACTTAGCAAACAAATAGTTTAAACAAGATTGAAAGGGAGTGTTTATTCTTTAATGTTGACCGAGTACCCTTTCTTTGTGCGGGCTAAGTAGACACGGGACATCTGACCGATTTGTAAAAAATATGTATCACAGATCAAAGATGCCTAACATTTAAAGAACTCTCAAGTATTAAGGAAAGATAAAAAATGTGTATAAGTGAGTAAAATATGAATAGGCAGTTTGCAGGAGCAATATATATAAAGATAGCACTTAAACATATAAAAAGATGTTCAACCATATTCATAATAAGGTAAATGCAAGTGAAAATTACACAACATGTCACTAATATTGTTATTTAAAGTATAATAATATATTGTTTCAGCAAAACTGTGGGGAAGCCAGAACTCTCATACATTGCTGATATGAATGCAAATTGATCTGGCCCTTAGGAAGGGTAATTTGGTAACAGCTGGACAAACACCATATGTGTTTGGTTTTTGACCTTGCAATCTTTCTCTTAGAAATTAACCTAAGGATCTACTTCTAACAATATGAAAATAGATGTGTAGAGGATTATTTGTTACTGCATT
Source organism: Otolemur garnettii (assembly GCF_000181295.1). Classification (NCBI taxonomy): domain Eukaryota; kingdom Metazoa; phylum Chordata; class Mammalia; order Primates; family Galagidae; genus Otolemur; species Otolemur garnettii. Next base: position 8,802,833 of record NW_003852436.1, on the reverse strand, counting down.
ATTTTTAATTGAAAGAGATTAAAAACAACTTAATTGATGAAAGAAGAGTGGCTGACACATCAGGATGAGTGCAGTTAATAGTAACATGTCATATGGCTTCAAACAGCTTAAAGGACACAAGCTATTGAATATTCCCAGCACCAAGAAATAATAAACATTTGCGATGGTGGATATGCTCATTATCATGATCTGATCATCATATTGTATGTATCAAGGGATCACTATGTACCCCATGGATATGTATAATTATTATTAGACAATTAAAAAATTTCAAAAAAGGAGTATGGTCCAGCAAACATTTGTCTTATTGAACAATGGAACACTACCAATGTAAAAGAAAATAAGGAAGATCACTGTGAATTGATAGCAGGTATTAATAATTTATATGGCAGATTATTAAGTAGAAAGAGCGAAGTACCAAAGAGTATGTATACCATGCTTGTTTGTGTGAAAAAGAAAATATACAAGAATATATACATGTATATATAGAACACACACACACAAAGACAGTGCCCAAAAAAGTATACACAATTTAAGAAAGGAAAAAACTGTATTAAAATTGTAATACTCAATATATACCAATATAAAAAGATGACTGCCCGGCATGTTGAGCACCTCTTATAATTGCAGAAGTCCAATGTGACTCGAGGATTACAAATGTGATACATATTTTTCATTTCTGAAGATGCATGTGTGGGTTTTGACACCCCCTATATGTGTGTGTATGTGTTTGCGTGTGTGCAAGACAAATGTGTCTTCTCATTTGTTCAAAAAGACAGACAGAAAAGATAAACTAGAAACAAACAACCTGGGACTTACTGTACTCTGTACATTTCTGATGTTGGATTAAGATAAATACCTAAAAGGAAATATAAAGAAAAAATGAACTGAAATATATTTTAAATGAATAACATACATTCACTGAAGAGGGAAAAAACTCCTATAAATTAGTTCTGAATGTATTGTTTCAACTGTACATCTTCGGGCTAGAGAGAAGGGACTAAGCAAATGGTGAACTCTGGTATTAGGCTTCTTTTTTCATGGAGCTCTAGGTAAGCAATTATGATGCTTTCTGTGTATTTTAGGATTGAGCAAATAAGCAAATGTATTGTGGATAATAAAAGCCTTATATCTCACTATTGGAGAAGGAAATTACAAATATTCTAAAGGCAAAGCTAAAATAAAAACTATGGTATTTAACAGGAAACACCGTAAAAGCTTACGGTGTTTATGTACATAGGACATACATAGACTCACATATTCCTGTCTTATCTCTGTCCACTGAAAGAACCAAGAATTAATAATGCCCCAGTAGCCACAAGCACACCTAGTGCACAGCTCTTGGTTTCTAAATCCCATGTACAAAAGAAACCAGGGTTTTTTGAGAAATGGCTAATTCTAAGGCTGGCGCTAAGAACATGTGAGGTGAGTCCTGGGTCAGCTTGTCCCAGAAGAGAAGAATGCTGATAGAATGATGGAGGCATGTCAAAGCCAGCTTTAAGAAACTACCACCAGCCAAGCCTAAGCATGATCAACAGGACTTCCTTTTATTTGACCACAAAAACAGATAATGATAATAAAAGATTATAACACATTGAATAAAATAGGAATCTGAGTCTGTTCTGATACAAATATTTTAAAAAGAAGAAAAAATTCTTTCTTTATAATAGCAAACCAAACCAATAAACATAGAAGAAATAACATATTGAGAAAATCACCACTAAGACACTACCATGTAAATAGTTGATTCCGGCAAGCATCACTGCAGATGTTCAAATTACAGGTAAAAGTTTGAGGAATCCTGAGATATTTACATAATCTCAAATTATCTGCTCTGAAGATACTTATTAAAAGCAGAGGTTAAAACAGTAACTTAATTATAGGAAAACCTGGTAGATACTAAGTAATCAAAGTTACCATACCTGGTGACAGGACAAAGGGCTATTATCGGCTTTCCTGATATTGTGCCTCTGTGTTTTTCCTGCCAAATACATTATCTGAATATCAATATGAGACATCAGAAAAGTGCATACTGAGAAGTAGTCTACAAAGTAACTGACCTATAATTCTTCAAAGTATCAAGGTCATCAAGGTCATAGAAAGACTGAGACATTCTTCCCTATTAAAGATGACTCAAAAAGCCAGGCACGGTGGTATCCACCTGTAGTCCCAACTACCTAATAGGCTGAGGTAGGAGTATTGTTTGAAGCCGAGAGTTTGGCTCTGGAGTGAACTATGCTATTAATTTCTGATTTGAATATTTACACTGTGGTTATGTAAGAGAATGTTCTGTTTTAGGAAACACGTGAATTATCTGGAGATAGAAAGTCACTGTATCAGTAACTGCTCTCTGAAAGTTCAGAAAAAACCTGAAAGGGATGTGTGTCTACACATCTGTACACTTATAGGAAAAGAAAATGCAGTAGAAATTAACATCTGGGTGAATTATATACTGGAGTTCTGTATGCCACACGTGTGACTTTTCTGTGTGTCTGAGATTATGCAAAATGTTCAAAAAAAGTAAAAGACAGCTTTCAACATTTTACATGCCCTTTTGCAGTTTTCTAGCAAAACTTTGATTGGAAACTTTAGGAAGGACAGAAAAGCTCAAAGCTCCTGTCCCAGTTCCCACCCAGGACCTAAACTGCACAACCACAGGGAGGGATGAAACTTGGTTTCAACATTCTGTGCCCGATATGTGCAGAAATCCCATTTCCCCCAGTCACTTCTCTGCTGCTGAATGGAGGAGGCCTGGCAGGAAGGGCCTCTCCCTTTCGGATTATACTCATTCCGGCTGGTACAGCTTTTCCTGAGCTAAATCCCTTCTTCCTCAAAGGGAAAGGTGGGGGGGGGGGTGGAATTAGCCGCATTTTGTACTAGGCTGTTTCCATTTTGAATGTTCTACAGGTTTCACAGTGCTGTGCTCACTTCACACTGTTTCTACATAAGTGAGGAAGCTGTGAAAAAAAGGAGTAAGACAGCCAGACACCCTGGATTTCTGTCCTAGTTCTCCCTTTGGAGGGCTATCTCCCTTTGGGAAAAGCACTTGACCTTTTAATTTCCTTTTTTCACCCCTAAAAAAATAACTTATTCAGAACCACTGTTGTCTCCTACATATTGTATCCTGGGAACTCGGCATGAGCAAGACAGGGGCCCGACTCTCCGAGTTTTGCGTCTTGTGGGAGGGGTGGCACATGGTATGCACTTGTTTGCAGCCCCAGCAGAAGGCCCCCTCAACTGCCACCTGGACTTTGTCAAGCAGGGAGAGGTTCCCATTCTAAGCAGAATGACAGGGATGACAGTTGACTTCCATTCATTAGAATGTCAGATACTTCTTTCCCAGGTCCCTGGCTCTCAGCACTGATCTAGGTAGCCAGCCTATTTGGCCTAAGGGTCAGGTTGCTAAAGTTCTCCTCTGGGGATTTCCCCTCTTGTGTAAAGGGAAGAAACACACTGGGTTTGTGCAGCACCTTCCCTCTTGAATAAGCGTGAGGTAGCTGGAGCAGCAGCAGCCATTCTGACCACTTCACCTTTTTAACTTGAGTTTCCACATCTTTAAAATGGAGGCATCCACATTTGTGGCAAAGAAAAATCATACAAATGCACACAGACTACTTCATGAGCTTATATTGTAGGTCATCCTTCGTTTATTTATATGTGTGTACCAAAGGAAAAAACCCTCATTCTCTGCTGTGTCTGCTCTTACTGCCACTTTCTATGTATAGTTAAGGTGAATAGTACTGTAAGTCAGGCATCCTAAACCACTGGTTCTGGATAATTACCTCGGGCATTAAGTAAATTGTTTTACATGAAGAGAAAAAAGGAACATATCACAATGTGTGTAACTTATAAGTAGTATGCGTCTTGGGGGACAGTTTCCTCCCCTCTATTCCCCTAAGAATAGAAAAGTCTCGGCACACCAACATTACTCAGAAAACGTTAACTCCTGAGCTAGCTAGCCATCATCAAGTCAGTTATCAGGTAGGCACTAAATGTGCTGTGGGTCATAAGCCTGCCTTTTGAGCGACCTCATCTGAGCCTCTCCTGGCTGAGCCAACAGAGGACAGTGCAAGTCCAGTAATGACTGATGCTGACCTGGAAAGATGTTTTCAACTAGGAGGCCCCAGGGACAATAGTGGTCCCTGACAATGGCACTGACATCCTTCCTGGCCTTCCCTCCAGTATCAACTTCTGTACTCATGGGGCCTTTGGGAGAAATGATTTGCTTGCTTCTACCCAAGAGTTTTCATAGTAAAGCTGCTGTTTCTGGGCAAATAAATAAATATAAAGATAGAAAACCCAACTGAGCTGGAATTGGCAGAGTCTTGTGACCTCAAAGAGCCCTGGCTCGACTTTGTAGCTTGTGGTGACCCATGCTTTTTCTGAGTACATTTGCATTATCATAATGGTTGTTTGGTGAGAGTAGGGTGGGGCCCAATCTCCAAGGCAGCTCAGCATCTGGGCTCCAGCCAGCCAGCCAGCTAGCCGGCAACATTCAGGTCTTAAGGACATGGAGCTTTGCCGGGGACTTCAGTCCTGTGCAAAGTCACCTAAGGTGAAGTCAGATGATTCAGCTCTTTTCTTGGCTGCATTTCACAAAGCCTTTACATAGACACGTGCTTCTGACAACCTTCTCCTTCCAACGGTTGTGCAGGCCCATATGGAAGCCCACCGCTTCATGACCAGTGACACAGGCACCCACCTTTCCCCATCCTGTTCAGGGTCTCTGGGTCCTGGATTTCCAGCTCAGCAAATGCTCCCAGCAGACTGTTTAAGTGAACTGTCATCCCTGTCATTCTGCTCAGAATGGGAACCTCTCCCTGCTTGATTGGAGACACAAGGATGTCCCAAAGTTTGGCACAAAGCCTTGTGAAATGAGGCCAAGTTTCTATCTCTGTGACTTTATATATTCTACTTGGATACCCTCCTGTGTCCCCCACTGACCCCCTCCCCCCACTGGAATACTGCTGAAGAGACCATCTGCCACAAATGCCCATACCCAGTGATCAAAATATTTCAGCTTCTTTCCAGCTTGGTGTTAGCGATGAAATATGTGAGGCTTGCAAACTGGCCCTTCAGTATTTAAGCCTCGTTAAAAGCCAGGTGACATTGCCATCCTATTTGGCTCTGCTAATCATATCCAGAAGACATGACGTTTCCTGATGAATTTCTCCTCATCAGATAAAAATTGAGTCTAAATATGAAAGGATTTGGGAAGAGGTACGGCTGTGGTCTTGTGCTTTGCCATATTATGTCACAAAGATAAAAACTAAACAAATGACAAACAATGGCCCTGGCAAGGCCACAGAATCTGGGAGGATCTGGGATGTCGGGAGAGCCACCAGCTTTAGAAAGCAAGCACCTGTTCTCAGTGGCCAGTGCCTCACATACACACTCACATACTATACTCAGACGCCAATAGCAAGCAGGCTGCTCTTCCAGACATACCCGAAGTCTCTCTGGTGTGAAGAGAAAAAGAAACAAAGCACAACACATGTGACTTGTAAGTAGTATGCTTCTCGGGGAACAGCTTCCGTCCCTCTATTCCCCTAAGGCTAGATAAGTCTCAGCACACTGACATTGCTCAGAAAACATTATCTGCTGAGCTAGCCATTGCCAAGTCCATTATCAGGTAGGCACTCTTCTCAGTGGTCAGTGAAGGCTGAACTCCAGATTCAAGATTTCCCTCTAACTGGGGTCTATGTTAACATTGCTCTCTTTCATTTCATATATCTGGTTCTGAGAAAAAAAATAGTCATTTTGGCCTGGCATGGTGGCTCACACCTGTCATCCTAGCACTCTGGGAGGCCAAGGTGGCAGGATCACTTGAGTGAGCTCAGGAGTTCTGAGACCAGCCTGAGCAAGGGTGATATCCTCTTTCTACTAAAAATAGAAAAAAGAGTTGTGTCTTGTGGCGGGGGCCTATTGTCCCAGCTACTCCAGAGGCTGAGACAGGGGGATCGCTTAAGCCCCAAACTCTGAGGCTGCTCTGAGCAAGGCTGATGCCATTGCACTGTAGTCTATGGCAATAGAGTGAGACTCTTTCTTTTAAAAAAAATGTTTAAGCAAAAGAATGGGCATTTTGAACTTTGACCCCAGGGAAGCTGGTCATGTGGATGATGAAAGAGTTAATGACAGACCATAATTATAGTTAAATAAATTCCACGCCATAGATATGTGAGACTTCTCTAGGGCCTTCTCATTTAATCGCAAGGATAGTGCCTCAGTGATGGGGCTCTAGCAACACAATATTTGACAACCTATAGAGCAACTCATCAAGCTATCTGTACTACACGAGGGCTGCACCAGCCCCCAAGAGGTATTATGCTCAACCGTCTCTGTCTGCTCTACAGAGAGGTTCTGGATGTGGGGAGCATCATTTCTGCTGTCTGTGATTCTTCTCCAATGACCTTTTTTAAAGTAGTGGTAGTATAACTCTCTCACTCCGGCCATCCTGAACACCATTCGAGGACAGGCCTCATAAAGCCAGACTTTCACGTTAATCGATCACCTTATTATGGGAGTAAATCACAGCAGTTAAGCCTGGGCTTCCTGGGAGTTGAAGGTCAAATGAGGGAGCCAACCTTATTCTGACAAAAAGCTCTGTTAAAAAATCCTGTCAGGCCTTTTTCCTTTCCTCTGCTCACGTTAATAATGCAATATGTATGCGCTACAACCACATAGCTCAGATTTCCTGGGTCACTTTTCATCTGGCACAGGAGAGACAGGGAGACGTCACATCACATGGCAGGCTGTGCTTCCTAAGGCTTAGACCAGAAAAGACGATGATCACATGGGTTGCTGTGCACGTGGGCCAACATAAACTTTTCAGAGAAGTGAACATGAGGCTCACACAGCAAGCCCTTGGAAGTCAGTTTCAGTCGTCAGTTTCTCTGCCACACACCCAACACTACCAGAGCTACCTCACAGAGTTTTTGTAAGGATCGAATTTGTTTATGTATAGATCTTAGCTGGGGTCCTCCAGAAAGGTCCTCCAACAAAGACAACAGGAAGTGTAGTTTATGTAAGAGTTGCAAGCTTGAGACAGGGCCAGTGAGGGTGAAAGCAGAAGGAAGGTACAGTACAGAGCCGAGTGGGGTATTACCACTCTGGTTACTTAACATGCAGCTCAGAAGAGGGTCTATCTGGGAGGAGCTGCAGATATCCCGAAGCAACCCACCAAAGAGAAAGGAAGGGAATTTAGCTGGTCAGCTCCTCTCAACCTCCGGATTTCAAGGCTGATGTTCATTATAGAGCGCTAACTCCCTATCGCTACCAGTGACATCAGCTGGTCTCTTGGCAGTAGCTTTGGCAGCTACATCCCATGCCTTGGCCAGGTGTCAAAATGGAGAGGTGACTGGTGCAAGTTGCATGGGGAAAGAGGAGGATGTCGTGGAGGAATCTGGGAAGGCCTGTAAGAATTTGTGTCCCCAGGTGCAGTTTGCAAAGCTCTCAGAATAAAGCCTCACACGGGCAAACGCTATGCAAGGGCCCACTGCTGCTTGTGCCCGAGAGTAAGCAGCGGAGAGGTTACAGCGGTGTTTCACTGAGAAAGCCAGCTCTGAGCCAAAAGTCAGCTGTGCATAGAATTGACTCTCCACTTAAAAGCAGAAATCGGCCACAGCTTAGCTCCCTGATAAGAGCAGGTCCAAGACATACTTTACAGGGAAATACAGAAAATCCACTCACGAAACCCTTTTTGCACCTGCCCCTCCAGCATGGCCGTGAGCTGCGGGGACATGCAGAGAAGTCCATATCTGGGAGGAAGGTGAAGAGCAAGAAAAATGGCCAGCTGGCCGAGAGAAAGTCGGCAGCGGAGTGCACATAAAGAACAAATCTGACTTCTTTCAAAGAATCACAAGAGAAAGGCTGACAGGGAAATTCTCCCCAAATTGTATTTTTCATTATAAGGTCCCTGGAAAATATTTGGGACTGATTATAGAGGATTCAAAGCTCTTTGGGGGATGAATGAGGAAGGGGAAGAAATATTCACCCACAGGTCAATGTAGCTCTCTTAGAACAATGCCTAGCATATACTAAGCTCACGGAAATACAGTAGAACCTTCATAGCTGATCACCTCCATACAGTAGGCCTAGTTCCTATGTTGACCACCTCTGTGTGTTGACTAGTTTGTTGCAGTCCTTTGGGTGGTCAACTTACAGAGGGTCTACTGATATTACTATTACAATTATCTTACCTTTCCTTTAACCTGAGAATTATTTTTTTTCTAAACCAAACCCCAAAGCACATATATTCAGTTTCACAGAATGTTAAAGAAATAAGCAAGCTCTATACAGTGATCTGTCAAGTACCGTTCACACATAGAGAAATGTGGCCAGATCTATCAAACCAAGTTCATAGTGCTCTATGACCTACCAATTCTACTTCTAGGAATTTAGCCCACATGAATGAAATAACCCATGTAGAAAGTTACTTATTGCAACCGCTTTGTGATACGAATTTAAAGGAATAGCTAAATGTTTATTAATAGGAAACTGCTTGAACATATATATCCATGCAGTGGAAGATTCTGCAGCCACAAAAATAATAAAGAATTAATTGATACTCTGATAAGGAAAGACTTCAAATATACACAGTATCGTAAAGTAAAAATTTCAAAATATAGAATAGCTTGTACAGAATTGAATCACCTGTGAATAAAAGGGGGGGAATAAATGTGTGTGTGTAACTGGATAGATATAGATGCATATATATTTGTACAAGATAACTCTGAAAGAATCCATAAGGAACTAGTATCTTTGTCTACTGTGTAAAGAAGAAAAGGCTGGAAGGGAGGTTTTTTCCTACATACTTTTCCTCATATACTTTTGAGTGTCTTTGAACCATGTGAATATATTAGTAATTTAAATTAAAAAATAAAATAGAAGTGACTTAAATTGCTTATTTTTAAATAAGGGAAAGAGAATGCTTACAGCTGCCTTTCCTCATGTGAGAGTCTCAGTTTCTGAAGAGTTCCTAGTGGGGCTGAGGAACCCACGATTGGGCATGGACATGAGCAGCTGTCTGAGGCATCTGAGACGTGCCAAGACTGGTGCCAGCAAAGAGGAAAGGCATATTTTATAAGATGGATAAAAACTTTATTGGACCAGAAATAGTTTCTGATCAATGTTCAAGTTGGGTGTAGGCCACCACTAAGCATACCAGAGAAGACATTTGACCGTGTTATCTGAGGTGAAAATGATTGTTAACCATGGTCATATCCATGGCAAAAGTCTACGAAACTCATAAACCATGATAACAACCAGTATTCCTGCAAGATGGAAACAATAATAGAGATTCCAAGTTCTTTTTACACAAGCGTCTTCATTCGGAGGCTGCTATCCATGAGTAGTGCAAGAATCACAAGAGGACGCGGAAGTCCCAACTCAGCCCCTAACTGACCAGGCCAGACGCTGGGCTGCCCTCAGGTTGGGCCACTTCTGAGAGCTCACTGGTGATTATCAAAGAATCAATCACAGAGGCAGCGTATGTTCTTCCTACAAAACAGATAGCAAGCCCAAGCTTCTCCTTATCTTATGTCCCACAGTCCTTTCGAGAGTCATGGGGCACATGCTGTTTAATTAACCAAGGGGATGCTGGGCAGTGACTCCAAAAGCAAGGTGTCTATCCTTGTCTTGACCTTGCCACAAACTCCCAGCAAGTCACCCATTTTCCTGGATTTCAAGTTCTTCATCTGTAGATTGAAGGAATCTGACTGCATGAAATTTCTTTCCTTTCATAGATTCCATCATAATTTCTAGGATGTTTGATTTATATAGTCAAACAGTATTCACAGAGGGCATATGTGTTCTGTGGCATCGCTCTGTAAGTCTGAACTCAAAGTCTCTCAGAATTCTAAGGCTATTTAATTAACAGGAATCTTAAATATAAATATTGGAGTTTACCTTTAAGGTTTTTTGAAACCTGAACACCATATAAACTAGGTAAAATTATCAGTGAAAAAATAGTAACTACTCCAGTACCCAGAGAAATTAAACTCATTTTTAGGATACATTTATTATTAATATTATCTTTTGGCTCCTTTACAGCTTGTGCTTACTTTAAATATCTTAAAAGATGGGCTCTGCCTTCATTTTGACAAACAACCACTCTTGTTCCTGTTTTCAATTTGTCGGGTTGAAAAAGCTGTTTTTTACCTGTGCTTTGCTTTCTTATTACATTAAGGTAAGCCCTACAGGTGACAGGAGAGGCCTGTTCCAGAGTCATCCATCTCCCGTGAGAACACAGGGCTGATGTGAACATGGGAGAAGACGGGGTTATTAGGCACATCAAAAGTTACTGAGTGTTTTATAGGTTTTATCAGCCTTTTACCCATCCTGTCCCAAGAGATCTTTTGTGGCTTTAAATCCACAGCATAAACAATGTCAACAGAGAAATGAGAAATTAAAAAAATATAACACATATACTATAAAAGGGCAACGTCCCAAATATGCCAAGAACACCCAGAGATTGATAAGGAAAAGACAGAAGAAAAGGATATGAATGATTAGCAAAATAGGAGAAGCAAGTGAAAATAACGTATGGAAAGATTCTGCTGGGAATACGAATTGGGAATTTTTCTTGAAAAAGCAAATATTTTGAACACCCTATGTCATTTTTTTCTAATGTAAACTGTATACATACATATATCCATTTATGTATATAAACTAGTACTTAAATATATACAGAAATGTATGTTAATTGCAACATAATTTTCTAGCAGTTAAAATATATTGTAAATTGGATGGGGCAGTGCCCGTGGTTCAAAGGAGTAGGGCACTAGCCCCATATGCCAGAGGTGGTGGGTTCAAACCCAGCCCCGGCCAAGAACTACAAATATATATATTTGGATGAAAAATCCAGTAGCTTAAACAAAAAGTAAGCTTATGAAATATTTTGTAAGCAAATGTGTTATGAAATATTTTGAAGCCATCAATAGAAAACAGTACTTATTCTTGAAAATTGCTAAGTTAGTAGATTTATATGTTTCACCACTAAACAATGATAAATACGTGAGGTAACACCTAAGCTGATTAGCTCAGTTTAGCTATTCCTCCATAGATGGGCATATACGCATTTCACAACATGATGTACACAATATGAATATGCAATTTTTATATATCAATTAAAAAATTTTTTAAAGTTGGCCAGGCACGGTGGCTCAAGCCTATGATCCCAGCACTTGGGAGGCTGAAAAGGATGGATTGCCTGAGTTCACAGGTTCAAGATCAGCCTGAGCAGGAGAGAGATCCCATCTCAAAAAAATAGCTGGGCATTGTGGCAGCTGCCTATAGTCCCAGCTACTTAGGAGGCTGAGGTAAGTGAATCTCTAGAGCCCAAGAGTTTGAAGTTGCAGTGAGTTACGATGCCATGGCACTCAGAGGAGAGAGTGAGACTTTGTCTCAAAAAAAAAAATAAGTCACATATTTTAAAATACCCTATTGATGAAAAAGAGGGTCTCTAATGATTTTTTAAGTGGAAAAACAGGTAAATTTGTGTTGGTATAATCCAAGTTTTAGAAAATCAAAAAATGGGCTAAAAATGTACACATTTCAATATACATACCGATGTGTAGCAAGACGGGAAGTTTTCAAAGATGCAGTGCACACTGTTAGTATCATTACCTATGAGAAGTTGATGGGTCTCAGCCATAAAGAACAGGGAGGGGGGCAGCGTGACAGAGGTTGGAGGAAGATTATTAATTACGTTTCTTACCATGTATTCACATTGTAATTTGTGGGAGTCAAGGACTACCTTAAAATTTTTAAGGGGAATTTGGGAGTAAAGTAGGAGAAAACACGAAGAATGTGGAGTTCAGTAGTCTACAGACAGCAGGAAGCACGGGCTGGCCCTCACATCGGGATCAGCCAACACCCACTAGCTAAACAGAGAAGAACATCGAGCACAGACTCTTGTCGAACTATATTCTTGTACAGCACTTGTATGTTATGGCCAAATGACCTCCAGAGTGTCTGCAACTTATCTAATAAAAGTCAGAATTCCTTTCATGCTGAAAATTTCAAATATAGACAATCCCCAACTTACAATGTTTCAACTTAATTATTTTTCAACTTCATGATGGTGCAAAAGTGTTAGGCATTCAGTAGAAATTGTGCTTTGAGTACCCAAACAACCGCTCTGTTTTTCCCTTTCAGTACATTATTTAATAAACTATGTAAGATATTCAACACTTTATTACAAAACAGGCTTTGTAGTACAAGGTCTGACAATTAAGTTTGTGAACTTACCAGCCTGTGTTGGCAGCACTGTACAAACAACACAGTAAGTTTTCAAAAAGGTGTTATATATGTATCAGTGTCTCACACTGTGTTTGTATTGAGGTGTAGGGGTGTCTTGCTGAGTGCCATTTATTATTGTTGTTGCATGTTTCATTTGAGGGTTCATGTTTTTGTGTGTAGTTATTGGAGCTTGAATTAGAGCAACACACAAACATTCATAAATTTCCCTTTAAACTTGGAAAGAGTGAAAGTGACATCAGGGATGTGGTAGTCCACGTTTATGGGGACAACACTATGAAGAAAATGGCAGGGTACAAATGGATTAAATGCTTTTCTGAAATAAGAGAAAGCATCCCCAGTGAAGAGAGGTCAAGGTGGCCAGTAACGAGAAGAACTGGTGAAAAAGCATTGCAAAAGTCTGTAGAATTGTGCACCCAAATCATCAGCTGACTATGAGAAGCATAGCAGACTAAGTAGACATTGATAGGGAAACCTTAACTAAAATCTTAACCGAAACTCCTGGCAACAACGCACAGCTCTGGCATCATGACAATGCACCTGCTCACCCCAGCACAGTGAGGGTATTTTAGCCAATACACAAATAACTGTATTGGAATGTCTTCTCTACTCACCTGATCCAGCCCCCACTGACATTTCTCTTTGCCCAAAGGTAAAGGAAATATTGAAAGGAAGACATTTTGATGACACTAGGACATTAAGGATAGTATGATGACAGTGTTGATGCCATTAGGGCACAGCTTCCCAAGGGGAGTACTTCGAAGGGAATAGTAGTAATATTTAGCAATGAGGTATGTAGCACTTTTTCTAGGATGAATTTGTGAACTTAATTGTCAGATCTCATAGATGATGTTGCCTAAATGTAGCTTACTGTTAAGTGTTCTGAGCCTGTTAAAGGTGGGCCAGGCTAAGCTATGATATTCAAGAAGTTTAAGTGTGTTAATTGTGCTTTTGACTTGCAGTATTTTCAGCTTATGATGGGTTTATCAGATGTAACCTCATCATAAGCTGAGGAGTGTCTGTACCTCCAGATGTCTAGCTAGCCACAGCATCACTCCTTACTCCATCTACAAAAAAATACCCAAGGGCATTACATGTGTAAGAACTTCGCAGTTGTGAGCTACTTTCATCACAGCTCTGTTTCTGTGGTGGCTGAGGCAGAATAGGCTTTGTGCCTGCTATTCTACAGATTAAACTTAAACTTTTTATTTAACAACCTAAAAGTGACAACCACGTCACAGTGAAATATTGCCCTTTTTCCCTCTTCACCCATAAGCAGCAGGAAATACAACTTTGCACTATAGTACACAAGTAAACCAAGAACTTGATTATACAGGGTAAATTAAAGAATAAATGCGCTAAAATCCACCAGGGAAGTCTGTTGGTTGGGTAAATTCATATTCAAATCAATCACAAAGTCTTCATTAACAGGTAGCTGCAATCCCCACCCACTACCTGCACACATGCACACACACACACATATATTACTCAAATAATTGCCTTAAATCTTTACTTCATTTTGTGCATGCAGGCATGACCTCAAAAACTCTGCAACAAAAATGGGAAACAATCCTTTCAAGTTAATATATTATTTCTGTGCAATTTCCACCATGAACAGAGCATATTAATGCATTCACTCACCATCTGTGTCCATTGGTACCAGGGCCAGTTACCCCAGAGGACTAAGACACCCTCTTTTGTGATAGACATTTGTACAATAACAAGGACTCCAAAATGAACAATGTGAGGTCTATATTATGTGCAGATGGAAGACAGATAAATAGGCAAACACTGCAGGTTCAGCAGTTTGCTTGGAATCCTCGGTCCTGGAGGATTAAGATAGGCACACAGAAATATGTCAAAGCCGGTCTCCATTCTTACGAAACACTACAAGGGAAGCTTCGAGGATATTTTTATGTTCGCTTTCCATTTGTACCAACAAAGGACATTGTCAGTTCATTTCAAAAGTACCCTTTCTTGGGGAAAGCCCTGCTGCTTGTTCATCTGCAATGTCCTTCAAACATTCCATCTGGTTTTCTCTATGGGCAGCTTCAGGTGAAAAGGAAGTTCCCATTGAAGGAGAAGGGTGTGAGGCATGAATGAGAGCCTGGAAAACAAAATGGCTAGGCAGCCCTTCTCTTTCAGCACTTAAGAAACAGGGGCATGCCTACTTCAAAACCAGATTACATTTAAATTTAAATAAGTCACTTTTTAGCACCTGAATCATTTTTTAAAAACACTTGGGAGTAATCAACACATATGAAATTTTTTTGTTTTGAAATGGTTCACGTCTCTCCTCTAGAGACAAATGTCATACTTAGTCACTTATCCTTCTCACTGGCTTCATAGAGAATTAGGTACAGACAACTGAGACATGACGAGCCCTAACCATTTTCTGTGGGCGGCATTATTCTCTGCTCGGTATAGATGAGTCACTATTGTATGTCTTACTTGGTTTAAAGCCCCAACATCTTTCTGTTACCTGGTTACTATTCTATGAATTTCATATAATGTAAATTATTATTTTAGTTAAGCATGCATTTCACATAAACTCTAGAGAAACTCCTTGAGGTTTGCTTAGGTCTCTGCATAGAATGTCATGGAGTTTATCTCAAGATCTTCAACTCAGAGCAATTCCTCTTCTTCCCAAAGCATATATCTAGTCTAAATAGCTCAATTATTCACTTATGCATCAAGCATGTATTGAGTACTTATTATGTGCTAGATACTATAAAATATGCCGAGAATGCATTGATAAATGACTCACTCCTTACCCTAGAGTATAGGGAAAATAAAGGAAGCATAGACGACAAATTACAATTAACGTGATAGGAATAAAAATAGTTATACATAAAGTGCAATGAGACCACCAAGGAACTATGATCCACCCCAATTCAAGGAACCTGGGGGCACTTCATAGGAATGGCAATATTTCCCACTCGAGGATGTACAGAGGCTTGTCAGGTCATCGATGGCTGGATGAGGAATGCATGAATGAAGGAGTGCTTGGCGGCGTGATGACTGAAGAGCTAATCAACAACGCACTCTGGATGCCAGACATCCTTGGAAGGTTTTTTCAGATAAAGGAATAGCTTTTACCATACAATGATACAGAGAAAAAACACGGGAAGACTCAGACATGATAATACTCGGTTTACTCCACCAGAAGTTTTGCACAGAGGATGATCAGGGAAATGAAGTACAAAGTCAGGTTGAGACCACTCTGTAAAGTGTCTACATTAAGAAGTTTGTGCTTCAGCCTAGAAGAAACAGAAAAGCAAGGTAGATTTTTAAGCAGCAGATAGCGAATGTTCAAATGTGTTTCTTCAGCATCTGTTACATGCCAGGCGCTGTTCTAGAGGCATAGTCACAGCCATAAAGAAAGCCATATAGGAGGTTGAAAGGTTTTCAGTGATAGAAAAACAAAATAGAAGAGAGTGAAGGGAAATGATCGGATTTGTGTTTTAGAACAATTCCTCCAAATCATTAAAAGAGATTAGAGAGACTTTGGAGATAGGGATACAAATTAAGATTTCATTAAAACATTCGTGGCAGATGTGATGCATCCAGGAACAGGATTTCTTTGGTGGTGTTTTCCATATTAGGTTGAAGAAGAAAATTACCAATAACGATTGTGCTGCGTTTCCTCATCAGAGCTTGAGTCATCATTAGAAAGAGACAGAGTTAAAATTTAGTTCTACAATTTCACTATAGTCAAATGTTGCTTGATTTCTCTTAGACCCATAGAGGATGTTGTCTTTCTTCATTTTTTGAAATAAAATAAGTACTGGATTCAAACGTCTGAGATAGCTTGGTATAAGCAACAACATCAAGGCCCTTGGGAAATGGTTCTTTGGCATCTGAACAGGTCATCTTGGAAGAAAATGTTAGGAATATTTCCATATGTTTTCCTAATTACTGGGAGCTCTACACTTTAAAACCATAGGCACATTCTTCATCCTCTCTTACTTAGTTCCACAAGCCAAGAGAAGCACTGAAGTTTGATGGGTATGAGTGTGGTCTCAGGAATGGAGCTGCCTGGGTGCAAATTCTGACTCACCTTTCGCTATCTGGGTAATCTTGGGCAAGTCACCAATCTTCACCTTCCTTCTCTAGAAGTAGAGATAATAACTGTCTTTTCTGGAAATGGAGGTAATAATAGTGTCTTCTTTGTGTAAATTAAATTAGGTAATTCACATAAAGTTCATAGCACAGTGGCTCATGGTAAGTTTTCAGTGAACACTAAGTGATATTACATTTATTATTAATGTCCCTATGAATCAGGGATCTGATAGACACATGCTGGGATCCAATGTCCGTCCTTTGGCTCAGGTTTTCTTAAATTAGGACAGGACTGTGACGCCTTCAGATGCATCCCACCCCAGTAACGGAAGTGCTGGTTTCCTCCGAGTCTCCTTGGTGACTCTCCATACTCCAGACCACCTGTGTCATCTGGCGCCAGTGCCTGTTGCTGCAGTCCTGGCTGCTGTACCAACAACTCCATCCTTGTGTGGGCAAGCTGTGGAGACAGATGGCTCTGCGGCACAGGGGAGGGGCTGTCAGTCAGGAAGGGGAGGGCTGCAAGTGTGGAGTGTAGATCAAGAGCTTTCAATAAGTGAGTCTAATATCAGCACTTAAAATGGAGCAACCCCACATCTATTCACTTTCTGGGAATTCTTGAACCCAACTGAAACACTGCTGAATTTTCTTAAAAAAAAAAAATCAAAGGGAAATGAAAACCAAATGGAAGGGAAATCTCTATTCCTTGTACCTCTTTTCTACCATGATTCAGTTTGGATGGGCCATTGATCATTGGAGAACTGTTGTTTCTAGTGCAAAAATCCTCTCTGTGCTGGTGACAAGACTGGCTGCATTTCTTCCCAGGCTGAAGGGCCATAGCCATTGCCCTTTCTTTTCACTGAGGTGGAAGCAGACCCCAGAAAGGAGGCAGAGAGTTGTGGGGTCCCCTTGGGAGGCTAGGCACGACAGTTCTCAGAGAGAATTCTGGAAACTCTGACTCCAACAGCAGTAATTTATTCTCAAGGGAGGAGTAGTTTTTAATGGTGGAAAGATAAGCTTTTCATTTCTTTTACATAAGAAGAGGTCCTCATTCCAACTTTCTCTTTATTTTGGCTATATATTTTTCACTGTCTTACTTTTCTTTATTAGTTCTGGGGATAAGGAAAAGTGAGAATTCAGGTAAAGCTAAGGACGTGTTCCTAAGTGAGGATATGGAACCTCATCTGAGAAACCTTCATTCCTTCTCTTCGGTTGTCTTCTTGCCACAGAATGAATGAAAAAAACTCATCCCTAGCCTTAGATAAACAAAAGGCACTTGCCTCCAAATATCTTCTTTGTTCAGAGAGTGTCCCTGTCACCTACTGTTTGTGTAGCTGTTGCTCTAAAGAAAGATGTTTCCAGAGTAAGGTGGTTTTCCAGAGAGCATGACAAGGATCTTGGGTAGAACCCAATTATCAAACAATAACAGTGCTGTCCTGAGGCTGGGCTTCTATTTTATCCTCATCCGAGTGCTTTCCTATCCCCACTTTGACCTTTTGTTAAAAAAAAGAAAAGAAATACTCTTCTTTTTCATACACTTGCTATTCCTGGTGTGTGTGTGTTTGCTTACACACACATGCACATGTACTTCTACACACACAAACAGGGCGGGAAACAGAAACAGAAAGAAATATATTGAGTACACACATGGCCACAAGAACTAATATAAACTTTGGCCTGCTTTCAAGACCAGAAAAACAATGGCCAAACCTGTCTCAGTGAATGAAGTCTGAAGCTCTGACTTTTATACCGTGTTGCAGATAAAGGTAGGTATGAGAATGGTCAGACCCACAGGTATTTGTATGAGTTTCAACTAAGGACTCCTTTCATCCACCTCGTAATGTATTGCCGTCAAAATCTTAAGATATAATCATTCAGCATTTAAAACTATTTCCTTCCCCCATGGGAGAAGAGCGAGATAACAGGCACTGATTCCCAAGAGCAAGACAAGAAAAGAGTCAAATTGGGGGCAACAGACACTGGCGAGGAGGAGGTGAAGGGAAGGAAGCCAGTGCTTTATTGATCTCGGGACTCCCTGCAGCACTCTCCAGATCAATAGAACAAATTGAGGCCTCAGCAATTCCATTTTTTGTGTTTATAAATGTGCAGACCCTGGGGCTAAATCTGGGGGGTATTATCGGTTTAGATTCAACAGAAGAGACAAAATAAAATATAATGCAATCAAATGCCGGCCAAAGTACCAACAAGCAGCCTCCCTGAGACTTGAGGATAAACTCGCCGAGACCTCTGCTCCTGGCTGCCATGGCCCCAGCCACTTCTCCTGCTTTGTAAATTACCTGCTGGGTGAGGACCTCAATGATTCTGGGGAACTGGGAATGATGCCCTGGCTCTGACCTTTGACAATGCTTCAAGTTGCTTGAAATGCTTCAAGACTTCAGTTGTTTCCTGGTGACAGAAAATTGTTCTACTGAGTGCCTGTTTAGTTCAAACATCTCTTCTAAAGAATTAAGTCCAAATTCTGTACCAATGATATTAAAACAGCACATTGCTAATTTCAGAAAATTATAGACAGATGCCCCCATTTTCTGCACCTCAGTGGCTATCCAGTTTCACAGCATTTATGACTTTTTAAATAGCGGAGAGCTGCGTGTCATTTGTTCCTGAGCTAACCTTTACAAGTCGATCTCTCACACGCAAGCCTCTCCCTCGCTGGTAGACAGATGCATCATGGAGAATTTGGCAAGGTTCAATCGATAACTGAAGTAATGCCGGAGCGACACCAGTGTGAATACTGCTGGCTTAGACATTTCCTGTTTTTCAGAAGGAACAAGTACCCACTATTCCTGTCATTTTAAAGGGAAGAAACAAGGACCATTATTTCCTTGGCTTAATATTAATATTAAATGGCTGCCCACAGAATCTTGTCAATGAGAATCTGTGTTTAAAGCCATAATGTATTCTGGAATGCTTGGCTCAGAGTTTTCTTAAGAAATAAGCTCTTAAAATAATGGAGTTTATGACAACATTTCTGAATACCCTCCAGTCTTAGGACTGGGGGTCCAGAAGGAGGGGAACCCAGGGGACTCCTGGCATGTCCTTAACGTGGTTACTGACAATAAATTTCATGGAGATCGCATTTCACACCTGCATCATTCTCCTTGATTGGATAGGGCTCACCGATCACCGCTGAAGGAAGTCAGGAAGGAAAAGTGCTTGTTATTGCAAGAGCTCAGCCTGCTGGGCGTGGACCTCAGTCACATGCCACTGTGATTTTAACAGTTCAAAGTCACAGGGGTGGGATTTTCCATGAGGGATTTTTACTTTCTTTGTGGTTGGAAATTCAACCCAACCCACTAGATGGTCAAAGTAGGTTGAATGTGCCAAAGAAGCACGTCATGTACTGTTAGGTCATCATTTTGAAGTAGACACAAAGTTGTGAGTTTGTTTTTATTTATTTTTTTCTTTTTTCTTTTAGAAGATAACCATTCTCGTGATAAATAGCTAAACAAGCCCAAGTCGGAATGAGGTTTTTCTTGGGTTTGTTTGGATTTCAAACATGGCTGGCATGTTTGAAACAAACACACACAAAATCTCCTTATTCTGTCTGGATCGGCAAAAAAGATGGCGCAAAACGGGAATAGGCAATGTGTGTGGTAACCTTGGATGGACCGTGGAGACACCAACTATGGTCTGTAGGCCAGTAGCACGGTCTGCTACTGCTTGTTGGAAATGCAGTCTCAGACCCCTCCTCAGACCTAGTGGCCTAAATCTGCATCTGAATAAGATCCACAGGTATTTTGTTTGCATATTCAATTGTGAGAACTGAATTCTCCAGTTAATGTTGTTTGCAAGTAAAACAAAAATTTTTCGTATGGTATAGAAATTAAAGTCATTTACTGCCCCACAGTATCTAAATGGGATGTCTGCTGTGGGGGTGGGCAGAGTGGGGAAAGAGAGACAAAGAGGCAATGTGCAGTCTTAGGTTAACGGAGGTTAACTGACAGCAGTCAGTTAGCGGAGCACGTTTTGCAAAAAAGTCTACTTCCTCTACGTCTAACTTTACATAAATCTGTGCGGTATCTGTTGGTAGCTGATGGCGTTATAGGCATACAGTTGATAAGGTCATTTACTTCTTTATCTAACAATTAAAAACAGATTCTCCCTAAATTAGCATAAAATCCAACTTAGCTGAAGACTGTGGAGATGATGGGTAAGTATCTCAGAGGTGGAAAGGTGAGAGAAGGAGATTGGCTGTACTGGCTCCTTAGGCAAATTTAACTCAGAGTTTCACCAATTTCTTTGTTGGTGAAAAAGTTGTTGAGTCAGGACCGTAAGACAACACTATATTTTAAGTGAAACTGAATTAATAGTTATGGAACTATATACTCAGTGCTGGGTCCAGGGCGAGACCCCAGGTTATGTTTTTTTCCCTTTAAATCTCACAGAAACTGAAATGAAGAATGAATTCTTATTTCAATCACTAATTTAAAAATTGTGGATTACCAAGGTTAAAATAATCAACCAAGATTACAAAGCTGATAGTGGAAGAGCCTAGGTTCAAAATTAGTTTATTCTGACTCTACAGTCTCTCTTAACCATATTAAGTGTAGTTTTTGTAAAAGTTTAATATTTGGTAAAATATGCATGATTGTTAGAATGCATGGACTTATTCTAAACAAAAGGGTTCTTCTGTCTTTATAGAATCTTAAAAGAAACTCTCCTTATATGGTTAAATATGGATATCTGAGGGGCTATGAATGATAATTTCACTAAAAATTCCAGCACCGACAATCAGCACAACAGGTAGATGTCACCCTTACAGCTTGTGTCTGAATCAGGCTTGTTTGCAGCTGGGTGTGACACTCTTTGTTATGACAGTGCAAACTCCAATACAATTTCAAAGGATAAGTATAGCTCACCACATCAATATTATCCCCTTATAATCAAAAATGGCCAGAGGAATTACCTTGAGGAAATGGGAGGTAAAACACTAGAGACCATTGTCATGTGCAGTCTTCAAGGAATACGTATTGACCCAGGATAGAGTCAATCATTTAAAGGGACTCAAAGATTTATGATGTGCATGTCAGGGTCAGATCTGACTGGAAGCTTGAATGAACTCTGAACTTTTGCCATGATATCATAAACAACCAGAGAGCAAAGCTCTGAGATTTCTACTTTCTTTTCAGTGAGGAAAACTGAACTTTTATCTGGCTAACTTATCAGGATTCTATGTAAAATTTGTTGTGGTTGTTCAAAAGTGTCTACTACTTTAAAAAAGCTTGAGAACTGTTGTGTTACAGATCAGACTCCTCATTGCACAGATGAAGAATCTGAGAAAAATTCAGAATCCACACTTCATGTGCGCTGTATGCTAGGCAGGGTGTCAGAGATTTACAAGGATGTCACATTTCTTGGTCTATATACTAAAGAAATTAATTAACTTGCTTAGTTTACTCAAGTAGTTAGGGCAGAGTGAAGGACACAGACCAGGATTATTAACCACCAAATTCTATGCTTTTCCCAAGAATATCTTACTGCTGGTATTAAAACCCTAGGTTTTCCCATTCTAGTCCTAGGTTGGATAGTTTGAATCTGTTTTCACATTCTGTTTATCTACATAAACATTATAATATTCATTGACAACCCATAATATACTAAACTATTTTTCCAATATTAAATCTAGATGACATATGGAGTCACATTTGTCTATTTTTCCCCCTTCTGGCCAAGGACACCAACTGTAGGATGATTACTTGATATCCAAGCTACCATCTTGACCTTGCAACTTTTCTTTAGTCCAAATACGTAGAGATATACTATAGGGTAGAAAATTCCTATTATTTCCGTAGACCCAATTCTGTAATAAAATGGGCAATAAAAATCATCGTATCTCTCCACATGGTTAAAATATCAAATGGTAACAAGGCTACCTTGCTTAATTACTTCACATGTGAGAAATAAATCAAAACATCATGCAAATAAACTTTAAATATTGTCAAACTTGACCCACATACTTGATGTTACAATGGACTCATTTTCTTCACATTGGATGTTCTCCTGATTCCCCCCCCCCAATCCCCCACCCCCTGCCACTTAAATAGAAAGAGAATCAAGGTAGGAAGATAGGGGAGAGGGAGAATGTCTACATGGCCATCGCTGGAGGTGACAATTACAATAATTCTGAGATATGTGTTAAGGAGGAAGCATGATCCACTCGACATCATGAACAGTGATCGTGTTAATTATAACCTAGTAAATTCCTGGCACACTTTTCTCCCTTTAGTGGTACTTTGCAGTTTAGAGGAATAGGATGCGAAGAAAGAGAGAAATAGAGAAGGTAGAAAGAGTGAGGTAGTCAATAAAATACATAAAATATGACTTTTACATTTAGGATTCCTTTTCTTACAAATTTCAGAAGATTGAGTAATTTGGAGCCCCTAAATTTCTGAGTGGTTTACTAATTTTTAACTGCTCGATCTACTTGATTTTGCCACAGGGTTAGAGATGTATCTGTGGGCTAATAGACCTCATATTCTACCAGGCGAGAAAGAGAAAAACATACACAGGGGAAAAAATAATGATAATCAATAATGAGATGTAGAAAAGTAAGCATCTTTCTCTCCTAAAAAACCAACCAACCAACCAACAAAAACCATGCTTAGCAACTAAACTTCAGCTTGGCTCTTACTCTGTCAAGACAATGACAGCATGCTCCAATTCACAGAAGCTTCTAGTGGCAGCAATAATTGCTATTTCAAAGAAGAAAATAGAAAGTTATAAAAAGAAAGATTTCTTTCTTCATATAGTTCTTGATTGACATTTTCAGCAGGAGAAAAAGTTAGATGAGATAGGAAATATACATTAGTGTAATAAATAGCAATAGATATCAAAACTGTCAATTCATTGAAATGTTGTAAGTTTGCTGGTATTTGTTAGTGGGCTCTCTTGCCCCAAGTGTCTGGTATTTCCGGATTAAGAAATCATTTCCTAGGACTTTCATGTACTCCTCAGCCATTAGGAAAAGAGAAAACCATGGAGTATTGCAGTGGGAAGGAATCTTTAAGGCTACCTAATCCATGTCCTCATTATCACAGACAAAAATCACTGAAGTTCAGAGAAAGTAAAGTAAGTGACCCGAGGCCAGACGGTGGTCTCCAAACTCCTCCTCCAGTTCTGTCTACCTCTGACCTACTTTGTGCTGTTACAACACAAGTTCTTTATGAAAGTTGGAACTGGAAGCAGTAGTAAAGATTTTCTACTTTACTCTTTCTCCTTCTCAAATCCTGTGGTAACAATCCACTCACTATCAAAATATTTCAGGGCAGTTTTTACTAATGTATTAAATAATTCCCCCCAAATTTCTAATTTTTCTTTACGTATAAGAACACGGCCAAAGTCGTCAGACCTATTGCCAAAACATTTTTAACCCTTTGGTTAAATGGTTAAAGAACAGAATAAAAACCAAAGTAATAAACATTGTAATTAACGTACTATTGGAGAAACCCGTTAAACAGATTGAGGTTCATATTACATCAAAGGGACCCTTACTGACTAGCAAGATGATTTACTTCCCCCAAGAATGACTTGGGCAGTAGGGAAGAAAGGGCTAAATTAGCAAGAATATTTAATTTCCAGATTTTTTCTTATTTCTATTCTATATTACTAGTTTCTTTCTCTCCTAAACGAACTTTGGAAACAGCAACTGCATTGGCAATAGATCAATATCTAATTTTTGAAAGTTAAGGTTTTTTTTTTTTTTTTAAGGAAACTTGGGTTCTTTTAGGGGGGAAAAAGCATAATGATATATAATGAAAAATACTGTTACTATCCTGGCAAATTTTCTATGTGAAATTTCAGCAGAATCCATCAATTATAGTAAATGACCAATAAAAATGTTCAATCAAAAACTCATTTTAAGATACATTGTTAATGAACTGTAGCTAATGATGCTTAATCAAAACCCGATGTGATTGCATGGGAGAAAAGTTCCACAGGACCTCAGGAGCACTATTGTTCTGAACAAAAGATAACAATAAAACTGTATAATTAATAGCCTGCGGTCATGTGGCACTCTCCGGGGAAACTCCAAGTTCATAACAAATTCCATTGTTTTTCAAAACACAGGAATTGTGCTTCATAGTATCCCTGATGCCATCAGCAAGAAGGCATCATTGAGGGATTGTTTTTGACATGAAGCTTTTTATTGTTGTCCAGCACTAAAGTGCAACTAAGATGCAAAATCAGTTAATGACATTGCTGACCAAGATGATAGAAAAAGAAATTCTGCTTATTTTAACTCTTCATAACCTAGAAATGACCTACTCTTTTAAAAATATATTCCAATAGGGTATCTCTGTTAAATAAAGCTATATGGAACATTTGTCTTTACTAGGGTAACAGTGCGACAGCAATAGCCACACAGGGCACTTCCAGATCTTGAGATACAGAGCCCTCAAAGTGCAAATGAAAACACTCACGGAAAAGTTTAGAATGAGAAACACAGCGGATCGGGAAAGCCATGCTGTCAAGTCAAACATGTACCTAATGGTCTGTGCTCAACTTAGTATGCCAATTTAGATAATTGTCAACTGTCAGGGTTCCGAATATTTATTACTAGCAACAATAATTTGAACTTTTAATACAGTAGAACTTTCATAGTTAACCACCTCCCTACCCTGACCACCTCCTTAAATTGACCTAATTTTCATAGACTGGACATGCACTATATGTATGAATCAGTACAGTTGGCCTAGTTCCTTATGTTGGCTACCTACATATGTTGACCAGTTATTGCAGACCCCTGGGTGTCCATGTATGGACTGCAAAAAATATTATTAATTCTTTGCCAATTTTATTGATGGGGAAATGAAATAATTAAGATGTGCTTAGCAAGAACACATTGGGAGGCATGAGTTCTATTTATGAAGGATATCAATCAGAAATGAGTGTTGCAGTATTTTACTGCTAAAAACTTGGGCTAAGGCTACTGGCACAAATGCTGATCTGTAGTTTAGTTGTTTCTATAAGACCTATCTCAAAGCATACTAATCAAAATGTGTTAATGTTCCCTATTGCAGCCATATCTAAACTCAGAATTCAGGACGTAGTGATGCCAATGTGCTATTTCTAGGCAATCAGATTAGTCAGAGTCCTGTGGAAGTTAGCAATCAACAATTCTTCCTATAAATCAGAGGGTTCCTTGACCCAGCTGCTAGAAAAATTATAGCTGAAAAATGGATAATTTCTTAAAATTTCCCATGAAGATTTATAAGCAAGGTGGTTAGTATCAAATTCAAAATGACTAAACATTGATATGTAAATACTGAGCATAAGTAAGCACTTCATCAGAAAGACATTTTCATGGAGAAAAGCAATTCTGGTGACTCAAAATTGTTAAAACAAAAAATAAATAAACAATGAAAAAACCCAGAACCTGTGAATTTCTTCCACAAGATCCGGATAAATACTTAGAGAGAGACAGATCTCTCCAGGGAAGTCCGAGGCTCAAACATAGATAGGCAGGTAGAATCCAGGCATTAGTAGTTGTTACACCATGGTCAGGACCAGAGAAGAGGAAATGGTGACGAAGCCTCGCTGCTGAATGACCTCTCTTAATGACCACTCCTTATGCTCAAGCAGGTCTACTTGGGTAAGGCCATTTCTAATCTAGCTACAAGGAAATCATAGTGGCCCCCATAAGGGTTTTGTCTTTTGGTTCATTTTTTGGCTGCAACAAGAAAATACCTGGATAATTTATAAAGAAGAGAAATTTATTTTCTCACAGTTCTGAAGGTTGAAATTTCAAAATCAAGGGACTGGCAGGTTGGATTGTCTGATTAGGGATGCTCTCTGCTTCCAGGATGAAGCCCATGTCACATCATCTAGAAGGGAGAAACTCTGTGTCCTCACATGGTAGAAGGCATGAGCAAGAGGACCAAACTCCCTCCCACAAGCCCTTTTATGTATAGAGGAACCTAATCCCATTCAGGGAGAAAAGCCCCCATGGCCTAATCCCCTGTTAGAGACCCCATCTCTTAACAGTATCACACTGGCAATACCTGAATTGTGAAGGGGACACATTTTATCCATCACAGGCCCTGTATCCTTCTCAGGCATCTTCTAATAGCAAAGATGCCTCAAGTACTAATAGGTCTCTTTTGGATTATACAGTGAATCTGGAACAGATTCCACACCACTAATGTAAATAAAACATTTTAATAAAGAGGATTATTAAATTGGCTAAATAGAAACATTATGAACAGTGGCAGAGAGAGCCAGATTATAGAAAGAAGAGATGTCACGTCTAGAAATGAGGAAGAAATAACCTCAAAAGTCCTTATACCACCCCCCACCAAGACTGAGATTTACACCTTGATGGAGAGGGTGTGCACATGGCCCATTGTATGACATTGAAATTCACTGAAGTGACACAGGCTGGGCCTGGCAAGCAAGAAACAACCTACTGGGGTTCCAGGGAAACTTGCTGGTGGTGGTGGGGCCACTATAGGGTCTCCCCCACTGCAGTGTCAGGGAAGCCGCCCTGGAGTGCTGATGAAACACACTGAAAAACTGGCCCAACACACTGGGGCCACGCTGGCCATGGTGCCAGTAAGCCGTGCTGGGGAATGTGCACTGCCTGGGCTCTCACACAGGGGGCGCTGGCTGCTGGATCACTGAAGCTGGGAGACAAGCAGCAGGACATGGGGCTCCCGCAGAGCTCCCCCAGCATTCCTGCTGATAGAGGTTAACGTGGGGTGAGCCAGCAAAGGAGACATTTTGATAAGATCCAGACTTAGTGTCCAAATGCGGTGCAGGGGAGGGTAGTTTTGTACTGAGACGGTAACAAACTGCTAACTAGCATGTGGCGGGTGATGAATCTGGGAAACTGGGAAACAAAATCCCAGATCTGGTCTGTTGAATCATCTCTTTCCTAATCTTTACCAGAGTTATCTTTATTGGATACATGAATCCAGAATGGCCAAATTTTACGGAACAAAAGCACGGGGTAGAGACTAAGGAACAAAAGGTTCAGCATAAATCTTAAATCGACAGAAAAATCAGTAGCTACCTGTGACTTCAGTGATAGAGAAATGACTAAAAGAAAAGGCGCCCCGGGCCGAATGGAGATGCCAGGTCTCAGAGCGAGGACGAGGGCAGCACTTAGGGAGAAAGAGTGTGTGTGTCCTGGGTTCCTTGCTCGTGTCACCTCACAGCCAGTCCTACTAGGCTTAAAACTGTATGACTCACAACTTGCACACCATCTTCCAGGGACTTGTGCTTGTGTGTGCTGACTCCAGTGATTGCCTTTCATTGCTAAATAACCATCTACAAATTGAGATGCAAAAACCACAAGCATATGAAAATATGTGGAAGTTTTTCCTTCATTCTGATTTCCAATCATATCAGAATAGATGGCCAAGCAATGGTTTTAAAAGGCAATTGGACATTAGATGTCAAAATAAGACAGGTATATTAGCAATGCTAGGACAATACTCAGGTGTGTAAATTAATTCACTGGGAAGCAATGTCAAGCAATGACATTGAACTCTAATACCTAAAGACTACTAGAAATGAAGAGAGTCACTGGTGTCAGATTGATAGACTTTCAATCTTTCCACTTTGGTTCATAGATTTTGAATCTCATGGGTTATCAAGTGTAATACCAATTGAGGAAAGCTGATAGCCTTAACTGCGAGATGAGTTCAGGCTTTGTTTCAAATGCCTCAAGTCAGGAAACACCAAAGGAGACAGACAGGGAACGACAGTACCCATCTGAGCTGTTCTCACAGACTTAAAGACCCATGTTGCTCTTCCCCTCCTCAGTCCAGGCTCGTCTTCTGGAACATTATTCTAGAGCCCCTGGAGCATTATTACAGCTTGAATCGCCCAGAATTGAGGGACGGTCCTGCTGAGAGAAAGGGGGAAAGCTGTGGGTCTTGAGTGAACAGAAAAACCTGTGAGCAGTTTGAGGATCTTCCCAAATGCTGGAAATTTATCCAAGAAGGATTCTCAACCTGTGGGTCAGGACCCCTCTGTAACAATGAAAATACATCCTGCATATCAGATATTTACATTATGATTCATAACAGTAGCAAAATTACAGTTATGAAGTAGCAATGGAAATAATTTTATGGTTGGGGGGGTCACCACAACATGAGGAACTGTATTAAAGGGTCGTGGTATAAGGAGGCATGAGGAAGGCTGAGAACCACTGGATTAGAAGGAGCTCTGAGAGGAAGGTGGATCTGATAACAGAAGGGGGGAAGATAGCAAATGGAAGGCATTCTTGGGAGTAGGGCTTCAAAACCTTTAAGGTTTTAAATATAAGACACCTGGGGTTCTTGATAAACTGACTCTTCTTAGGTAGATTCGTGGTTCAGCCTGAACTTCTGTGTTTGTAACAAGTTCACAGGTGACGGTGATGCTGCTGGCTTGCAGACCATGTGTGAAGCAAAGCTCTAGAGGGCAGTGCTCTTCAATCAGAGGGGATACTGACCCCCAGGGGACATTTCCCAATGTCCTGTTGTCACTACTGAGGAAGGGCTGCTGGCATCTAGTGAGTAGAGGCCAGGGGTGCTGCTCAGCAGCCTCTAATACACAGGGCAGACCGCACAACCGATGATTGTCTGGCCCAAATCATCATCAATAGTGCAGACGTTGAGAAAATTTACAGAAAGAATGCCTTCTGAAGAGTTGGGCTTTTGAGTGTTTTCTCTTTAGGACATGAGTGGGGTTCTGGTAGATGTCATATGAAGGAGGAGTGTACCTACTCTTCCTAAGTCATTGCCATGTCCTTTAATTCTCAAAGCCCCTTTGGCAGACTCATCTGCTCCCATATCATTTTGTTTAGTGGTATAGTAAAGGTTCCAGAGGAAGAGACATAAGAGATCTGAGGACATTTCACAGGTAGAAAACATCAGCTCAGAGAACCCAACTTAATAAAACTGCCAGCACTAACAGTGAGCAGTGCTAAAAACAAGACTTCCCAAAGCAAAGTCCCTGAGTTCCCAGCTAAGGAGAGGCAGCCCTGCACAGAAAGCAGTGTCAGAGATGAGCGTGTGATTTAAAGCACAGCCCAGGAATTTCTGTTTCAAACCTTCTATTCCTGACCAATAGGGAACACTCCTTTAATATGAGAGATGCCACTTTTCCCCCAGATATTATGATTTGAGATGCTTACATGAAGTACTGATGAGGTAGGCTATTACTCAGTCAACACAAAGTGGTTTGTTAAGGCCAGTGCCTGGTTCCTGGTGACCAGGTTAAATATTTTGAGTGTGTGCCCACACTTGTATGCACGTATCTGGTAGTTTGATAAGGATGATGAGAAACAGCCCAAGACATAGCAGTCGTAGAAGGCACCAAATCATGGAAGCCAATTACGTCAAGGGACTGTTATCATCTTGTGGTTCTAAGGAGGGACTGACTTAATTTAAGATGGGCCTAGGACATGTGAGGACGGAAGTCCAGCAAACTTTACAACGGTGGTTTTCAATCCTTTTTTTTTTCTGCCACTCATTGGAAGAAGAGTTGTCTTGGGCCACCCATTAAATAAATAAACACTAACAAAAGCTGATGAGAACAAAAAGGTCCATGCATAATTTTCAGGATGTCTGCCACCACAAATAAGCAAAACAGACCTCAAAAAATCTGTATGTGGCCCACAGGCCACAGGTTGGACACCCCTGCTTTATAGGATAACCATATGAGGGTGAAAAGGTTATGATAAGAACATCCTACAAAGGACATTCCCTTTATGTTTCCACAAGCAAGGGCACCTCATTCTGCAAACAGCCCAGTAAGGACCTTTCAACCATTTCCTTCAGAAACAGGCTGTACAGCATTAAGTGTGATTTCTGATCCTGTGATGCCTAATGAGAAGATCAGCAGGTAGAGAGCCCTCCACCTCCACCATAACAACAAGAATGAATTGCTTCCCAAACCTCATCTGGGAAAACCAGAAAGGAGGCATGAGAAATATGACACATAAACATGAGAATCTGCTTTATTCCTTGGATAAGATAAGTTGGAAAAGATATTTTCCATAAGTGGGTAAGTTATACTCTGGAAGGAGTAGAATTTCACATGAAACCAGAACTGCCGGGCCCTAAACTCGGTAGCTGCAATTGCTGTCCTTATCAGAAGCTAGTTTCCAAAAGGCTGGCGTTACCCCAAAGATGGGGTAGTTCCACCCCTTCAAAAGTGGCACCTAGGCAAATAAAGCCCACCCCAAGAAGTTAGTTCCCGCGTTCCCCAGTTCCAGCACCTGCTCACGTGTTCACGCTTACCTAGAGCTGCACTGTCTCAGGTGTGTCCATTTCACCCTGGCTGTGTCTTGTTCCTGGTTCTCAGGCGATCTGTCTTCAGCCACATTTTCTTAATCTCCTCTGGCTGCCTCCATCCTGCCCACCGAGGCACTTCCACACCCACGGCACTAACGACAGGCAGCTTCTGGAAGAGAATGGGTATAAGGAAATTCAGAAGGACAGGTAGACCTCAGAGGTGTTGCAAGTTCGGTTCCAGACTGCTCAAATATCACAATAAAGTGACACAATTTTTTGGTTTCCTGGTGCACATAAAATTTATGTTTACTGTATACTATCATTTATTAAGAGCATAATAGCATTATGTTTAACAAAGCAATACTCGTACCTTAATGAAAAAATGGTGAGAGAGGCACAAAGTGAGCACATGCTTTTGGAAAAGTGGTGCCAACAGTCTTGCTGGGTACAGAGCTGCCACAACATTCAATTTGTGGGGAAAAAAATCTGCAAACCCAATAAAGTGAAGCACAATGAAACAAGGCATGCCCATGAACCCATGCTTGCCTTATTTCTTTCTTATGTAGAAAATGGCATGGATCTTTTTCACATTCCTTACATGTATCCAATTCACAGTATTAACAAAAATGAGAAGGGAGACAACATGTATCTAATATAGCCTTAGGATCCTGCCCCCCAACTTCTGCAACCGGCAATCCCTCTGCCGAAAATGCACTCTACCCAACTCCCATGTCCTCGGTATAACTGCTCAGGCTTTGAAATCACGTAGACCTAGTGTTGAGGACAAGATGTTCTCTGTTAGGGACGTAGCTGATCTTTCTAAGCCCAATCTATAAACCCGTCCTAGTAGTCCCTGCCTGGTAGGGTTGTTGAGAAGGTTACAAAAGTAATGAATGTAAATACTTAGCGTTGTTCAAGAAATTGAGGAGGCACTGTTGAAATGAAGGAATGAGAGAGAGGCCAGATAAACCAGCTATGCTTGCCAGCATTTGCCACTGAGCCTTTAATTATAGCATGAACAACACTGATGCTAGCTAACTGTGGTAAGCACTGTTCTAGACACTTCCACTTTACAACAAGGCCAAACTAGCTTCTGATAAGGACAGCAATTACAGCTACTGAGTTTAGAGCCTGGCAGTTCTGGTTTCATGTGAAATTCTACTCCTTCCAGAGGAGCCTTGGCCAAGAGGTAAGTACTACTAGTATCCTTTTACAGATAAGAAAACCCAGGCAGAAAGAAGTTAAATGTCTTGCCCAAAGTCAAATATTTCATTGATGGCCTTGGTAATAATTAACACGCACTTAGTGCCTCTACTGTGCTAAGCTCTACTCAGCACTGGGGATCCCTCTCCCTGCTGGAGCTTCCAGGCAGCCTGTGGGACAGAGCACAGATGTGCTGGTGTGTCACTTTACATCCTCTAATTCAGAGTTTTTCAAACAACATCCTACAACCAATTTAATATCAGTGAAAAAGGACAAGAATACAAAAGAGGAAAAAACATTAGGGAGCACTGCACACAGCAAAGGCACGATTTTGTTTCATGAAATCTTAGTTTCAGTTGTGTGTGTGTGTGTGTGTGTGTGTGTGCATACGCACATGTCTGTGTTTGATACATCTCGTGCATGATATAAAAAGTATAAAATGCAGGCTGGACATAAAGTTTGTGTGCAATTTAAAATGGTTTAACACAGTAAACTGCACACGAACTTTATACACACCCTGTACGCTGAGCGTGAAACATTCTGTCTTAACAAATCGCCTACTCTCTCCCCTGTTTGTCCAACAAATAGCCTTTTGTGCTGAAAAGTACACATCTTAAGAAAAAAATGGTGACACTTCTTGCGTTTTGTGAATGGTTTACCCCAGTACCAGTGTTCTAGGAGTCAATCTATTGCTGAGAAGTTTCCAAGAACACATTGCCACCCTCCAGAAGCCTACCCTTCGCAGCAGGCATTCATTCCGGGGGTGCCCAGGGAACTTCACAGAAAACAGCGGCCCTCTTTCCCGGCTTATGTTCCAGGTTCCGAGGCTGCTGGGCTGATTTACTTCACTATGAGTGTGCACACGTGTCTTCAATAGACTCTGATTTCTGTATCAAAAGATGCCGGAAAAATCCAAAATATTTTGAAATACTGTAGCTTTCAACAGGAGACACATCTGTCATAGTTATAGGTTTCATCCATAACTCATGGTGAGGCCAGACGCTTTTGTTAATCACTGCAGCCACCGTTATGCGCTGTGGCGGGTTCTCGCTAATGATCCCCCCTTTTATCTTCTCTGGTATTCGTGCTCAGGAAGAGAACGTGAGGTTGCCTCTCATTTGTCCTAATTGTTTTTTCTGGAGACCTAATTAGATTCACTGTCAGGGCTACTCTTTTCCGTCAATGCCATTCTGCCTCCCAAGGCTTTTATAGTGTGTTATTTACCCACAGTAACCAAGGGCGATGGCTATTTTCAATTCTAGGACTCATCACTCCTGTTTCTCTATTTTTTTAACCATTACTTTTTATTCTTCCTGTACCCGGCAGCATCTTATGAAATATAAAATATAATGAAACATTCAAACATTTGACATTCTCCTTATGGGTTTTTCAGAGAAGCAGCGGTGTGCACACGCTTTAGCTTTCATTCCATTAGTTACCTCGGGATGTTCTCAGAATAGCAAAATAGACGCACCTGCCCTTGCTGGTTGGCGGGGGCAACTCATTCCCATCATTGCCCATGTCTGTTGTCTTCATGTCTTCATCATCATTATCATCTCACTTCCACCTTCATAGCTGATTGTGCAAAAGTCAGAGTAGGGATCCCAAAGCCATTCGTTCTGAACCCTACCGGTGCACTCCTGGAACTGCCCTAGGTCCCAGTCTTGGAGGGAGGTGGGGAGGTGCAGGTCAGAAGTAGAAATTGAGAGCTGTGCAGCAGCTGGGTACTTAGCTCCCAGGAGCATGTGATGTGTTTGTGTTCCCCTACCTCCCTGCTAGAACTTACAGAATTTTTCCAGAAATTAATAATTTCATGGTAAAATTAACATTCAAGCACATGATATTCAGCAAAGTTAAAAATGATTAATGTAAAAATTAAAATTGAAGGCTTCTCCAAGCATGAACTAATGCTTGGGGACATTTGTCCCCTTCTGCAAAGCTAGCCTGGGTCGTTCTCCGATCATAAAAGCTTAGAAAACCGGATGGATCCTCTTCTGAGCTAAAGTAATTTTTCAGAGGCAGGATGGTGTATAAGAAAGGAGAATGGGGAGCCCAGGAACTCCCATGTTAAGGATCATTTCTGCTGCGGAACTGTTCTTTCACCTTGAGGACTCTCAGTTCTCCCATATGCACAAAGACTATATGCAATCCCCCAATCACTCTTGCAAAAATTCCTCTTTTGCCTAAGAAGGTGTTATTTGGATTTCTGTCACTTGCAACCAAAAAGATTCTAATTTAAACATAGTTGGAAGGGACCATGTTGTCATCTAATCTAAAAAGCCACTCAATGCTTGGATGTCCTCTGCCAGTATTACAGTGAATGCCACTTGTGTCAGAGAATTAACTATTCCCTAAGACAACACTTTCAATCAACTTTAACTGTTATCATTAAATTATTACACTGAATTGAAGCCTTTCCCATGGTAGTTTCCCCTATTAGTCTGTGAACTACCCCTTAGAAGAAAGAAGTGTGCCTTCCAAATGGCAATCCTTTAAATATTCCAACACCCTGAATATGACATCTCTTACTCAAGAGGTTAACTTTGTTTATCCCAAATCTCAAACACAAAATCTCTTCCTCTTTCTCACATGACGTTTTAAAAAAATCCCTTCATATTCCTACAAACAGTTTTCTGACTACCAGATGGCACGGGGCCCCAAATTCTACTCCAAGAGAAGTCTGAGCAGAACAGAAAACAATAGAATTTTCTCTTCCCTGCTTCCAGGATTACACTTCAACCTGTCTGTACTCACTCTTGGGCAGTCACAATTGAGTATATTGTTGGCTAACCCCGACCCTTTTTATATTTCTGCAACAGATAGGTTTCCATCTCCTCAGCTTTGTGTTTATAAAATTGGTTTCTGGCAATATTATGTGAAATTTCCCTATAAAATTTCAGCTCAAATTCAGTAAATCAAACTTGAGGAAAAAGTTCTGGAGCTGGTAGGTGATGATGCCGGCACGAGGTAAGTGTACTTGACGCTAATAAGCCGCACACTTAAAACTGGGCAAAAGGCTAAGTTTTATGGCATGTGTATATTTTAACACAATAAAAAATTGAGGAGATAGAGATTTAAATGTGAATTATATATTATGTTTTTAGGGAATTGTTGTTGATTTTCTTAGTTGTATTAGAGTTATATAAGAGAATGTATTGGGGGGAGATAAGAAGTAGTTCATAGTAAAATTTCATGAGGTCTGCAATTTGCTTTCAAATGGTTAAAAAAAAAACCCAGATACTTAGGAAGATGGGTAAAGAAAATCGGTAAAACATTAACAGCTGTGTAAGGATTTGCTGTGTGAGTATCCATTACAGTATTTTTTTTTTTTGGTAGAGACAGAGTCTCACTTTATTGCCCTCCGTAGGGTGCCATGGCATCACACAGCTCACAGCAACCTCCAACTCCTGGGCTTAGGCAATTCTCTTGCCTCAGCCTCCCGAGTAGCTGCGACTACAGGTGCCTGTCACAACACCCAGCTATTTTTTTGTTGCAGTTTGACTGAGGTCGGATTTGAACCCACCACCCTCAGCATATGGGGCCAGTACCCTACCAACTGAGCCACAGGCGCTGCCCCATCATTACAGTATTCTTTCAGCTTTATTGCATGTATGTAATTTTTCTTATTAAAAATCAAAAAAAACAACCCACTATTTTTGAGTGTTGAATTATGAGTCTGTCATTCTTGCCATCCTTCCAGTATTTGCATCACCATGAATTAAATAAATATTACCAATATATCTTTATTCAAGTCATAAGGAAAACTGCTGAGGTGAACTTGATTGAGAACTTAACACCAGGTTAGCCGCTCGACATCCTGCTCCAAGTCCATATTAATCAATCCGTCAGGGCCTTTAAGTGTGGTTGCTCAACAAGTTATGCTTTCATTTAATTATCCTAGATCCACATCCTATTTCTTCATCATCACTGCAAGAATATTGTCACACACTGGTAGCTTCTTTACTGAAGTTCACATTAATTATGCCTCTAGGAATGACACATCATGACAGAGTGACAAAAGTGTGGGGTTTGGAGGCTAATCACCTTGGTTTAAATCCTGGCTGGGCTGCCCAGCAGCTATGTGACCTTGGATAAGCTTAATAATACCCTGAACTTGAATCTCTTCATCTCCAAATTGGAACAAGATAGAAACAGTTGTGATGATTAATGAGACTTTTTTGTTCCCCTAATGCTGTGTCCCAGGCATGATGCCAGGAGCTGGACACAATGTATGTCATGAGGCACCGGGAAGGTGCTCAGGAGGAGGGTTCATCTCCCCTTGGCCCTCTGAGAAGATGCTCATCCCAACAAGCAGGGGCTGAACCAGCTGTTTAGCAGAGAACAAGGCCTCGAGACTATAAGAAATAAGACCAGTAATCTCTGACCAGGAGAGGAGAGAGCAGGGAGGCCAGAGTAGTCAGGTGATGCCCTCAGGGGAAAGAAAGGCGTCCTGGCCCCAGGATGTGGCCCAAGATTCTGGAACTCCAGAGTGAGCAGAGTTTCAACAGGAAGGAGGAGTGAGAAAGGCCTTTATAAAAGAGCTCCCACTCTGGCTGATACACACGCTTCTTAGTCAAATATCACAAGAATGGAAAAGCAAGTATTCACTGTACTCAATACTAATTAGAAGCCAATAGATGAAGTAATACACACCCACACAAGAGAAAAACTCCCTCGATTCAAGTTGGGGCAAGGGGGAACCAGGGAGAGGGACTGTGCTCACACCTGATGGGCACAAGGTAAGGGCATATGGCATAGCTCCCGGGTGTGGGACACGACTACAATACGGACTTCACCTAACAAATGCAAACATTGTGCCCTGATCATTTGTGCCCTCACATTAATCTGAAATGAGATAATTAAAAATAATAATAAATTAAAAAATCAAAAAAGGAGCTACCACTCACTTCATAACCAACTCGAAAGCCACACAAAGCCCTACCCCTTTATTGTGAAAATGCTTTTTAAAAATTAAAAGATCTGTCATGACACTTCCTTGTAAAATCTTCAGAGATTTCCCCCCCTCTCTCTGCCTTTAGGATAAAGCCCAGAGCAAAGCATAGAAAGTTCTTTAGGCTCTGAGGCTTGCCAACCTTTTCCACTCCACCACTCCCACCCTATCCTGTCCTATACTCCATGTATTGGAGACTCTGGGCCGACTCTGCCTCTGTGCACCCCGTGTTCCTTCTGCCTGGGAAGCCTCCTCCTCACCCATCCTCTGCTCCCCAGCTCATTCCTATCCCACTGTAGGGAAATTATCTCGAAATACCAGCTATTTGGGGGGAAAAAATCTTGTCCCTGTATTTATCATTCTCTGCAATAATTTTCTGTATAACTCCAATATTTGCCACCAAGTCCTCATTCGCTCTGGGTCATCACATTTCCTTTAAAACCGAAATAAAACAGCGGGGATGGGAAGGCCCAGGCAGTCTCCTGTTTAGCTGGGATTTCAAGGGGCTTAGGTTCTGGCCACTGTGAGCTCTGACCCCTCGTGTCTACCAGCATCCCGCCTCTAGAGCTACCACTTTCCTCCTTTCCAGTGTTTGGCCCCACAGTGGATCTTTCCCTTTCTCCTGCATCCCTCTGCCTTACTGGGTGTCTGAGGCTACCGTACAGAACAGATTTTTGAGATCAGCATTGCTCAGGCTGGTCCGGAATTCCTGGGCTCAAGTGATCCTTCCTCCTCAGCCTCCTAGAGTGCTGGGATTATAGGTGGGAGCCGCTGCACCCAGCCAGTCTCGTGTGTGTTTAGTAACTTTTATCTCATTTTTCCTACTCACAATCATCACCAATAGACTGTCAGCTCCAAGAGAGCAGAAACTTTATTTTTCACCTTTATGTTCTCAACACCTAGAACAGCAGCCAGCAAACAGTAGGTTCTTAGGAAATGTTTGCAGAATGAATTTAAGAATAAATGAATTAAAGAATACTTGCAAGTGCCCCTCTAGCTTATTCACAGATTAAGGTATTAGGAATTCTGGGAACAGCCGTGAAGACCGATGTCAGCCTGTCCACTTCAGAAACAAGTTATTGACATATTTCTAGTAATCCCAGCTAGTGCTCTGTGATAGACTTGTAAAATCTGCCCAGCGTCTGTGAGGAATTGGAGCCTCCCTTCCGCATACAGCCAAATAATCTTAGATTTCCCCCGACCACGTTCTAGTTGAGATCATCTTGGAAAAGAGAGACATGTTTTTATGCCACTTTTTCACAGTCTACATTTGATGAAAGGTGACATAGATGATGACATATAAAAGACCTTTTAAGAAGTGCAAACTGATACAAAT
>NW_003852436.1:8759670-8764021 GCF_000181295.1 Otolemur garnettii | reverse complement strand
TCAAAGTGCAAACTACACTTGCCCTACCGGAAATTCTGAGTCCCTCTGTGGACCTAGTGCTCAGTCTAAGCCACACTATAAATTTTCTCATTTCCTTTGTCTGGTAGTCTCTGGTCGTGCGTCCAGGCTCTTCCCAAGCTTGACCTGTTACCTATCTTCTGTCTTAACTTGCTCCCCCTCCATCTCTTCCTCCTTCCCTTCCCTCAATTCCTACAGCCCAGTTTGAGATCTTGTCCCCTCAGTTTCCAGGAAAGGAAACTCTTTGTCATTGCCAAGATAGCTTCTCGGATTAGTGCCCTACTTCTTCCAAAGGTTTAATGCTAGGCAGCATTTCCAGGAACTGGTGCTGTCCTGCCATGGCCAGGGTCCCACATGTGTCTCCCTTCAGTCTCTAGGACCCGAGGAGTCCTTCACCATCCAGTACCTTGAACTGGGGCACAGTCTGACTTCAGAAGTGCCTTCCCCCACTGTGCCCATCCTCTTAACAAAGGCCATACTATTTCAGTTTTGGAGTTATCTATTATACTGAGGACTAGAATTAATCTAGTTCATCACTGCCCCTTTATCCTCCATTCCCTTCAGATCCCTTTATTCCTCTGCGAAGCTTCGCTCTGCTCTGAGCACATGTGCAAACAGCCTTCTTTCCTATTTTCACTCCACTCCCACCCACAGCCAAGCTTCCTCCCAAGCTGCACTCTAAACTCAGAACACCCTCCCTGTCTCAATTCATTTACTTCTCTCCCTCCCTCCACTTAAACAGCTCATAAAAGCCTATTTTTAATAAAGCCTTTCTAGAACAATTAATGTTACATATTTATAATTTATTTTCCAGTGGCCTCCAAAAGAATTTTTGGCATATATGATCATCTGGGGGAAAGAAATTCTTTTTCTTATACATAACACAAATTGTGTCACATGACCTCATGTATTTATCTCTCTGATTTAAGTAACTTAAAACCTCAGTTTGTCACATTCTTCATGTAAATTTATCTGTTGCCAGTACCCCCATAATCCCAGACTAAAATCTTAAAGGATACCATGGAAATAATCAGTGCCACCGATTGTGAATATTTACAATGTGTTAAGGACTTCTACCAGGCGTGTTCTGAAGTCTCTAATCTTCACAATACCTCTCTAAATTTGAGGAAGAGAATTAAACTACTTAATGACATTTCTCTCAATCTGACAAAAATGAGAACAAGACTGTATTCATATTTAGAATAAAAATTCCCAGTAGTCTCTGGCTTAGACTCTCAGGGGGCAGAGATTAGATTATTTCACTCCTCAGTATATTTAGCATCCAGCACAGTTGTGGGGACATAGTGAACACTCATTATACACTCGGGAGATGAATGAGTGTTTGTGTGAAGAAAGTGGCTGGAGAATTACGTAAAAGGTAGATTCTCAAATTTAAAGTTCATTCAGTCCTCTCAGACATCAAAGCCAATGGGGTGTTTTTTTTTTTCTCCTTTTATTTTTCTTTTTGCACAGTAAGTGAAGTCTTGGGTCTTTTTATTATCACATTCATTACTGTCATTACCCCAGGTTACTTTGTTTTTCTAAATATCTATACTTTTATAGACCCTGTCTTGAGTTTTATAATGACTCGAAAAGACCAACCTACAAGGCAAGTGAGCGTCCAAGAGGTGGCAGTAGTGTGTCAGTCACATGACCTGAGCTGTAAGCTGCGGAGCTGTGGCTACCTTGATTAACATAGAGGATAAGTACATTTCATCTCTGTTTTGTTCCCCAAATACTATATTATAAAAATAACTGAACTTAAGCAGTGTTAACTATTATGGCAAAAATATTTTAGAAACACTTATGGAAGGAAAAAAGTCTAAGATGCAGCTCAAGAGCTTCCTGGATAGTTCTAGCTTTTTCAGAGGATCAAAATCTCCCTGTGTGTTCTCTGACATCAAGCTTGCTTGTCTCCCCAGGCTATTTACTCTTCTACACTTAGCATAGTAATGAAAGGGACACCTTCAGTGTGTCTTTTCAACTTCCTTTCTCTCTGAGTTTGATCTTTTTTTTCTTTTTTCATGTTGCAGAAATCAAAAGGTGGAGTAAATAGTTGTATAATAGCATGATGGTGCTGAGAAGCGGTTTTTACCCAGCCGGAAGAAAGTATGAGTAGTACTTTACTTGTTTGTTTTCTCCATCCCACCTGTCAAGATTCTATTTCCCCAACACACACAGAGCACAGCTTGTCAAGCAAACCCCATGGAGTGAGAGCCCAGACACAGTTCCATACTGGAAGGGCCACTGGAGCTTCAAATCAAGAGAATATGCATTTGTATTGAGCAAAGTTTTAGAATCATCACAGAAATGGACCAGGAAAAATCATATCTGCAAAGGCCTGGAGGACAGAAAAATGATGTCACTTTT
This sequence comes from Otolemur garnettii, assembly GCF_000181295.1. Taxonomy (NCBI): domain Eukaryota; kingdom Metazoa; phylum Chordata; class Mammalia; order Primates; family Galagidae; genus Otolemur; species Otolemur garnettii. Next base: position 8,761,633 of record NW_003852436.1, on the reverse strand, counting down.
AGGAATCTGGATGAACATGAGATATTTATCGGCACCTACTTGGCCACCAACTCTGAGTAGTGAAAGGAAGTTCCCAGGCTGTGGCTTCTTGCTGCCTAGTCAGCAATGCTTCCTATCATATGAACTTCTCACTCACATTGACCAGAGCTGCTTATACCAGGGGTGGTGCTGCCTCAATCTATCTGCTGGCTAAAGACATATGACCCAGGGGTTGGCATTAAAAGATATGTGAAACAGCAACTTTCCTTTCTCCGAAATTGGAACTAAGAAATGCTAAGAAAACAAACTAGATATGAGCAAGAATGAAACCTGCGTTGAGGAAGGACGGTGAAGATACACGTGCAAGCTGAAGTCATGAGGGAGAAGTTACTTGTAAGAATAAAAAATCAATTAAGAGAGAAAAATGTAAAATACATGTAACTGAGCATGCTCCTCAAAGGGCTTTTAATACAATTTAATTTTTTTTTAGGTCTATCCTGCAAGTTGACATAAACATTGACAACAAAGCTATGTGGCTAACCGGGCTATGGTCCACTTCACTACCTTTGTTTTCCCTAATACTGCTGAAGCAATACCCTCTAAGTGCCCCGTATATCTGCCATTGTCCAAATGACCCCATTTTACAGATGATAAAATTGAGGCACTGGGAGAGCAGGTGGCTACCCTACATGAACACAGTACTTTTTGATGACTCTTCAATTTTAACTTAACATGTTTTACTCCTTTAACATTGTCCACCTCCATGGGTCTTGAATCGACCCTAAGACTATACATTAAAGCAGTCAGATCACATCTATATTTGCACTGGCCACAAAGTTTTCATAACTATTCCTTGCTTCTCATCCAGATTGTCGGTTACACGCCGCTATTTATATATCTGAAAGTATAAAAGCACATTTTTCATATTTAGCTTAATGACTTTCCAGTATGTGCCATTATTCTGATGCTGCTGTCTCATCGAGCTTAGTGTAAATGACATTATTAAATTGTACTGGCAGTATAAAATTACATTCTTAAATCGTGGGCTTCAGAGTATTTTATTTTAATAAAGTCTTTGCGATAGAAACCTTCTGCTTCTCACTTATTCTTTTTCACGAAACAACCAAAAAAAAATTGCTCTAGGCCTTTAAATAAAGGCCAGCTGAAAAATTAATCATAATTGCTATATGGTGGTGTCAAAGACTCCTTGGAGTGGTTTTTTAGTATTTCATTGACTATCCTTTGCGATTTGAGTCAAGTCCTAAAATTGTACTGAAAGGTGGAAAAGAAGAATCCGAGATAAGCACATCTCCATCCCCGTCAATTTCAGAATGGCAAAGCGTTGGTTAAAATAGTTTGTCAAATTTTGCTAATTGCTCTATCACATCTCCAGCTGTTGCCATAGAAATACAAACATAGTTAAAACACATCCACATGCACAGGGGTGAGGGGTGCACACACACACAAGCTGATGGGGAGTTTTTGTACTTACACATGTACCCACATTCTCATTACACTGAATACAAATGAAATGTGCCTCAGTGGTCCCATTGCTGTTGCTATCAGAAGTCCGTAAAACACGAAGTAAAATACGCAACTGGTGAACTATAGTGACTCTTTTAGAATATAGCATATCCCCCCAAACCTTGATTTTTTAAAAAATAAGCATGTGAGCTTGTATAATGTGAGATTCTGAATAATGTTTTATTCAAATAACCTAATCAGAGACAAGTCTTTGCAAGAAGGCAGGATTTAGGTTACAGCATCTCAGTCTGCCAGGTGCATCTTGCTGACCTTGATGGTAACAAACAGGTGTAAAAGACATTCAGTCCTCTCCACTGCCAGCATTAGGACTTCTTCCTGATCTTGCAGGAGATGCATTAACATGACCCTACGGCAACTAGACTGCAGGGGAACTCAAAACCCCACCTCTTCCATATTATAGCATTATAGCTTTGGCTGACATTCTGAACTCAGGGAACAA
>NW_003852436.1:8752158-8759289 GCF_000181295.1 Otolemur garnettii | reverse complement strand
ATTAAAGCCACCTGGCTCTAGACGTAAAAGTTGGGGAAGAGAGGGCAGAGCATGGCTTGATGGATTATTCCAGAGAACCAGAGCAAATTTATAAGTTAAAGACACTATTAACCAACCTTTCTCCCTCCCTGCAAGCTCACTCGAGTTCTCTCTCTTCCTGCCTCACTTCCCGTCATCATTCTTATAATGTAAGACATTTTTGGATATGATTTTTTTAATGTGCTACATATTATGAGCATGTGTCACCAAATTGTCCCCAGAAAGATTATGCCAAGTGACACTCCCGCCAGTAAGATTTGAGATAGTCCACCACTCAGCACTCTCACCAGCGTCATTACCAAGCCTTCTTCATCTTTGTCAGTTTCATAAAGGAACATAAACTGTTCCTCTCCTTTGTTTTATTAGAGCCCACTTTGCTACAGCTTAAATTATAATATTTTAAACCTAACCTTTTAAAGTATTTGTATTAATGGGTTTCACAACAGTAAATCAACCTTGCATTCTTAGGATAAAATCTCCAAGATGATGATGACTATTCTGTGAAAACCCTGCCACTGTCATTTTGATCTCCTTTATTTAGGATTTCAAAGTCAATGTTAATTAGGAAGGTCAGTCTCTGACAGTCTCTCTAGTAGTTGACGCTAGGCCATACCAGTGCCTGGAACACTTGGGGGCAAACATTACGCATGGTTAAAACAGGGATATGATGTGGGGAAGAAAAAACAATAAGGGGAGTTCTTAGTGTCAAATAAATTATAGAGATTTATAATGTGTAGCAGCATATGGTATTATAGATTTGAAGATATCTTGCATCAATGAGCTCTTAAGATTTGTTTTATCTATGGTTTATTAAATATATTTGGCTAAACATACCGAGGGCTGTCTGAATAGAATAACTACTAACCACTCCCAGGACATTCAAGTGTTTCATTCAACAATTTGAAAAGAAAGGGGAGGGAATATAGTTTTCTTTTTACTCTATGTGTGGCGTAAGTTTATGCTAGCTTCAAAAAATGCATCCATCTTTCTTACTCTCTAAAACACTTTAAATGTAAAGCATATAATTTGTTCCTTGAAAGTCCTAAAGAATGTTCCTATGAAATCAGGTAGTCCCAGTGGTATTTTGTGATGATAGTTTTGTTTATTTTTTGAATTTCTTTTATAATTTTTGGAATATTTTGAGTTTCTTTTGTTCATAGTACTTTGTAAATTCTCATGTCAAAAACATTATCTTGATCATTAAAATTTTCAAATTGACAGGAAATTTCTATGTATGTACTTGATATTTAAAAAATATATTGGTCATTTCTTTCTATGTCATTCACTCTTGTTCATAATATTTTATTTGCATTTCTTCTCTTTTTTTATTATATTTTTCAAAGAGTTACTGTACATTTTCTTTGCTATGATTTTATTGTTATTATTCAATTATCACTACTTTACTCACTCTTATCTGTTGTTATTCTGTTCTCTTTTGGTTAATGAATATAAAAGATAAGTCTCTGAATTTGCTTTGGTAATTTTTAAAAATAAATTTGGAAATAGAAGACCCTCTTATCTGTAATTCTCTCAACTGTTTATTCATGTGGCATTGTATTCTTTTGTATCATTTAGAAAAATATTATATAAATTTTATTCACATATCCGTTAAATTTTGTGTTATCAATTTATAATTTGATTACATTTATTCAAAGAATAAAATGTATAACAATTTCTAGATAGAGGTCTAGTATACCAATATTTCTAAATGCTCAACCAATGCTTTTTTAAAAATCCTATTTTCTTTGTACATGGTACAAAGTTTCACATAGTCAAAATAATGCCTTCTTTTTAAAATACTGAAAATGTCACGGCTATATTATTGACCTCTTTATCTGCTAAAGAAATAAAAAGGTAAAATAAGATCTTCAATTATAATTGCAATGATTTTAGTTTCTCCTCATATTTCTAGACTTCCAAAATATATTCAGAAAACGTATTTAGTATATAAAACTTAGAGATTTTATAATTTCATTGGGTACAAGAAAGTTTGTAAAAATGAAAGTACTCTTTCTATCTTCTTTAATGTATAGTTTTGAATTTTATTTCATTTGAAATTTAATATTGTCATTCATAATTTGTGCTTGATTGTTTTTATATTTTAGGTCTGTGATTCCCAAATGTGGTTTATGAAGTCTTTGGAGTCCCTGAAACTTTTCCAGAAAGCTCATGAGGTTAATATTCTCAGAATAATTCTAAGATGTCATTTGCATTCTTCAATCTCATTGTCTCAAGAGTGTACCGTGGAACCTTCTAGACTTGGTGGCATATGATGACATCATCACTCTGATAATTAATAGAATGTGTGCTTGTAATTAATTTGTTTTAACTGACAATATCAAGTGTATTTTTGAGTTTAAAAATTTCTTAGTTCTTGTAAAACTTCTGGAAGAAAACGTAAGGAAGTCCTTGTGACCTTAGGTTAGGTAAAGGTTCCTTAAATAGGATGCAAAATCGTGAGCCATAAAATGAAATGTTGAAAAACTGGATGTCATCTAAATTTTAAAACTTCTCTGAAAGACCTTGTTAAAAAGAGGGGGAGGAAAAAAAAAAAAAAGATCAACATTTAATAAGAAGAAAACAAACAACCCAATTGGCAAAAGATTTGAACAGATAAAACACACCCCTACAGAAGAGATATACATAGCAAATAAGCACATAGAAGTATATTAAATGTCATTAGTCTTTAGGGAAACACAAATACTACAATAAGATAATACTATACATCTATTAGACTAGCTAAAATAATGTTTTTAACTGACAATATTGAGTGTTAGTGAGAATGCTAAGTGGAACTCTTAAGTAAAGTTGGTGGAAGAGTAAATCACTTTGGAATCGTTTCTTTTGTCATTCTTATAAAGTTAAACACATACTTTCCAGAGGACACAGCAATCCCACTTCCGGGCCTTTCCCCACAGAAATGAAGACCTATGTCCACACAAATCCCAGTACACAAATGTTTACAGCAGTTTTGTTTATAATAATCCAAACTGGAAAACCCCAGATATCCACTGACCAATAAATGGATGATGACATCACGGTGCAACTATACCACCAAACACTACTCAGAGATCAGAAGAAGCAAACTACTGGTACTTGTGACAATATAGACCAACCTGAAAAGCATTATGCTAATTGAGAAAAGTCAGACTTTTTAGGCACATACAACTTTCCATTTATATAGTTACTTGGAAAAGACAAAACTATACAGCCACAAAACAGGCCAGGGAGTAAAGTGAGATGATTGATTTCCACTGGACATGGAAGAGCATACATTTTGAGTATGTTGGTGGTTATACAACTGCATAGATTTGTCAAAATTCATAGAATTTTACAGATAAAGAGTGGTACTTATTCATAGGTCTATCAACCTGACAGAAAGAAAAATTTCATTTTACTTTGTGATACAATCTATATCCATAGATATAATCCACATAAGCAAAAGCCATTTGGAGGCCTCAACAATTTTTAAGAGGATAAAAGGATCCTATGAACAAAAATTTTGAGACCCATTATTACAGATCATAATGAATAATATAATTTCTTTTTTAAAAAAATTATATCACATTAAAGCAGCACACTATTACATTTTTAAAAACATAACATGAGTGTTTTCAGCTTTTACTAGGTAGATTAGGACATGTATAGAAATTTACTGTTAAAATAGTTTTTGGTTACTTCATTCTTTTTTTCCTTTATAAAATATCGGTACTTCAGACTTTATACTTTGGACCCATTTCGATTAATTTTTAAGTTTCTCAAACACACATATAGCTTTTTTCTAAATATCCGGGAGAAAAATGAAATAATGTCTTCCACTTTTCCCAAATACTTTTTGGGACCAAAAATTAATCATGTTACCTATCTTGTGCTGCTCTAACCCATAGCTTGAGAAAGGAGCTACTATACTTCAAACTCTTTGACAGTATATTTATTCTTTATCAAAACTCATTCTGTCTTAAAATACATTAAGATAATCATTTACATTAGAAACCTGATATTTCTTATTTATTCCTTTTCTCCCCTTCATTATCAAATGTTTCAGGTTTACTTTTGTCATTTGTTCTGTTTGCATGGCTGACAGAAGAGGCAAGCATCCTGTTCTCTGATCTGAATGACTTGAGCACTGGTCAAGCCCATGCCTATAGCTTTCTGTTGGATTTGGCTGCGAGGCCAAGAGCTTAGAAGAGAAAGGGGAGAAAGATTTTACTCCAAAATCAGAAACTGCAATTTGTTTATGTGGCAGGTTACCCTGAGCTGGTATGTCCCTTGGCAAAGTCACCGATATCTGCAGGTGGCATGTTCTATATTAGCATCCTCACATTTTGAAGGGACAACCTGTCCATCTTCTTTTCCCATTACATCTCCAGGTAGTGGAAAGCCTCCTGCGCTAGCCCTGGGGTCTTCCCTAGCCCCTTGGGGTTCCTATATCCCATTCATCCCTTTGCAATTAATGTCTCTGTAAATGAAGTCTCCACAGATTATTCTAATTTGAGTCTCCATCTATTTTGTGTAGGGACACTGACTGATGTCACTGATTATTCAAAAGATTATCCACGAGTTAGCTTGGCATAGGGTCTCTTTTCATAATTTTGTCTAGAACATGTTGAGCTTTTCAATCCACATGCTCAGGTCCTTTTTTGCTAAATCAATCTAGACACTATTTTTTTTAATGTGTCTTTGTCTATTGCATCTGTTCTGATTGTTTGGCATTTTCCTGAGGTTCGCCTGTGATTTTTAAGTTAGATCTTTGTTTTCCATCTTCACTACTCTCTTCCCTCTCTTTGCTGCTATGGTTTTGTCCTGGGCCTCTGCACACTGGGGCCACTTTATCACATTTACCTTGAACATTACCCATTTCATTTTCCAGAATGTTAATTCTTCTCTTTCCTGGCATAGTTTTGTTCCATTCTGTTTCTACATTATTAGTTATTAGTAGCTTATTTTTTAAAAAATGAATCCAACCAGCAAAGTTTATCTTCACAGGATTACTTTTCTGAATGGTTTTCACTCTGGTTTCATGAGAATTTTATCTTCTTATAAATTATGGAGACGGGGTGTTTTTATTAAATTTTCTTCTTTTCCCTGCCGTAATTCACATTCTAGCCTTTTTTCTTCTAATAAATCTTCAAGATGGTATTTCACTCCCATTCCCTGTAAGGGTTGCTGAAACATCATTTTTTCTTTGCAGTCATCCATTATCCAAGTTTCTCCAGTTCCATTTACTATCCATTTTTAAATGAGTAGATTCCCAGTATCATATATCCATCTGAAGAGCAAGATTATGGGCATAGCTTGTGACTCCATTTCTGCATCATCCTAGCCATTATATGATATGGGCATGTGGATCTTTCACTCCCTAAATCTTTATCTCTTGGGGTAATTGTAATATATGAAATAAACTAATGCAATTTGTATTCCTGTCAGGGCTTCTCCTGATCTTCCTCCATTTACAGCTCTTTGCCTCCATGACATAATGAACCATTCCCATTCTCTCTTTATACCTGCCTATTTCGTGCTCTAGTTTCACGTTGCTTTTTAGTTCTAAAATATGTATAGAAAGAGCTGCTGATGGGGAGAGGAAATGAAAATGGTGCCTTAGCAAATTGCTAAGAAAATGCCTGTGTAGATGACTGATAGTTACCCATTTTAATGCCTGGAGCAGTCCCAGAGACTCTGGGCCAATAGCTCAATGTTAATTCAACTGAAATGATTCTATCTTCCTTGAGCCCTCCAAATGAGCCCGATTAGGGAAAGAAACCCACATATAGACTAGCGCTCAGAGTGAAAATTTTAATGGTTTCATAATTCATGGAGATTCTTACTGAATTATGGCAATAAATTGACCTTTACTTCTACTTTTTAGTATTGTTATGTGTATTCTCACATTTCTATTCCTAAACTAAGAGAAATTGCACTGAGGACCATCAAAAGCCTACAAAGTACCTAGAACGAAATTCATACATTCTTAAAATACAAGATAAACTTCTGAAAAAGTGAGGCTTAGACAGGAAAGTCATATCTAGTGATATTTTTTATGGCATTATGATCACAAGGACCACATTTAAAAATGTACTCATGTCTTGAACTTTATTAGCTATTACATTTATTCAGGGAAGAATCCATGTTTTGTGGGGCTTGAGACTTCTGTACAAGGAAGATTCTCTTTAAGAAAATAATACAGAGTCATAAGCATGGAATTAGGTACACAGTGATTACTCATTTAGAAAAGGAAAAGATACTACAACAATCAAAAGAATTGAAAGTTTGGCAAATTAAGATCAACATCACAAAATCCAGAAAAATAATAATGTTTTCCTTGACTGACACAGTTCAATAATTCTTTTTTTACTACCCATATTTGACTGTATCCTTTCTACTCACTACTTCATATCACAATTTTAAAATATAATTTTTATTGATATAATAGAAAACTAATTCATTATCACCTTTGGCATGACTGAGCAAAATTTGTTTGCTTGCTTTAATTAATGATGCCTTAGAAAGTTTCTTTCAGCTTCATTAATTTATTATTGGTATTGTCATGTACATTGTTGTTGTCATTAAATTTGAGATATATTCTATTATAACTTTTTCCCACCCTGACCTCTTTTTTCATTGTGGTTAAAAACATAATATAAAATGTATCATCTTAACCGTTTTTAAGTGCACAGATTACTCAGGTTAAATATATTTCACATTGCTATGAAATGGATCTCCAGAACTTTTTCATCATACAGATCTGAAACTCTGAACAAATCCTCTGTCCCCTCCACCCACCCCTGGAAACCCCCATTCTATTTTCTGGCTCCATGACTAATTTGACGACTAAGTATCTCGTGTGAGTGGAGTAATGTGGTGTTCATCTTCCTGTGACTGGCTTATTCACCTTAGGACAATGTCTTAAAATGCAAGATAAACCTCTGCTGTATACACAGGTCTATAAACACCTGCTTTAGCCTGGTGTCAGAATTTTCTTCTTCTTTAAGACTGAATAACATTTTACTCAGTGTGTGTGTGACATTCTGTTTATCCATTCATTTGTCTGTGAATACTTGAGTCACTTCCACCTCTTGGCTATTGTGAATAATA
>NW_003852436.1:8739998-8750628 GCF_000181295.1 Otolemur garnettii | reverse complement strand
GATGAAAAATAATATCATCTCTAAGGTTCTGAGGCAGTACCTGGTACATAATTCCCTTTCCTTCCACAATTCCTTTATCTGATCTAGTCAGATCCATAATTCCAAATTATGCATATGAATTTGTTAGTAAATTTTTTAAATCACACTTCAGAGACAAAGAAATGCAGAGACAAATTTATAAAACCCTGTTCTAAGATTGTTTAAAAGCTGCCTTTCTAAGAAAAAATTTTAAAAAATTAAAAAGGCGTCTAAGGAGTAGAAACAATCAAAGTGAGGATCAGATATGAGAAGGAAGTAAGATTATTTGAGGCATGCAGAGAGCACTGGGGGCCAGCAAAGTCTCCAATCTCATGAAATTTATTTAAAGGATTTAATTCACTCAAGCCATGGTGGGAGTCCTTCATCCTACGATCCTGATCTACTTTTCCAAATGTGCTTCCACTGTTCTCCACAAAGCTCAGCAATTTAGACTCTACGGGTTTCTACTCCAAATCCTGACCTCCAAACTTTTGCTCATACATGTACTGTGTGCTCCATTCTGGAATATCCTCACTCCCCACCTCTGCCTTAACAAACTATTCTTTGGAGTCCTACTGAATTATATTTCTCTCATGAAGCCTCAATGCTACTATAAAAAGAAATGGGCAGAGGAGACACCCTCTACCTCCTTTGAATCAGAGAAAATGTGCTTTTTCTGTTTTCTATATTGGGTTCTCATGTAAGATCTTAAAGATTTTTCTCTGGGAAAGAGAGGTCTGTTTCCACTTGACAGGCACAATGTAAGAGTATATGGCACACCTCTTGGGTGAGGGACACAACTACAAGAGCGACTCTACCTAACAAATGCAAACATTGCAGCCTAGTTATTTGCACTCTCACATTAACCTGAAAATTTTTTAAAAAAAGACTAAAAAATAAAAGATTTTTCTCTGGCTTAAGAAACAAAAGTTGGACATCTACTATTATTTTGGGTCAAATTCTTTCCATCTACCTGATGAGTTTCCATAAATGGGCTCAACTCAGCCAAAGGGATAAGTTCTAACTAAAAGGTAAATTCTTAGTAGGTGAGAACCATTAATAAATTACATCATTAAGCAATGTCCAGAATTCCCAGTACTATGTTTTCACTGAGCACTCAATACATTTTTTAATCAGGAGATATTTAAGAATTTATTCCTTTTGTGGATTGAATTGTGTCCCTAAACAAATTATATTTTGAACCATCAATACTGAAGAACCTGAACATATTTGGAAATAGAGTTGTTGCAGAGGTAGTAGGTTAAATAGGGTGGGACCCTAATCCGATGTGACCAGTGTTCTTGTAAAATTTGAGCACAGACATGGACAAAACATGCCATGTAAAAACAGAGCCAGTGATAGAGATGACCAATACAGCAGAAGTGAAAGAATGCCAAAGACTCTAGCAATCTAGCAGAAGCTTAAAAAAAAATGGCATAGAACTCATACAGTCCCTAAAGACAGAAATAGATCCATGTACATCTCCACCTTTCTGTGAAATTCTGGCTTTGTCTATGAGGAAACTGCAAAAATTTGCAGCAGTCTCTTAGCAGATCACAGGTCCTCATGTGAAGGAATGTGGTCCATGGCAGGCCAGGAAATGTTGCAGCATGTCACACAGTTAGAGCTAAGTCAGCATTCACTGTGACTTTAAAAAAGCACGTGTAATGAGAGCATAACTTGGACTCTGCCTGGTCTTTGAGGTAATACAGTTCAAGTGGCAAGGAAGCCAAGGGCTGGCTGGTATAGGGAGCTCCATGGAAACCATGGCCCTGGCCAAGGCAGAGGGAGACCTGGGCATGGGCTCTCTTTGATCTCCTTCCCCAGTGCAGGATTAAATCCACACTGGCTACAGCACACAACCTGTGGAAGAAGGTTTGGTCATGGTAAACTCGGAATGGGCTCCCTGTCCAATCCATGTCATGCCTCTGAAACTGTTTCTTCCCCAGTTTTCACTTCAAAAAATGTCCAAGGTCTCAAAGCACATAGACTCAGAAGAGGATAGTGACAGCTCTGGGCTCTGGAAAACAACAACAACAAACAACTCCACAGAGTGGGAGTTTATTTGTCACGACATCACTGGACTAGAATAAAGCCTAGGAGAGCCTAAGATCCATTCTTTATCACTAAGCTTTTTCTTAAAGATAAGCTAGCTACTTTGGAAGGAAGGGTGAGAATTTCTTCTCTGTATTCTCTGTCACCTGCTACCTGGAGTTCAAAGAGAGAGGGGAAAGAGGTAAAGACTGAGGATAGCCATTGATAAAAGGAAAGACTCACGTCTGTGTTTACTCTGCATATTACAAAGTGAGTGTCAGATCAGTTAGTTCATTTTCTCCTCTCAGCAACTCTGCAAGGCGGGTATCTTCCTCATACCTATTAGAAAGCATTTATTTGTTTCTTTATTCTTTAATTTTATTTGTGTATTTGTTTTATTTTATTTCAAATTAATGTGAGGGTACAAACTTTTAGGTTACAATTTTCTCACTTCCAAGGTGAAATCCAAGTTATAGAAGAGCCCTTCGCCCAAGGGGTGTGCTGAATACCCTCACATTGTGCATATTAGGTGAGATTCCCACCAAATGTCCTCCCCCCTCCCGCCAATTGCTCCTTCTCCCTCCCCCCACTTTCTTCCCCCTCCCCCTTGTTAGACTATTTTTGTGTTTTATTGTTCATATGCACATGTAATTGTTTATATATTGCCTTCATTTTAGTATTGAATACACTGGATTTTTTTTTTCCATTCTTGAGATACTTTACTAAGAAGAATGTGTTTCAATTCAATTTATTCATTTCTTTCAAAAAAGTGCACATCAGCGTTTCTCTGATGATTAAGGATGATGAGCATTTTTTCATGTGTCTGTAGGCTGTGCTCCTGTCTTCTTCAGAGTTCTAGTATTTTTATAGTTTCATGTCTTAAGTTTAAATCTTTTATCCAGGGAGAGTCTATCTTTGTTAATGATGAAAGGTGTCCAGTTTCAGTCTTCTACAGGTCTCCAGCCAGTTCACCCAGCACCATTTGTTAAATAGGGAGTCTTTTCCCCACTGAATGTTTTTGATTGGCTTATCGAAGATCAAATGACAGTAAGTAGCTGGGTTCATCTCTTGGTTCTCTATTCTTTTCCATACCACTTTGAGATATCATCTAACTCCAGTAAGATTAGCCCACATCATAAAATCCCATAACCATAGATGTTGGTGTGGATGTGGAGAAAAGGAAACACTTTTGCATTGCTAGTGGGAATGCAAACTAATACCTTCCTTTTGGAAAGAAGTTTGGAGATCATTTAGGAATCTAAAAATAGATCTGCCATTCAATCAAAATGAAAAAGACCAAAATCACTTTATAACGAAGTTATTTGCACTAGGATGTTTATTGCAGCCCAATTCATCATTGCTAGGTTGTAGAAGAAGCCCAAGTGCCCATCGACCTACGAATGGAATAATAAATTGTGGTTTATGTATACCATGGAATAGTATGCAGCCTTAAAAAAGATGGAGACTTTACCTTTTTCATGTTTACATGGATGGAGCTAGAACATATTCTTTTTAGCAAAGTATCTCAAGAATGGAAGAAAAAATATCCAATGTACTCAGCCCTAATATGAAACCAATTTATAAACAACCATACTCCTATATGAAAGCTATAACCCAACTACAGCCCAAGATGAAGAGGAAAGAGGAGGGACAGGGGAGGGGAGTGAAGGGGAGAGGATGGATGGAGGAAGGGTAATTGGTGGGACCACGCCCATGGTGTATTTTACAAGGGTACATGTTAAATCTACTAAGATTAAATCTACTAAATGTAGAATATAAATGTCTTAACACAACAATTAAGAAAATTAGGTGAAGACTATGTTAACCAGTTTGATGATAAGTATTTCAAATTGTATATAAAGCCAGCACATTGTACCCTATAATTGCATTAATGTACACAGCTATGATTTAATTTAAAAAAATACAAAAAAAATGCACGTCAGAACTGGCTCAAGTCCATCCCCCTGGTAATGACCTACTAAAATCTCATATTCAGAACTTCTAGCTACAAATCTTACTTCCACTAAGATATGCCAGAAAGAAGCAACAGAAAAGGGAGAAAGGGAAGGGAAAGAAGGATGGTGGGAGGGGATTCTTTACCTGAGGGAACAGAATTAAAGACCCCAAAGGAAGAAGCAGAGCTTCTGCTGTACCTCTTGGTCTGGCCTGGGTGGGTCTCTGGCCACTTAGGGCTGCTGCACTGCACAGCGGAGTTTCAACTCTTTTCATAGCTGTAATATTATTATCACCCAGTTTTATCTCTAGACTGTGTAATCACAATCCCTTTAGTGTTTACTCCCAGGCCTCCCTTTCCAGCCTCTTAGCACCCTTGGGCCTTATCACAGAATTTTCCATAAGTTGTCTTTATCCCCCTCCATTGCAGAAGTCAGAACCAGATAAAATCTTCCAATTCAGTTTCAACCTTCTGTGCATCCAGTGTATCTCCTACTCTCTACTTCACAATAAATGAGTCTGTCAAAAGATTAGGACATAATTTAATTCAATGTACATCCATTTTTAAAGTAAACTACATTTCAAGTAACAAGACCTGTAGGACCAGTGTTTTATTTAGCTGGTTATTGTTTTGGGGCTCCTTTTCTTTTTATTAATACCACCTGATAATTAGTCAATGAAAGAGGAAAATAAACTATATTGATCTTCAACAATACAACCTCCTTTCCTGGGGTGCCTCTCTTCTAGAGATATCATTTTGCAGTTAAAGCAGTAACGAATCCTAGTAAAAGTTAACTTAAAACTTTCCATCAAATGATAATGGGGAAAAGTAGCGATCTACTTCTGGTTACTATCATTCATCAGTGCTCAGCCAAAGGAGCTAATGTGAATCAACTACTGAGCTGCATCACTTACCATGTGCTAGGGCCTTCGTGTTCATCACGATCCCCACAACCTTACAAAGTGGATATCGTAACCTCCATTGCAGAGAAAAAGAACATTAATACAAGTGAGTGGTAGGTCTTACCTTAAGTAGGTTTAGCTTTTATGTCACACCAGCAGAATACCAGCAGTAATGACCTTAGCCAACAGAGATGGAGACGGTATCATAAGGAAAGGGAAAGGTATGTTCTACAAATTTCTTGAATAAGTAACGCTAACTCTGTAAATGATAATAGAAAACAACAGGAATGGTTTTCTTTTAGAGCATTGATGGCAAAACTCAGAAGGATATTTTGGCATTTGATCCTTTTGCCACATCAGAGCCTTCATCATTCTATTTTTGCCATCACTCTCTGAAGCAGGACAGCGGGGTCATGTCTGTGTCTCAGTTAACCATAGTATAGTACAGGCCGGCTCTGTCAGTTAACTCCAACTGCTAAATAATGGATCAGTTAAATTACTAAACAATCCAATTCATAGATGAGAGTAGGTAGTAGACTGAATGAGCCGTGGCCAGTTTCACATCTGCCTGTTGATTTTTCACTGATTGATCTGATCCACCACCCAGCAACCTACTTGCTTGTTACGATGATGGGAATCCTGCCTCTGGCATCCCAGCTATTTTACTAATACAATCATGGCCCTCGGATTCCTCTTTTTTTTCAAAAAGAACCAGCCCTGGATGAAAGCAAATACAGCAGGGATATTTGATTTTTCTTTTAATGGATACATAATCTAATACTTGGATTTCTATCTGAAATAAATTTCTTTGTCATCTTTTACCTCCAAATACATAAAAAAAAAATTGTAACAATAAAACATATTGCCTGTAAAAGCGATCACTTTGTACACTAGGGTACTTTGAACTAACAAATACTATTTGTTATTGTTAAATAATAGTTTATAGGGTCTTACCTGTTTTCTCAATGAAAACACACAACTTATACTATTTTATTTTTCATTAAAATACTGGCAGTCTCCATTGCCATCATTCTATTATTAGAGCTTCTGCTCAGATAAAACAATTTTTTCAATAAACAATTAAAAAGAATGACTAGTCACGTGACCAGTGAAATCATAGGGTTTAAATGGAAAAACTGCTAGTCTAGATTTAGGAAGACTAGACTTTACCTCTAACTATATCTTAGATTCACTGAGTTTAGAGAATCCAAAGTCACAGAGAAAGGAATTTTACAGGCTATTCATTTCAAACCCTCAAAGGAAAGGCTCAGGGAAGTAAATTGCCAAAGCTCCTGACTCCTGTGCCTGTGTGCCTCCACCTCCAGACTTACAAATCTATGAATCAAAATGCTAATAATAAAAAGAGAGGCCAGGCATGGTGGCTCACGCCTGTAATCCTTAGCCCTCAGGGAGGCCAGGGTAGGTGGATTGTTTGAGCTCAGGAGTTGGAGACCAGGCTGATCAAAAACAAGACCCCATCTCTACTAAAAATACAGAATCTAGATGGGCATCATGATATGCACCTCTAGTTCCAACTACCCAGGAGGCTGAAACAAGAGGATCACCTGAGCCTAAGATACTGCAATTGCTATGAGATATGACGACACCACACATTCTATCTCAAAAAAAATAAAAAAATAGAAAGTGAATTAACATTCAACTAATTAGACAGGGATATATATCTAATGTCTTGATTTCTATGAATGAATCTATATAGACCAATGATAAGATTGTTAAGTGGTAGGCTTTACATTTTCAAATGTGAAGGCAAAAGTTCTTTGTAAAGCTTTGTTGAGTGAGAGTAGTTACAACAAATTATTACATTTTACCCATATACATTTACTACGTATTCTACTGATGTTTTGATTCTAATAAAGCTTTTGAATTATATCCATAAGTAGGATGGGTTGAGTGAATACAGCAGCAGTGGGAAAAGAATATAATGTATAAATTCATAGACTTATATCCTTCTACCAATTATGTGTTTATTCATTAACCTACATATTTGACAGCCTTTAGTAGACAGGTCATGGATACTGGTATCGAAAAATGAATGAGAAGGCAGACATGGTGCAGAGCAGGATGGGCTGTGGAAGAGTGCAGGACAGGGCCTGAAAAGCACTGGGCAATGCCAATACACATTGTTTGGGAAAGGATAGGCTTCCAGGAGAGAGCTGCTGCTGGCCGGCGCAGCGGCTTAAAGGATGAACAATAATAGTAATAGCAATTGGCATTTTACTGATGTTTACAACGTGCCAAGTACTCTTCTAAGCACTTCATATCTATCAGCTCATTTAATCCTTACAACAGTCTTTTGAGGCAGATCCTATTATTATCCCCATTTTATAATTGAAGGAACTAAGACTCAAAGTCACAGTTAAGAAGTGGCAGAACCAGAATTTGAACTAGGACTCTGGAATGTGACAAAGAAAAGGGAGGGAGATTCCACAGACAGATAGGATGAGATTAAGTCATAGACATTAGCAATAGCAAGTCCTAAAGACTCTGTGTTGATGAACAACTGTGAATTTATCCTAAAGGCTATAATTACGAAAGTAGCAAAAGTATGACTCAAGCACATGTATTTTCATTTCTACCCCTTTGGTCACATTAGCCTCCCCAAAATCTCCTCCTCATCCAGTCTTTGGGTTTAATTCTGGCCTGTCTTTAAAAGCTACCTCCTCTGTGACACCTGCAGTCCCCAAACCCCACTATCCCACTCTTTCAACACTGACAACCCATATCATTTACTCAGTCATTCTGTATCATGTTGTGTGATCATTTTTCACATGTATTTATCCAATCATACCATACACACTCACAAAAGCTATATTCTTATAGCATGTAGTTTGCTTAGTGAGCATCTGAAAATAACTCAGCAAAGAAAAACTGATAAATGGATAAACTGTAGGAACAGTAAAATCTGTTCCTATTACTATAATTCAAAGCAGAAATTTCCCAACATCTCTATCTGGTCTTTCTGGGTACTTGTTACCTAATCAAGAGATTTAAAGCTCCACAATAGGTAATTATAAGTTGTTTGGCAAGTGCCCAAAATGCTGCCCAAATTAATGGAGGAAGAAAGATAAAAATAATAAGAATCAATCACAACACAGGTATGAGCTCTCAACTGATTTTCTAATTCTACTTTATAACGAGTATTATTTTCAAGATAAGCATTCTATTCTAGGATTACAAGATCTTTTTTTAGTGTTTATGTTGTTCTCTTACACCTTCCAATTCTCCAATCTCTAGCCCACTATTCAGACAGGATTTAATTGTTAAATTGGCCTTGACAGTTGAGAGACTATTTTTAAAGACCTCCCAAGTGGGAAATTCCATATCCTGCCATAGTAATTCATCCTTCTCAGCCAACTCTTCCCTATATTTAATTGAAATCCCACGCACTGCAGTTGGGGCCCATTTCCTTTTGTTTTGACCTTTGCCGTAAAGGGAGACTAGTTGATTATCATCAATTACGACTAACCAATTCTTTAAAAAAAAACAATAAGTACTATTAAATAATGCAGGCCTCTCTTGCTTAGTTGAATAATCATAGTTATTTTAACCTATACTCATAGATCTTATTTCCTCACTATTTTTATCTTCACTCCTAAATTCTTTCTAAATCCTCTAAATACTTTTGTGTGGAATCCAAAACTTAAAAATGGGGCCCAGGGAATATCTGGCTAGTGACAGGCATAACTGCAAAATGATCTCATGGTTCCTGATTTCTAGCACTTCTATTCCTGCCTCTTACTAAGGTGTTTCCCACCTCTGACAGGATTATTTTCCTGATTCATTGCTTGACAATCATCCCTAAAATAGCCATCAGCCAGATTAAGGAAGACTGCTGAGCAAGGACTCCCTCTTAGTAATTATTGCCCTACTCCAAGTACTTGACACTTTTAACTTAAATTAATCTCTGTGAATTTCCTACAATTTGTCTACATTGATAAGGAATGCCCGGTAATAATGCTGATACTATCATCTAAGACATTAATGAGTATGATTCTATTTTTTCTCCCCAAATTATTGCCTGCTTTTCCCAGACTGTTTCTCATAAAAATTGACATGTATTTTCATAAATATACTGTAAGTTGTAAGTTTTGCGCTGTCCAGTCATCTTCATAAGATGGTTGTAATATGATTTTTTTTTCTTTTTACGATTTTTTGATTTTTTTTATTGTTTCAGGTTAATTGAGGGTATGAAGAATTAGGCTACAATGTTTGCATTTGTTAGGTAAAGTCCCTCTTATAATTGTGTCTCTGCCCTAAGAAGTGTGCCATATACCCCTACGTTGTGTCTATTAACTAGGATCACACTCATCCACTTCCCTCCTCCCCTCTCCCCATTCCTTCGGTACCTATGCCTCCTCCTTGAATTGATTTGAGTTTTTCTTTTATGTGGATAATAGACCACCTACTGGCTTCATATTAGAATTGAGTACGTTGGATTCTTGCTTCTCCATTCTTGTGATACTTTACTAAGAGAAATGTGTTCCTACTCCATCCAGGTTAATATAAAACATGTAAAATTTCTCTCTTGTAATGGCTGAATAGTATTCCATGGTTTATATATATTCCACAGTTTGTCAATACATTCCTGGGTTGATGGGCATTTTGGTTGTTTCTACATTTTGGCAATTATAAATTGAATTGTAATAAACAGTCTAGGGCAAATGTTCTTATGGTAAAATGATTTCTTTTCTTCTGGGTAGATGTCCAGTAATGGGATTACAGAATCAAATGGAAAGTCTACAGGATCAAATGGAAGAACTCATTTTCTTTGAGTTCTTTGAGTATTCTCTATACTTCCTTCCAAAAGGGTTATATTAGTTTGCAGCCCCACCAACAGTGTAAAAGTGTTCCCTTCCCTCTACATCCACGCCAGCATCTGCACCTTTGAGACTTTGTGGGCTATTTTCACTGGGGTTAGGTGGTATCTCAGGGTGGTTTTAACTTGCATTTCTCTGACAGTCAAGGATGATGAGCATTTTTTAAAGTATTTTTTAGCCATCCATCTGTCTTTATCAGAGAAGGTTCTGTTCATATCTCTTGCCCAGTGGTGGGATTTTTCGCTCTAATTTTTGTTGATTAATTTGAGTTCTCTGCAGATTCTAGTTATCAAGCCTTTGTCAGATTCATATCATGCAAATATCTTTTCCCTTCTGAAGGTTATCTTTTTGCTTTACTTATTGTGTACTTAGTTGTGCTGAAGCTTTTAAGCTTAATTAAGTCTCAATTGTTTATTTTTGTTATTGTTGCAATTCCTGTTGAAGTCTTCTTCATAAAATCTTTCCCATCATCAAGAGTTTTTCCCACATTTTCTTTTAAGATTTTTATCATTTCATGTCTTAATTTTAAATCTTTTATCTATCTCAAGTCAATTTTTCTAAGTGGTGAAAAATGTAGATCCAGTTTCAATCTTTTACATGTCATTATCCATTTCTCCCAGCACCATTTGTTGAATAGGGATTCTTTTCCCCACTGTATGCTTTTGTTCGGTTTATCAAAGATCAGATGACAGTAAGAGATTGGTTTCATCTCTTGATTTTCTAGTCTGTTCCATATTTCTATGTCTCTATTTTTGTACCAATACCATGCTTTTTTGACTACTCTGGACTTGTAATATAGCCTGAAGTCTGATAGGGTCATGCCTCTGGCCTTGATTTTATTACTAAGAATAGCCTTGGCTATATGGGTCCTTTTTTTTTTTTTT
>NW_003852436.1:8734051-8739704 GCF_000181295.1 Otolemur garnettii | reverse complement strand
TTATTGGCATATACAAAGGCTACTAATTTGTGGACATTGATTTTATACTCTGAGAAACTACTGTATTTCCTGATTACTTCCAGGAGTTTTGTGGTTGAGTCTCTGGAGTTTTCTAAGTATAAGATAATATCTTGAGCAAAGAGTGAGAGTTTGACTTCCTCTGCCCCCATTTGGATACCCTTTATATCCTTCTCTTGCCTGATCTCATTGGCTAGAACTTCCAGCACAATGTTGAATAATAGTGGCAATAGTGGACATCCTTGTCTGGTTCCAGTTCTAAGTAGAAAAGTTTTCAGTTTTACTCCATTTGGTATGATGTTAGCTATGGGTTTGTCATAAATGGCTTTAACCAGCTTAAGAAATGTGCCACCTATGCCTATTTTCTTAAGAGTTATTGTCAGAAAAGGATGCTAAATTTTGTTAAATGCCTCTGCATCTATTGAGAGGATCATGTGGTCTTTTTTTTTTTTTTTTTTTTGCTTCTATTGATATGGCATATTATGGATTTGCATATGTTAAACCCAGACTTGCATCCCTGGCATGAAACCTATTTGATTAGATACATATATATTTTTAATGTGTAGTTACAATCTATTAGCCAAGATTTTGTTGATTATTTTTGCAACAATATTCATTAGTGAAGTTGGTCTGTAGTCCTCCTTTTTAATTGGGCCCTTTCCTGGTTTTGGTATCAGGGTGATATTTGCATCATTGAATGTGGTAGAGAAGGTTCCTTCCTTCTCAGTGTTTTGGAATAGGTTCTGCAGTATAGGTACAAGCTCATCTTTGAAGGTGTGATAGAATTCTGGTGCTAAGCCATCTAGTCCCAGGGTTTTTTGTTTGTTTGTTTGTTTTTGTTTTTGAAGCTTTTTGTTGTTTTTTCAATCTCAGTGCTTGATATTGGTCTGTTCAAGAGATCTATTTCTTCTTGGTTAAGTCTAAGGAGATGGTGTGATTCCAGGTTTGGTCCATCTCCTCCACACTGTCAAATTTCTGGTCATGGAGTTCTTTGTAGTAGTCAGGAATAATCTCTTGTATCTCTATGATATCAGTTGTTATTTCCCTCTTTTCTTTTCTGATTGAGGTTGTTACAGATTTTGATTTTCTGTTTCTAGTTAGTCTTGCCAATGATTATCAATTTTATCTTTTCAAAGAACAAATTTTCTTTTATTTCATTAATTTTCTGAATGATTTTTTGGTTTCTAATTTAATTTATTTCTGATTTAATTTTGGTTATTTCTTTTCATCTTCTAGGTTTAGGATTGGATTGCTCTTCTTTTTCCATTTCTATAAGATGATTCTTTAGGTTATTGATGTTCTCTCTTTCTGTTTTTCAGATGGAGGCATCTAATGTGGTCAACTTCCCTCTTGGACTGCTTTTGCAGTGTCCCACAGGTTTTGTTGCATTGTATCTTCATTGTTGTTGTGTTTGGGAAGTTAATGATTTCCTCTCTAATTTATTCCTGGTCCCAAATGTCATTCATCATAAGGTTGTTTAGTTTGCATGTCTTTGTGTGGGTATAAAAATTTTTTTTGACCTCTATAGCCTTGTGGACTGAGAAAACACAAGTTATCATTTCAATTATTTTGATTTTTTGAGGTTTGATTTGCATCCTAGGATATGATCTATTTTTGGAGAATGTTTTATGGGCTAACAAGAAGAACATATATTCCTCAGCTTTGGTATGGTGTCTTCTGTATATGTCTGTTAAGCATAGTTGTTCTAGGGTTATGTTAAAGTTACTTGTATCTTTGTTTAGGTTCAGTATAGAGGATCTATCCAGTTCTGTAAGAAGAGTATTAAAGTCCCCTACTATTATGGTTTTATGGGATATCATATTGTTCAGACCAAGTAAGGTGTTTTATAATCTGAGAGCATTTAAGTCAGGTGCATAAATATTTAGAATCGAAATGTCTTCTTGTATTGTTCCCTTGACCAATATGAAGTGTCCATCTTTGTCTTTTTTTACATTAGTTGCTTTAAGTCTACTTGTATCTGAACATAAGAATATGACCCTTCCTTCTTCTGATTTTCATTTGCCTGAAATATCGTTTTCCATCCCTTAACCCTGAATCTTGCTTTGTCCTTCAAGGATAGGTGTGTTTCTTGTAGAGAGCATATGAATGTCTTGTACTTTTTTATCCAATTAGCCAGCTTGTGCCTCTTCTGTGGGGAATTCTTCAAGTTATTAATAAATTAATATTTATTGAGAGAATTTATAAGTGTAGTGGAGTTCTATTCATCTTATTTTGTAAAAGTCCATTGCTTACTTTTTTGTTCTGTGTCATTGTGGAAACAAGGTTTTGTCCTTTAGTTTCTGGATATTTAGTTTGCTGGTGGTCCATTATGATGGTCAGGGAGTAGAATAGAACTAAGTATTTCCTGTAGAGCTGGTCTTGTTGTGGCAAATTTCCTTAATGTTGCATATCAATAAAAGATTTGATTTCTCCATCAATTTTAAAGCTTAACTTAGTAGGATATAGAATTCTGGGCTGAAAATTATTTTTTATTTTTGTTATTTTTTTTTTTTTTAAAGACAGTTAAAGGTAGATGACCATTCTCTTCTGGTTTGAAGTTTCATTTAAGAAACTTCATGGTCACCCTGATGGATTTGCCCCTCTAGGTCAATTGGCTCTTATTCTTGGCTGCTTGGATAATTTTCTTGTTTGTCTTGACAGGTTCATGACAATGTGTCTTGGAGAAACTCAGTTTGAGTTGAGATGACCTGAGGTTCAATATCCCTCTGAAAGGAGTGTGTCATAATCTTTAGTGATACTTGGGAAAAATTTATTTATGATATCCTCTAGTAGGGTTTACATTCCTCTGGTACATTATTCTTCCCCTCAGGGATATGTATAACTCATACATTTGTTTGAATGCCTCATGAAGTCCCCTAATTCTCTTAGTGAATGTTCTCCTTTCTCTCTCTTCTTTTCTGCTTCTTTAATTATCTGTGTTAGCTCAAGAGCTTTATCCTCTAGGTCTGAGATTCTTTCTCCTCCTTCATCTAATCTGTCACTGATACTTTTTACTGCCTCTTTAAGTACCCTGACTGACTGCTTCAATTCCTTAAGCTCTCCTATATCCTTTCTATATTCTTTATATCTTTTATCCCTTATTTGATTCTGTTTTTAGATTTCCTTTTGTTTATTTTTCACTTTATCAGCAATTTCCTTCATTGTTTTTATCATCCATATTTTAAATTCCTTTTCTGGTATTTCTAGCATTTCTTTATAGATGGAATCTTCTGCAGTAGCTATTTCATGATCCCATGGGAGGGGGTTGCTCTATTCTGCTTTTTCATGTGGCCAGGATTTTTCTGTTGGTTCTTCTTCATGAGTGTTTTCTTCTTGTTTGCCTCTTTACCCTATTATTTCCTTTCACTTCCTCCTCCTCTTTATGTTACCATGTCTCTGTCCTTAGATGTTGAAGTGTCCTTTTGATATAGGACCAAAAGGAAGAGAAGAGTGAAAAACAAAAAGAGAGAATATATAAAAAAGAGAAAATAAAAGGGAAAGGGGGTTAAAAGGACAGATTGACAAAAATAAGAGAAGATCATAAAGAAAGACAAGAGTAATAGTGGTGTTCAGCAGAGTGCTTTAACCCACACCAACAATTTCCAACCTCAAGGGAGCTGGGTTGGGTGGGTCCTCGAGATAAGGAACTCTTTACCAGCTTGAGCAGAAAAAAGACCCCACCTCCATCAAATAGGAAAAGGCAAAAAAAAAACAAAAAAAAAACAAAAAAAAAACCCCAAAACCCAAATAGCAGTTATCACAGTAGGGACCTACCACTAGTATGTTTCCAAAGGCTAAAGCTAGAGGACACCCTATACCAGGGAATCAACATCTACTTGAGTCACACCAATGCACCCTGGCCCAGGCCTCAGAGTGAAGCTCTGTCTAATACATGGAATATCAGTTGAAAAAAAAATAGATCAGAAGAAAAGAAATAATAATAAAAGTATATAAAGAGAATGGAAAATAAAAATTATATAAGATTTTAAAAAGGGAGTATATTGGAAAGATAAGAAAAGTTGAAAGATCTTTACAAAAAGAGAGAGAAAGGGGGAGAAATGGTAAGGAAATAAAGAAAAAAATAGTAAGAAAGCCATAGCAAAAATGGAGCCCTTGTTATCAAAGGAAAAATTGAAAAATAAAAATACTATAAAACAACACAAAATAAACAAAAAACCTAGATGGATTAAATTGGAGGAAAAAAAGAATGAAAGGAGCAGAAAAATTAGCAAAAATGGAGCCCTTGCTATCAAAGAAGGAAACAATGAAAAATTATAATTGAAAAAAAAAGAAAGCAAGAAAAAAAATCTAGGGGAAAATTTTGAAAAAAAAATTTTTAAATAAAAATATATATACAGTCATATATTGCCTGGACCACAGGTGCCACTCTGGAGTATGAGATGCTAATCACAGTGCTGATATAGCTGCACAAGATGGGGGCTGGCAGCCTCTGTCCTGCCAATGAGACCTGGGTCCGTCTTCCTGATTTCTTTGTCCTCAATCCCTGCAGTGTTGGGAGCCTAAAGCTCTTTTCAACCTGCTTAATAGACATACCTGGACCTTTCCAAACTGTGTCCCTTGGCCATTCAGTAGCTTTCCCAGGAAAGCATGTGTAGCTCCCGTTTCCCAACGGGTGGCTGACCAACTTATCAGGTGTGCCAGAACTAGACTCCTACTAGGACCCTGAGGTCTGATTCTGCAAGGCAGCTTTCCCACAATGGCTGTGCCCAGCTAGCAGCCAAAGAAAGAGAGCTGCACTCCACCAGTGGCTCAATCCTGGCTTCAGGGTGGTGTTCAAAATTACTTGCTCACTTACCCAAGCTCTCCCAAGGCAACTCCACCAAATGAACAGGTTTAAGAAAACCCCCCAAAACTCTGCAGGACAGGCCTTTTCTGTCTGAAAACTGCCAGTGCTGCTGAACTGGCTGGCCTCTGCCAGCACACAAGTACCGGCCCTCTGTGCCTGTTCTCCATGGCTCTGCCCTCCTCTTGGGCTCCTGGAGTCTCCTGCTGCCTTCCTGTGCCTCTGACTGATGTTTCTGGGCAGGGTCAGAGGTGCCTAGAGTCCTTTCTCCCCATCTCACCATGCAGGCTGCAAAGGGGCTATCTCCAGTCTGCCATCTTGCTCTGCCCCCTCTGTAATATGATTTTCCAAAAGACTGATGAGCATTTCTTGTAGAATATATTCTAAAATATGTTAAAGCCAAAATTAGTGCACCAAGTCTTTGGTACCTATCTTTCATGGTCATAATGAATGAGTCTGACCAGTTGTTGTTTTTTTCTTTTCTCTATGAGTACTCAGAAATCTAAGTTTTAAAAAATAAATAAAACAAAATTGTAATTCAGATCATTATTCTTTACTTTAAACCTGCAAATTCACCCATTACTATTCTCTCCTCCCAAGTAAGATACTGCCACCAATTTGCCAGAAATTCTTCTCTGCATTATATTCCTACCCCCCAAATTACTTCTCAAAATCTGATCTTCAATTTTTCGTTAATCTTAAAAATGTCACTAATTCTCTATATTTCCTTTAAAATCTGTCTTGTATTTTTTTCATTTTTAATAACACCAAAACAATCTGCCAATTCCATAAAACTGGGTGATTCAGTAAGAAGGAAAAAAAAAACCCTAC
>NW_003852436.1:8698480-8733949 GCF_000181295.1 Otolemur garnettii | reverse complement strand
AAAAAAAAAACTCTACTTGTTTAGTAGAGTTGATTGGTCAGCATTTTCAAAATCACTTAAGCCTTAAATATGTACAACCTTGGTAGTATCCTAAATTATTTTCATTTCAAAAGTAGTTCTGTGTTCAGGAACTTCTATTTTTTTTTTCACCTTTTGATATATTTTGGGTTACTTTCTCTAAAAGTTTGTTTAGCTCTTTTGGGCTGCCTCACTCCCTAAGCCTTTTTAGTATAGAAGTTTTTAAAACTAATTTGTAAGATTATTAAAGCCTGATCTGAGAACATTTTAACTTCACTTAATTGATAGAAAAGCAGCTGTGAGGTGCTCACAGTCACCAAAGACATTAATAATTGAATTAAGTTCCTAAAAGCCAAGATTCCTCAGTCTCAGATGCAACTGGAAATACTGGGGTAAAATGTTGGAAGGTGTTTCTCCAGCCATGTCTCCGATCCTCTTTTCCTTTTAACCAGTTTTTTCTCATTAATCTTACTAACTTCTTTAATGCTTTCTCATGGTGATTAATTCTTGTCTATCTCACATGCCCACATCCTCAGCTTTATTTTGGGTGCCTTTAGCTGAAATATCAACCACATCATCAATGACCCTTTCCACCTACTGCCTCTCCTGGGACCTCCGTTTCTCACTTTTCTGTTTACCCAGGGCATAAACTTTGTACTCGGAGATATGGTTTTCTCTTCCTTCTCTAAACAACCTTTGATGGTGGATTCCCTTGTATCACTATCGCTCTTAGTTAAGGCTTCCTTACCTGACTTACCACTATTCACATGTCATATAAAAATTGTCTTAATCTGTTGAATTCCCTCCAAGTCATCCCAGCCCCTTCTGTTACTAGACTAGTATTTCCAGTAACAAGTTATGCAGAGAAGAAAATGCAGACAAAGGAAGAGCCTCTTTCTCAGAGACAGAGAGATGTTAAAATATAGGAAATAGTTATTTCCCTTAATACCTCCCAGATCAAAGAAAAAAATATATATGTGTTTTAAAAATGCCTTCTGAAGCCTAATTTATATAGTTCACAATTCTTCATCAAGTCCAAGTATTCAGTGTCTCTCCTATTCTAACTTCAATTCCCCACAATTCTCCTGTGATGCTCTAATATAACCAATAGTTCATTATTCCTCAAGCATTCCCTGTACTTCCATGACTCCATGGTAGTACATGGGCCATTCGCTCTTTTCTGAATGAAACCCTCCTCCAGTTTCTCCTCATCATTCAAAGTTGAGCTCTTATGCGAGGTTTTCTCTAATAGATTCAGATATGAAGGACTTGTGTACATCCCATTCTCTAACACTCCCAGGGTCTCCAAACAGATACACACACCCCAGCAGAGGATCACTTGAAGTGTGGGAAGAAAATATTTGAACATCTAGTTATGATTACTCTAGAATTTAATTAAAGTTTGCTAATTTTTGGTACATAGTATTTGCACATACTTCTGATATTTTGGTATGGGCACAGAATGTGTAATGATCAAGTCAAAGTAGTTAGGTATTTATCATTTATTTCTGTATGTAGGGAACGTTTCATGTCCACTCTTCTAGCTATTTTATATTATAAAATATATTATCACCCTACTCTGCTATTGAACATTAGAACTTATTTCTTCTATCTAACCATAATTTTGTACCCATTAGCCAGTTGATTTTTCATACAGAGGTTGACACTAAAGCCCTCAGTGGGCCTATGCGTCGGACATAGATGCCATGCAAAATAACCTTCAAAAGTGCGGAGTTACACAATGTGATAGCACCTATTCATCATTCAGTTTCAGCATATCGTGACACACTACAGATGAGGCAGATATTTGGATAGTCTTACCTAGTTTTTAATTAAATTAAGTCTCACAAGCTTAATGTTTTTCCTAGAAAGAACATGCTAATTAAAAATAATACTAACTATGTAAACACTTGCAACTAAGAACTAAATAGCGGATATGACATTCCACCTCCTCCCAATACTAGCCTTAAATTAGCCACTTTAGATGCAAAACCAATGACTGTTGAGTCAGATCTGACATAGGAGGCCTGACAATTGAGTTCACAAACTCAGCCTAGGAAAAGTGCTACGTACCTCATCACTGAGTATCATTATGGACACCGTGGAAGCACTTCCCTTGGGAAGCTGTGCACTGACTCCAGTGCCTAGTCCACCCTTCAGAGAAATTTAGGAGCTCTTTTTCTGGGATGGCTGTCAGAGCTGTCATTGCATGAGGTTGGACAATTAAGTTCACAAACTCATTCTGGAAAAAGTGGAGTACTCTAATGGTGACCATAGTGGGATTTAACAATGAGGTACGTAGCACTCTTCTAGGCTGAGTTCAAGAACCTACTTGTCTAGCCTCATAAATTACATTATAATCACTAAAAAATGTACTAATAGGGCAATAAAAACAAGAAAAGTTTTGTATGATTCAGTACAATTTAAAATATGGCCTATTTCCCCTTTACATTATATTTTAATCTTTATTTTTATATATGATTTTTAGCATGCCATAATGAATACAGAGTACATACACATAATTTATGTAAAATATATTGTATGTATGTGTGCAAAATTTTTATTAGTAGGTTGCATAATCAAAAAGTACAGGTATTGCTCTTCTCACCTGACACAGCACTGTTTATCTCTCTTTTGTGAAATTCACTGCTTTCTTTCTTTTTTTATAGTCATTTATATACAAGTGTCATTTGCCTCCCCATATCTTCTGGACCATAATCTGTTGGAGGACATCTAATTGTCTGATAGATTTATTAAGCACATTATTGATTGTTCTATCAATATTTGGTAGAAGAATGAATTAATAGCTAGATGACTAACTGGGAGTATGAATATTTTGTGGTTTAAAATGCTATTTAAACTTGTTCCTACCTTGTACCTTGGTAGCTTGTTGGGCTACCAAGAAAGAAAAGATAGCTCACCTAAGGCAAGAGCGATTCAAGAGCCCTTTGAATGGCTCTAGAAAAATCAACACTGGATTCTAAATTTCCCAAAGAGTAACATGTTTTAGTAACTTGAAAGAAGGTAGAGTCCAAACCATTAGTGGCAACAGTTGCTCTCTTTGAAGAGAGAACTAGAGCTTCTGACACATTGTCCCTTACTTAAAAGAAAAGTGCCTGCCTGCTTTCTTCACCAACAGAAGTTTTCTCCTGGCCTGTGTTTGTTACCTCAAATGAACTGACTCATCGGGAAACACATTTGTACTGTTCTGTTTAGACGAGGATCACAGCCCCGTTCACAGTATAATAGTTCATTGGCACAGCCATGTTAAAACAACACGCTGGACAAGCACCAAGGATGAAAGTCCTTCACAGGCGAGCACTGTGATTACCAAGGGTTTAGTGTCCCCTGCACTCCAGGAATCAGAGCCGAGCACTAGCAGATGGTAATGCCCTCTGACACCAATCAACCTGAGAGCAACAGCAGGACTGAGTCTAAAGGAAGGAGGGTACTCGGGAGAAAAAGTGTCTAAATCTGGTAAGAAAACTGAGTTCAAGAAGTGGGGAAGGAAAGTCCAACAGCAGCATCCGTAGGGCCAGCGAGAAGGAAAACGCCTGCTCCCGATGTGGGGCAAGTGCTATTTTGGGGAACTGATGCTTTACTGTGTTTCAAAACACTGCAGAGTTTCAAACACCTTAGTCACTTTGTTTATGACAAGTTTTAGCTAAACACAGCACTCGTGAAGTCCAGACATCACGACTAGAGCCAGGTACAGCCCTGGTGTAACCTCCCATTGCTCTGCCAGGAGGTGACTAGAAGACCCCAGGAGTCACGTCGGCCATCAGGGGACCTTGCCCACCACCCACTCCTCAGCATCACAGCCCCTCACAGCTTGCGAAGGATAATATAAGCTCCCAAATGACAAGTCTGATAATCTATAGAGAGGAAACAGCTCTTCCTAAGTGCCAAGTCCAGCTGCAATTCAAAGATGATAACTCCACAACGGTGTTAAAAATTGACTGGCCACATGACTGGGGTGTGGGTGCATAACAGGAACTCACATGCTGAGAGTGCGGATGTGTTACCACTTCGCTGAAAGCCTGACCAGCCTCTCCAGGTAGTTCAGAAGGTCCTGTGTACCTTCAAACCAGTTCAATGCTAGAGCCCTTTCTATGAAGAGGACTCAGGCCAGGAAAATCACACAGCTGGGGAGGCCGTAAAGCCCCCTATACTAGTTTCAAAAAAAATCTTAAAATGAAGTAAAAAATCAGATTTGATGTATAAACACTGTAGCAAAAGGTTGTGTAACTACTTGTGAAGGTGTACAAAGACCTCCCCATGCCAGACCCATTCCTTTCCTGAGCATATATGCAAGAGAAAGAAAAGCATGTGTGTACGCAAAGACTTGTACAAGAATGTGCATAGCAGCTTATTCCTAACAGCCAGCCCTGGAAATGTCCCAAATACCCATCAATAGGAGAACAGATAAACACATTGGGGGAAGCATACATCGAATGAGATGTTTCTCATTAAAAAAAATTAAAAGAACTGCTGATTGGATACGCACAACACATATGAATCCCACAGACATTATGCTGAGCAAAAGCAGCCCAACGTAGAATACACACTGTATTATTCCATTATATGGAGCTGTCGAACAGACCAGACTAACCTACAGTGAAAAAAGGTAAAACTATGGTTGCTCAGGGGCAGGAGGAGGGAACGGAACAGAAAGGGAAGCTTTCTGAGATAGTGGAAATATTTTCCATTTTTATAGGAGTGTGGATTACAGAATTATAATTGTGGATTATACTTATCAAAATTCATTGAATTGTACCTTTAATATTTTTTTATTTTGCTATATATAAATTTTACATTAGAAATAGTAAAAAATTATTGAAGTCTAATTAGTAGGGTTTTTCTCTCCAGAGGTATGGGTTAATAATTCTGCAGTTAATTTTTGTGTAGGCTAATTTTAAGCTATGTGAATAAATATGTTAAGAATAATGGCATTCAAGTTTACTCACTGTTGTGGGGAAAAGTTAGAAAAATTAGATGGGTGTCGTGGCATGTGCCTGTAGTCTCAGGTATTCAAAAGGCCGAGGGGGAAGTATTGCTTGAGCCCAGGAGTTTAAGGTTGCAATGTGCTACAGTGATGCCCCTGCACCCCACCCGGTGACAAAGAAAGACTCTGTCTCAAAAAAAAGTTACAAATATAGGAAAGGGAGGATTAGAATGGACATTGTAATTTTAGATTAAAATTGGAGTTATCATTAGGAAACTCACAGTTTCTAATGGATGGATAAATAGAGATTATATAAACACACAGTTTCCCAGCTCTGTCTCCCAGAGAGAACATAAAAGCAATAGCATCAGTAGCAATGAGCATATCTAGTACCCAATTTATCTTCTAAAGAATAATGGCTTCTCCACTGAAAGGTACCAGGAATTCCATGAGAGAAGGCAGATTCCTATGGTCTTGCCCTGCTGAAGGTATGTCCCCACTACAGCAAAAAAAAAACAAAAAAACAAAAAAAATAAGATGTTGCTGTAATATCTTGTTTCATCCGAAATTAAGAAAGTGGTCAGAATATATCTTTCCTTAGGTATCCATAGGGGATAGGTTCCAGGGCTCCCTGTAGACATCAAAATTCACAAAAAGCTTCAGTCCCTTACATAAAATGGCATAGCATTTACACATGACCTCTGCATAGTCTCCCATAGTCTTTAAATCATCTCTAGATTACTTATAATATGTAACACAATGTAAATGCTATGTAAATAGCTGTTATGTTGTATTGTCTAAGGAATAATGACAAGGAAAAAAGTCTATATGTGTTCCATCTATTTCTTTTCAAAATAGTTTCTATTGGTTGATTGAATTCACTGATGCTGAATCCATGGGTACAGAGGGCTGAGTGTGCTCTGGGAAGAGTATATCTAAAGAACATCAGATCCTAATTTCTGCTTCCACTTCTACCCCAATATCAAAGACAATTCAAACAACGTACAAAGTCATGGGTTTTTATAAATCTATCATATAGGCAAGGATGAAAGAAACCAACTTGAACTAAAATCTAGGAAGTAACGAGTCCCTCTAGGAAATGCCCTATAGCTCCGTCATCTCTTACAGGGCACCAGGAATAGGAAGAGGTTACCATTAGTGGTCAGGAGACGCTAACTGAACTCTGTAAGAATTTGACTGTTTAAATGAATCTGTGTGATATTTAGAATTTTGAGTTATATGCACAAAGACTATCTGTACCTACTCATTGAATCTTTCTCATAGGCCTTCTCCAGGTGTTTGTGAAAAAAATTATATACAGAACTAAACTGTTGAGATAGAATATCTAAAACTCTGGCACTTGCTGAATGATGAGAAGGGGGCAGGAGAATGGAGACCATATGTCTTTACGGGCCCTCATTAAGTACTTGTCAGAGGCTGCCCACAGCTGAAGGAAGGGCAGGAGACCTAAGCTATCCCTTTGAGGAACAATTTCGTAGGGACTGAAAGTCTCTTTTACAGCTTTTCTGCCTCCAGTCAGAAACACACCATTCTAATGCCCCTTACAGATGTGTAACATTCACAGAACACACTGCCCCATGTTCTAAGGAGTAGAAAGGGATCTCATGAACCAGGAGGCAGAACTGAAGAGCAAAGAGAACTTTTTGGCAACATGAAAAGCAAGAAGCTGGTTTAGAAACCCGAATGGGATTCCCTATGGTTTCAGGAAGCTGAAGATTATTTGTACAAAATGGTCTTGCCCTCTTGAAGGTAAAGTACTGACTCACTCTTGAATCATTAACCTGATGGTGAACTAAACCTCATTAAGATGACAGTAAATTCCAGACATTGCTCAACTACAGTTTAGGTGGATTGCTGACAGAGGAAAAAAATGGTATTCCCTTTTTTGAGCCAAAATCTTATTTACTTTTGCTACTACTTCTTGTTTCACACACAGTAACGTGCATCCAATTAAAACTTACAAAATACACGAAGTAAAATAAAATTTTTTGAAGGAAATAGAAACAGACTCAGAGATGGCCAAGAGGTTAAAAATACATACAAGAAAAATATTTTGAAATAATTTTGATAAATATATTAAAGGATCTAGTGAAAAGGGCACATAATGTGCATGATCAGATGGGTAATTTTGGTAGAAATGAAAACTATTTTTTAAAGAGCCAAACAAGATGGCTAGACATGAAATATGTAATATCTGAGATGAAGAATTTTTTAAATCAGCTTATCAACTAATTAGAAATATCAATGAAAAGAACCAGTAAGCTTGACAATAGGTCAATAGAAATCACCCAAATCTTAGCATAAAAAAATGAAAAAAGTAGAATAGTAATATCAAACCATCTAAAGTATATATAGTTAAAATCCCATGATATGAATTAAAATGTT
This sequence comes from Otolemur garnettii, assembly GCF_000181295.1. Classification (NCBI taxonomy): domain Eukaryota; kingdom Metazoa; phylum Chordata; class Mammalia; order Primates; family Galagidae; genus Otolemur; species Otolemur garnettii. The sequence goes on along the minus strand of NW_003852436.1, from coordinate 8,726,580 downwards.
ATTAATTATATATAGAGAGAAAAAATCATAACTTTATAGTAATGTAACATAGCATACACCACCCCAGCCAAGTGGTCAGCGTTAGCACCATCAGTGTTGGGATAAACAAACGGCATGTACCACCCAGTAGGATATACAAAGAACATTATGTAACTTCAGTGGTGCACCTGCCCCAAAGATGCATAATCTGAATCTTATCATAAGTAAATATTGGACAAGATGAAATTGAAGGACATTCTATAAAACAATTGACTTTTACTCTTCAAAACTTTTAAGACTAAGAAAAGCAAAGGCAGAATGCGGAGTTATTCCATATTTAAAGAGAAGAAAGAGACCTAACAACTCAATTTGATCAATGTCTATAAAGTACATTATTGGCATAACTCATCAAAACTGAATAGGGAGTGTATGTTATAGTATACATCAATACTAAATTTTCTTATTTTAATAATGGGACTATGGTTATGTAGGAAAATGTCTGTGTCAGAAAATATGCCGCAAACTATTTAAGGATAAGTGGTCACACCATATTAAACATACTCAAATTATCCTCTATAGACATATACAATGTGTGTGTAAGTATATGATATGCATATATAACTAGATAGACAGGCACACACATATACATATATCCACAGACACAGAGAATAATTAAGGAATTAGGACAATACATAAATAATGGTGAATCTGGAAGAAGTATTATTGGAATTCTTTATGCGATTTCTGCAGCTTTTTTCTAAGTTTGAAATTATATCAAAATGAAAAGTTATCCCCCAAGAGCATCCTTTAAAAGAATGATACTGCCAGCCACACCACACTGCTTGATGAAGGTTTTGGAGCAGGCAGGGAAATCCTGCAGTTGGACAAGCAACCTAGCATTTCCTGATGATTAAGGATATGTGTCTGTTCTATATGGATTCTGAAATGGTACTGCTTAGAATCTAGGGACTTTAAAGCAGCAATAAACTTTGACAGTGCCCTAGCCCACCCTCCATCTTTCACAGATAAGGAAACAGAAGTGAAGTGTGGGATCCAAACTTCTTTGAGGAAGATTCAAGCCTTCTGATTCTCAGTCTTCCTTCTTCACCAGTTCATTCTTCATTCATTCATCACGTTACACTCTCAAGAACTTTAAGGAGCTCCCAGCAGGTTTGCCCCTCTTCCTCTTTAAGCCAATGCGAAGCTCTGATCCATAGTCTGAGCGATCTCCACAGCTTGCCATACCTGAGGTGTGTGTCTGCTTAGTATGATGGCAGTCTTGCAGAGAGGGGTGTTGAGTTCCAAGGAACATGAGCGGTTGCTGGCTCCTGGGGGCAGCATAACTCTCTACCACATTTTCCTGCCCTGGTTACCTCTTCCAAGTGGAGACTTATTGTATTTACTGTCCCTCCTATTTTTATTGATGGGCTGTTGAGATTTATTGAACGCTCAATATGTACTTATCATTCCCCATCGCATTGATAAGATGACTTATAAAAAAATAATATGACTTATTATTTCCAATTTCATTATTTCCTGATTAAGTACTCCTGAACTAAATAAGGGCATGGGTGATATGTCTATGGTGGGAGGGATAGGAAAAGTTGGCACTTCCTTCCTCAAGAATAGACACTGTTGATAATATGTGACATGTGACCCTTCTGGTGCGTGCAGTAAACTAATAAGAAGAAATCTTAGATTCCAACCTGACGTTGACCTACAGCAAGCCTGATTATTCTCCATGGCCACACGGTAAGCCCTATACCTCACCACCATATCATGATGAGATTCAACACAAATTCCTCCTCCCTAGAAAAATATTTTACAGCAATGGCCCCACTGGAGGCCTGATAATCACTTTTTCCCCTAAGACGGCCGGTCTGGCCACAGCTGTCATCATTCTGACCATTAGTTCTAGGAGCCCCAATATTTTTTTTTAGTGAATTGCATATGGTAGATATTAATATTTATTTCTTAAAAAATGATTCATCAATTTCAATTTGCAGCCACCCAGAACAATGGGCCTGTGAATGAAGGGGAATCTCTGTTGAAAACCACGGTACACTTTAAGTTCCCTTCCACTCTATCATCCCTGTATCGTGACTAATCATCCTTTTTTTTTTGCTTCTTTTTAATAATTCCTCTACCATTCACTCCCTGCTGAGAGCTTGCCAGTGTAGGCCCCACTATCGCTTGAACTGAGAAGAAAAAGAATTGTCTGGATGAAATTAAATGAGCTGATATTCAAAGAAAAAGGCAGGGAGGAAGCACGAAACAAGAAATGAAAGCTACAGAGAGACTGAGTCAGACATTTCCAGCCACCAGCGGGCGGGAGAGGGGGAGCTGACTCTGGGATGGTACAGAGTTTCATAACTCACCGCATCCCTGGTCCTCTACCTGTCCGGATTCTGCAATCTTTTCAGCTGCACATTTCACATAGTAGTTCTCAGCAATATCTGCTCAAGGAGAGACCTCTGGTATGTAGGTATAGAAGTCACTCCATTCAGCTTTTACTGGAACTATAAGAAAAAAACATTTTATGCCCTTAATTTTATTCAGCATGCTCCCCTCCCCTGCCACCAAGCCCCCCCTCCACTCCCAACACACACACAAATATGCAGTGATGTGCAAAGATTAGGGACGTTAGTACCAGACAAACCTGACTTCACATCCAGTTCTGCCCTTATTACATTTGTGACCTTGGGAAAGTTACTTCATCTCTGGAAGGTCCAGCTTCCTTGTCTATAAACCAGATTAGGTGAGATAATGTGGAATCCACTCTCAAGTAGTTTAGTGACAAATACATGTTGAGTATTAACCTACCTCTCCTTTTTTTTTTAATAAATCATAATAGGATACTTTGTACTTATTCAATTACTCCTTCAAAATGTTAATATGTTTTTATGTGTCCTACGAAATAGGCTGGAACACTTTCCAGTAGCTAGCCACACCTTAAGCACATGACCACACAGATACAATTTCCATGAAGTAAGATTGTGCCACTATCCTCAAATAACCTTTCCTTAATATTTAACCACAGCTGTCTGCACTCAGAGAAACTATGCACACATAGAAGTAGCATATTCTGCTCAAAGGTTTTCATTGTCCTGCTCTCACCTCCTTAGATTGCTTGGTATATATCCCAGCAACCTGGGAATAGATTAACTCTTGTGGCCAATATCCGGCATTTACTGTGCTAGAGCCAGCATTCACCCCTCTCTGTGGGGCGTCCTCAGGGCTCCTCAGCCATTTCCATTCCAGAAAACCATGAAGAGATGTTGAGGGAAAGCAAGTTCCTAGAATCATCCTGCCACAGTGTGCCTTCCTCCCTCAGAGTAGGTAGGGACAGTGTCTGGAGTCAGACTGCCTGGTTCAACGCTAGCTCTATGGTTGACTTTACTAGGGGGAAAATATTTGGTTCCTCTGTGCCTTAGTTTTCTCATCTGCAAAATAGGGGTACTCAAGATTTGTTGTGAGGATTTTAAAGGCTACCTGGCACGCTGAACACTAGTGAATGTTCACTATTACTCTCATCATGAAGTATGGCTGATCTGGTGAAGCACCTGCCTAGGAAAGACCAGATTCTACCTGAAGAAACTTAAAATCTGAGCAGCTCAGGCTGGTCATTTCTTAGCTCAAGGTAGTTTGAGTGCTAATATGTCATAAGTTTCTGCATCCTCACCAGAAAGCTTTGCCATACCTCCTAACCTCACTTGTTGCCAATGTGTCTGGAGCATGGGGACTAGTTGGTGTGTCATGGGTATTCATGGAACCCATGCAAATTAATTCACTCCCAGAAAAGAGAGACATACACAAATACTAAAGTTAAAAAAGGGGACCCTGAGACGAACCCTTTTCTTCTCAGAACAGAGATTTGCAGCCTGTGGGCAGGCTGTGCTCAGAGCAGTGGAGGCCGGGGCCCACTAGCTGATGGTTTTGACCACCGTGCCTTTTACCTTACTGTCCTCTTTCTTAACCTCATGACACGATCTGGGAAGACACCTGTACACACAGGGGAGGACTGGGTTGTGACTGTCCCTTCACCTATAAGAGTTGATTCTCCTTGGTCACTCACAGAACCACCGGAGGCACAGAAGACTCAGTTAGAGGGACATTCAGGGAATAGGTCAAGTTTTTTTAAAAGTTGAGTTTGTATTTTCAATGCCCTCCCATCACCTACTGAAAGAAAAATTTCCTTTCCTCCAGAGAGAAGTAGTAACATAGCAGTGTTTGAATTCCTTTTCTGAAGAAATAGATAATAGAAAATAGATAGTAAATATAGTATATATGTGCATATCTATGTATATTATGTAAACATTGATGTCATTTACACTTAGGCATGTGTAGATGTCAGGATGGGAAGACTACACACTTGTTCAGAGTTTGTTTGCTACACGGTCTCTGAGGCCTGTCCTCATGTTCTACAGTAAGGTGCATAACCTGAGCTGACCTTATGAGGAAGAGCATGAAAACAAGAAAAAACAAAACACCAGCAGGTTGTGCCAAAGCCAAGGGACAGCGATGGGCCCCCGTTTCAGACAGCAATACAGAGTGTTAGCTACAAAATCAAGGCCGTAGACATCTTGCTGCAGCATTTTAGTAACTGTTCCTTTATCATTGCCCATTTATGAAGTGGAATAAAGACCAAAATAAACACCTATGACCTGGGGTTACTGGAATTAAAATTGCCTAGATCATCTTTTAATTAAAAAAACAACAACAATAGACTCCATTAGCAGAAAAATACAAAGAGGAAAATCCAAATCGCTTAGTAAATAACCACAGTATATAAGCTCCAGCCAATGTGGTTAATTATGGAAAATGAGCAGCAAAAGCTTAAAGAGAAACAGACAAACATGTTCAAGAGCAAATGCCATCCTTTGTTATTACAAAAAGAGGTTGGGCCTGGGAATCGAAAATCCAGAATGTTCGCTTGTCTATTTTTGTTGTTTGATTCCAGGATAAAATAACCCCTTAGTTTAAATGTATCAAAAGACACGTGTAAAAAGTAAGAGTCTTTAGCATTCGAACAAAAACCAGACAGGTAAAGAAGATATAGAGGGAAGGAAGTGACTCTATCCTTCTTTGAAGGCAGTTCCTTTTATTTCATTCAGTTAGTCGCGTTGGAAGAAAACAGTGTAAAAACCTTAATGAAACAATAAAACTATTTTGAAACCTTTGCATAGGCTTTGCTCCCCAGAGCTGCTCACAACCACATCCATATAAAAAGAAACAGCACCTGTAACTGCCCTGTGATTGCTTATTAAACATTTACCTTAGCGACCACACATAGAACAGCCAAACACAAAGGGAACTTTCAATTTCACAATTCAGCCGGTGCACCAACGGCAGCCCCACACTGCTAACTGGGAAGAGTACCGCAGGAGAAGTGTTCTCTGAGCCTTTGAAATAAAATCTTCCCTTGTCTTAAAATGCTGTAAGAGTATAAATTGGCAGCGATCTTCCTTGCCTGAGAGCTCTTTCTCCCTCTTCACCTTGTCCTGTAAGTCTGTGTAGCTCACCCTTGGGCCCTGCTTCCACTCCTGGGTCTACATCTCTACATGCCACCGCCTCTCCTTCTGGCTTCAAACACTCCTTTGCAAATATTCCTCTGTTCAATTGAATGCCAACAACATACACCCCCCCTCCACACACACACACACACATTGGGCACTATGAAAGTTTTGAGACAGACTGTGGTATGATCCATTATTTCACTTCCAAGAAACACAACTGACGGTGTCTTTTCTGAGTCACTCATGCAAGTTTCAATTTGGTAGGTTTGGTAGGATTATGGGGTTGCTGGGAGGACTTCATTTGTCTCTGTCCATGCAGATTTTATGTTTCCTGATTTTTATGTGTCTCAAAACTTTTGTAATGATGCGTGTGTGTGTGTGTGTGTGTATGCACACACACGCACACATGCACAGAGCAACCATAAAGTTTGTATACAATTTAAAATTACACACTATTTAAAACTGCACACAAACTTCATGGCCACCCTGGATATGGATAATTATTATAACATAAACAGGAACTTTGGGCTGTCATCACCTATAAGACGACACACATGAGAAATTATGACTGTATATTTGTTTGTTTACCATGAGGACAGAGGCTGCCATTTGATTTCAGTTCTACAAAGAAGGTGTTAATAGAATCAAACAGCCCTCAGCAAACACCAGAAGATGATATCGGATTTAATTTGGTAATAGGTGATAAAGAAGGAAAATGGATGAAGAGTGAGGGAATTGGCTATTTAATTCACGAAAGATGTATGAGGTGAAATATGTGTGCATATATCCGTGTACACATATATTATACTTATGTGTATGCATCACATGATCTATGTACATATATATAAAGTCTTAGCTTTCTAACTATGGTATCATGTAGTCCACAAGTCATTCAATTTTTATGCCACAAAACTCATTCATATTTCCAAGTGTAATCTTACATGTTAGTTGATAGTTCAAAAATTTCATTTCACTAAAACTTACCTTGGTCATTAGTATATGCGTAAGCCCAAGGCAACTGAGTTCCTGCGATAGGGTTGGTGGACTTGTCCCTTGCCCTGCCATTGTCCTCTCCAGGGAACCCAATTGGTTTAAAGTTACAAATGCCTCTTATGCCCATTTCTCTTCCACTGGTTCTTTTCCTGTTCTAAATACACCTCTATTTTCTTTCTCATGATGAAAGATCCCTGTTCCTGAGTGCTCCAGATGAAAAAATAGGAGTTTGAACTGAGAAAACATAGGCTATAAATTGGGATTCATGGATTTTTTTTCCTCCCTTATTATTTAAGTTCTTCAAACAAAACAAACAAGGTTCTATTTCCCAACTTTTATAAGGATTTTTGTCTTAGATTTATATTCTATCTGTATTTTCAAGACCCATAGTTGTGGTTCTTGTTGTCAAGCCCTGTAATATAATTGACTATTATTACTTTCACCAGCTATTCAGAATGTTCTGTAAAAGTGTCACAGCATTTTAGGTACCTAGTGTTAGCTATTGATTTAAGGGAAATTTCTGCCACGTGTTTTTTTTCCTTCAGTGGTTCATTACCAAGTCAGATTTACAAACTAATTCCATTGAATTTACCATACTGCTATCTTGGGAATTAATAACATTCCCTTCTATTTGAGAAACCATTTCCTCTAGCCACTTGGCAATTGTGGTTGCTGCTGTCACCAGTGAAATACCTCCAGACTAACAAAGTAAGTGTCTATCTCTAAATTAAAATTTTAAACTTTTGATCTAAAAGGCGATAAAGATAATAGAAATTAGAAACTCAGAACGTCCTTTTTCTTTTTGATGTGTCCTCTTGAAGAGCTTCTTGTCATTCATAATGCTGTCTAGAGCCACAGAAATGTCGCACAGGCTGGTGTATTTCTATTCTGGTCTGCACTTGGTTTTAGAATGAAGTGAACAGTGGGGAAAGCAACTAATTTTGTCCTCTTAAATGGTCTGTTCCTTAGGGCTATGGCCAACTCAGCGTAAGACCAACCACCTGAAAATTGGAGCTATTTCGAGGCAAGATTCAGCTGAATATTCTGCCATGAGATTTAGTCATTAATAACAATGACATTTTCTTACACAGTGAGAAAAAGTGCAAGAGGAATTCTTTAGCACGTGAGCAGTCAATACATCACCCAACACATTTACTACCTTTTTGCCTTCTTGGCCTGACCAAGAACAACCTCAATCAAATCAGTGTTTGATTTTTCAAATTTCTCTTGTCATTTTTTCTAATCTTTTTTTGTGTCCCCAATTTTTAAAAGTACAAAAATCCAATATACCTGTCTCTAAATGCCTATGATTTTGTCCCCTACGACTGCATTTAGGAGAATAAAATTTAAGATTTCCCATAGTGTGAATACCCTTGGGCAAGTCAAGTTGGGCACTGAAGAAATATACTAGGTAAGAGCAACAGTGGAACTTTTTTCTAAAAAGAAAGAAAATCACCTTCTCATACTGCTAGTAAATGGGCCAATTTACTTTGAAAGTTTTTAGAATATAGGAAAAGTCCCAAGTGCTAGACAAAAGAACTCATAGGCAAGGTCAATGAGAAAGAAGTGAGTAGGAAAGTGGAATAATTTATAGAAGAGAAGCCTAATTAGTGCCACTTGAAACATGATCCTCCAGGTGTATAAAATCACAGAATCATAGAACTGAGAATTGTGGAACCGCAAATGTCCTTTCAGTTCTGTTAGTCCAATTCTATTTGGGCACCAAGAAGTTACTTGGCTCATTTAGAAATCTCTTTAGATAAGAGTTCAGAAATGTTTAAGTCAACGTTCATTGTTTCTGTGGTTTGCTAGCCCAGGGCAAAATATACTTTCCCTATTTTAATAATAAGTCTATGTTTAAGGGTTTTCCGAAAAAAAAAAAAAAGTCTAAAAATAGAACCACTTAGCTAAATATTGTGACTTTCTTCTAAAGAGCCCAAAATAATTTCTCTTTAAACGATTTATGTGATTTACTATATGAGAAAAAGATGGTACCACTGTTATTTTATAAACATAGAACTAAGGCCTGTGGAGAAGAAACAAAAGTCATGCTGTCCTTCCTTTCAAAAGATAAATCTTCTTTGCTACCAAGTGGTAAGTGAAACAAAACCAAAAAATATTAAGCAAAGTTGAAGAAACGAATCCTCTCATGTCTCAACTATATATACACTTCAAGTGTCTTCTCTGGGTAATTGTCACAGGTTTATAGTGGATTCCTAGTAAGCTGATTCTTGCTTCATGCCAACAGGATTTTTCAGACCTTCTTTGCTGCACTAAGTTACTACACACACATGCACACGCACACACGCACACACAAATACAGCCTTTCACACTGACCAGTTTCATTAGTGTTCTCACTCCGAGCATTACAAATTCACATAATAAACACAAGTTTTAGAAGTCCAGTCTGTGATCATGAAACCAAGCAAAGCTCACTGGCCCACACTGAGATCAAATGGATGAACTTAGTCTCATTAACGTCCTTGTTAATAAAGCTAACAGTCGCCCTAAGACAGAAAACCAATAGAAGGTAGATGCACTATCTAACAGCACTCTTCTTTATAAGTGGTATCATACAATGTACACTTAGATGTACCGCTAATAGTTACTAGATTTATGAATCATTAATTTCAAGTCCTAGAGCTTTAAATAAAATTAGTATATGTTTTGTTGCCAATCTGCTGCTTGTAATTCTATTCACTGATCTATCTCAAACTAAATGTCCTTGATTTGAAGAATTGTATCCTATAGATGGTAACTGAGCATTTATGAAAGGTAAAGTACTTATTCAAAGACATGCTTTAATAAGGTGGCAAACTATAGTTTAAATTCATTTCAATTTGACTTAAAGTTGTAAATTTTGGCCAGGATACTTTGCAAGAAATTAGCCAATGTTAACCAATTTAATGTGTGAAGCAGAGGCCAAGCACTAAGTGATTTTATTAGCGTCTATGAATTTCACAACAATTCCATGAAGAAATTATGTGGTTTTCTCCATTTTTATAGATGAGGAAAACAGCAATGGATTTGAAGATAGTAATATACCCTATAGGTATAATTAGGGTGACCAGACGTCCCGCTTTTGGCGGGACAGTCCCTCTTTTGAACAATTTGTCCTGCATCCCAGCATTTTAAAAAAGTCCCAATTATTGGAAAGAATGCACTAACGGGCAGGAGAACAGGAAGGGAATATACGGTTTTCTGCTGCCATGTGGCTATTTTGCCAGAATATGAGTTTTATATTATTTTTGTTAATTTTATAATGTTAAACTGTAATAATAACAAATAATTGTTGAGAAGTGATTATCGAGAACTGCTTATCAAAGTTTGCATTGTTGTCAGGCCCTACCCTGCCTCGTCCCCTACCCTGCCCTCACCCCAGCCCCACCCCACCCCCGGCCATGTTGTTGTCCCGCTTTACAAATGTTAAAATCTGGTCACCCTAGGTATAATTGAACTTTGACTTATACATATACAACTGGGCAGTCAATGACAGAGTTTAAGTAATTACTTAAAGGCACTCGCACGTTGATTCCCTACCTATGTAAGCACGGTGTTCTAGCCTTAGGGGTATGATCTCTGGGCTAGAGCGGTATGTCTTCAGTAATCACAGCTAAAGCACAAATAATTCTTAAAAGGTAACAACTGCCTTAAGTGACCCAGAAGTAGACCCTGAGACAAGGATTATGTGGAAAAGAAGTATATACCTCCAGGGGCTCTCAGGAAAGAATAGGGGAGGAGACTAGGGAAACTCCAGGTTGATTCCATGGGGAATCCTGAAAGGTAAGCTGGGCTCACAGGGAGTGGTCCCTGGCCCAAGAGGGGGAGGGAAGTTTCCATAGACCTACACTCTCCTCAGTTGTTCATTAAGGGCTACTCCAGGAGCGTGCAAATGCCTAAATTCTTGTGGGATTCCTGAAGTAACACATTATGATCATTGAAAGTAAAAGCTATAAAGCCAGGAGGGCCCTGAAAATGGAAGCAAGGGACTGATGGAGACCTGGGCAGAGCACCAGTATCTTCTACACACACCCAGTTCACATATTAGCATTTCCCTAGGAAAGATTATAAACCCATGGGGGGAGGGGAAATGAACTGGGAAGTTGTGCTGAGGGCAGAAAGAAGACAGAAAGTCAGCCATGGTCCAGGGCCTGAGAAAGGGGTAAGGACATTGAGGAAATGGTCCTGAGGGCCATTCTGGGGTGAAAGGCCTAGGCTGGGAACAGAAGTGAGAGAAGAAAGGACATAACGAAGTGAGTAAACCAAAGGCAAATTTAACCCTCTTATAATTAGACTTAGTCTTCCGTGGCTTTTCTCTGTTATATCAATTTTCAAACATCTCAGTAGCCTTCCACAGAGAGTTACTATTCACACCCCTGGACCTTTTAGAACCATTATGACTACAGCAGTAACAGGGCCTGTTATGAAAATAAAAACCAGTGAATTATTATTATATGCTGATTAAATTCTCACAATAGTAAAACAAGAAGAAATTTCAAAAATTGCTCTTTTCATTTTTTTCTTTCTTTATTTTTGCTTGCCAAATATATCTGTAATGACTATTCTTAATAGAAGTCAATGTTTAGAGCTGGGGTTTGTGTTTTCTTATTCCAAAATCCCAAATCATGGAACAGATACAGTTTACAGGATGGTGGAAAAATATATACTTTGTACCTGCTTTCAGAAACTCGGTTCCTTTGCACATTAATCATGTTTGGGATGATTTATTTCTGCATTCATGCTGGCCAATTTTATTAGTATTTAGTTTGGCTGAATGGAAGAAAATCTGCTTTCTATTCCACCTCCGTAAAAAGAAGCATTAGATCTATGCTAGCTTGTAAGAAGTCTATACTTCAGCTTAATTCCTTAATCTTAGGCCCGTCGACATTCTTTTTTTTTTTTTTTTTTTTTTTTTTGCATCCTCTCTCTGCAATAGCCTCTACAAAAATCTCTTAAATCTAAGCCCTTTTAAATAACTTCCTCTTTTTCCCCATCTACTTCTGAATTTTCAAAGTTATACAAGAGTAAGTTTTCACGATCACCATGTGGCTCTTGTCACAACCATTTCCCACTTTATTATTAATACTTAGTCTTCAGTGCTGGCCTTAAATAATTTTACTACTGAGACTGTTTACTTCCGTGCACTATTTTCCATTATGTGGCCACCATTAGCCCATCCTCCTGCCCAGCCCCGTAAACTGACTTTCTTTGGCACCTGACTCACACATGGCCTTTTATTACTCCCAGAGCAAATGTCCTCCATCTTTTTCATGGCCATTGGGTTGTCTGTTCAGGGTCCCCCAAATATTCCCTCAAACATTACAAAATAGTAAACACATTTATTTGCTTTTGTATTTTATATTCACTACTATCCTGGCCTCCCTGGGGGCAGAATTCACACTCAGGAATTACAGAATTCCCACTACCAATCAGCTAAATGCTAATTACCTCTACTGGGACGTGTGACAGGTTGATCATACTGTAGGTATTTTGGTCTTCTTTTTCATGTGGAGTACTTCCATGATAGAATTTCAGAGATGTTTTTTCTCACTTCCAATATTCAAATTTCTGTTATTTTCCAGCACTTCTGCCCAATCGCTTGCAGCTTGGTAAAAATTCTTTCACTCTTATATACTTGTTTATACTTGGTACCTTGGGCCCTTTCTTACAGTAAGTTCACATGAACACTAAAAGGTAGGCCTAGCTTCAGATAACTCAAAATGTCATAAGTTATAAAATTTCCTGGCCAAGTAACTGACGTTAAATAGTCCAGGCCATTTTAAAACACATGGATGAAGAGTAAGAAATAAATGTTCTCAATATTTAGTCTATACACATAATAGAACAACAGTTGAGATTTTAAGCTGAAATTTTTTTACATTCTCTACAAATATTCTTGGAGCTGTAGACACAACTGTGTACAGAGAGTTAAAATTTCCAACGGCGTGTTGAATGTAACACTTCTCTCTTATACTCCTTTATGTTCTGCTTCATCTGGCAAATAACCAGGGATAAGAACTTTTGCTCCATGGCTGTGTAAGAAGCCTGTCCTTGTGGAATGAGTAAGGCGAGAGGGTCTGGACTTTACTGGAATGATTTGCAGAGTGGACTCTGAAGTCAGACTCTGCCAATGGGCTCTGGGGTGCAAGGCAAGTTTCTTCGCATTTCTACGCTTCAGTTTAGGTCTGTTTCCATCTGATAAGTGAGGACATTAGTACTTAACCTCACAAAGTTTTATAAATATTAAATGAGATTATGGGTGTTCAGTATTAAATAACTTTATGCTTAGATCAGAGGTTCTCAACCTGTGGGTCGCAACCCCTTTTTAACAATGAAAATACATCTTGCATATCAGATATTTACATTATAATTCATAACAGTAGCAAAATTACAGTTATGACCTAACAATAAAAATAATTTTATGGTTGGGGTCACCACAACAGGAGGAACTATCTTAAAGGGTCATGGCATTAGGAAGCATTAGGAAGGTTGAGAACCACTGGCTTAGATAAATCAAGGGCTAACAAATGTAATTATTGACTAGTAAATTAATAAATTATTACCACTGCCATTATTGGAGGCACACTGCATATTCAAGTCTCAGTGAAGCTCTAAGTAAAACATGGTAGGAGATTTTGATTTTGATTTTGTATTTCATATTCACTACTATGGAAACTGGTGATGGAAAGAAAACCCAGCTACATAAATAACTTAGTTCTGCAAAATAAAGAGAGGAAGCTTAATGCACACTGCCAGGTCCCCAAATTTTCATGAGTTAGGTGGCTACATAATTTATCATCTAAATTGGACTTTTTGGAGAGTGAAAGGGGCACTATTAGTAATTACTGTGGGACAAAAGCATGAACAAAAACCATTCCAGTCTGAATCAGCACTCAGAGTCATCTTTTTGTTAGCACACTCTGATTTCTTGTATTCTAAGGAAGACTGAGAAAAGAAACCTACCCTGCAGCTGTGGGATTTTCTATTCAATATAATCCTTAAAACCACGGAGGAGAGTAGGTGATTGTCCAGTTTTTCACCTACTGTGTACTATGTGAGGGTGCTCAGCACACCCCTTAGGTGAAGGGCTCAACTACAACTTGAACTTCACCTTTGAAATGAAAACCACATAACCTTAACATTTGTACCCTCATTTTAATCTGAAATTTAAAAAAAACAAATCCTGGTTATTACAGCAAAAAATAGTTTAAGCCAAAAGAAATTGCCAAGATATGGCTAAATAACTAAAAGCAAGAATGAAATTCAAAATCATGGGCTGGGCACAATGGCTCATGTCTGTAATCCTAACACTCTGGGAGGCTGAGTAGATTGCTTGAGCTCATGGTTTTGAGACCCGCCTGAGCAAAAAGCAAGACCATTTCTCTACTAAAATGTAGAAAAACTAAGGCAAGAGAATCGTTTGAGCCCAAGAGTTGGAGGTTGTTGTGAGCTATGATGCCATGGCACTCTACCCAGGGTGACAGTATAAGACTTTGTCTCAAAATAATAATAATAATGAACCATGGAAAGAATGTACATTTTAGCAACTAACCCCTGGAACTGGGACTGGCTCTGCAATGGAACTCAGGGCAAGTCACTCAGTCTCTAACGTTTTGTTTAATCATCTGCATGAGAGAATAACAATAACACCTACTCAATAGTTATGATACTTAAAAAGTTACATTATACATTATGAAGCAATAAACACATTAGTTGTTCAAATTAATTATTAAAGGGAATCTCTTGGAGATCCTATCGTGATTCTCTTCCTACGAGAACTGAAGAGAGAGCCCGCAGCTTGTTCATGAAACGCGAGAACTCTCAGAGTAATAAGAGTGCAGAAGTCTCTTCCTTGTACTGAGTGTCGAGCTGAGTTATGATTAAAACTACGTCCTTTGACAAAATGTTGCAGTCGAGTCAATAAATATTACGGCCTCACATTTATTTTCAGTGTGTCAAAAAAGTAATTAGATCAAAAGAAATAAATCCTTTAAGAGAATTTTTAAAGAAACTAATTAGGAAGATTGATAAACTCTGTAAAAGTTTAGCTTCTTTTTCTTTCTTGACTTCTATATTTAAAGCCAGCGATCACGGGAAAATACAAACAGTTTCAATCTAAAAATGTTTATTATTATTGGACCTCCACAGTTTCCGCTACCTCTGTGCCCTGGGCAGAAAAACCCTTTGTGGTGACAGAGTAAACATCACCTTTAGTGTTAATCTTGTAAGGGCAAAAACAAGAATCTGCATGATCTCAGGAAGGAAAAGAGAAATAGGGGATTTGTATATTCTATATCTATGCCAGTCTGTTAAAGAATGTCCAGGTATACTTGAAAATGCATTGGTTTGAAACTTTTGAGAAAATATTATCCATCCACCCAGGTACTGGTTCATGCGCAGCAAGTCGGCTAGAATCTTGGCATATTGATCATTTTTAAGAACAACTCAGTGAGTGGAAAATGAGTGGAAGTAATTTATAAGATGGTTAACTGCGTTCTTATTTTTAAGGCTGATTTAAAGTTATGTATTTATGCATTATTTATGGATTTTTTAAAATATTTGTTGCTAAAAATTAGATCTTAAAATTGCCCAGAAGATGAATCATATTTAAGTGTGATGTGAAGTTAGAAGCTTCATATGCACTTTATAAAGACAGAAATTGCCAGGTAGGGCTATTTTAAAGGAAGAAGGGAGGTGGGAAAAGGCAGAAGAGGGAAAGGAGGAGAAATGAAAACAAAGTTACCTGTTGGGCAAGGAACAAGAAGTTGCTCACGTCCTACATTTCTTTTGTCCCACAAAGATCAAAGTTAAGCTTTAAGGGAAGGAAATAACCTCAGTCTTGTTCCCAGAAAGGAAAAGGGAGATGGAGTGCTTGGAAGGGAGACTCAGAGGCAGCATTTACTGGACAAGTAGAAAGAAAAAAGTGACAGCAAATGACAGTATTTAAGCTGTCATAGAAGGAGATGAAAACAGGGGGTGCGGCAAACCCGTAGAGTGTTTTGAAATGGGCAGAAAGAATCGTTTCAAATCAAAACGAGACTCAGGAAGGCCGCAAAGTTGATGGAACACTGATTCCTTATGATACGGTCTCTGACCGTGAGCCTGTCGGCTGCCGCTAGCCTAGGAAACCAGAGAGCAAGTGATGACAGAAATCTTCAGTGATATATCACAAAGCAAATGGCCTTAGGAAGGACCAGATGAGAACCAGACACCGGGGAGGCTGTCGGAATGAACAAGTGGCAGGGGGCCAGCCGCACACAGGAATGGTCTTGGTGGCAGTTGAACTCTCGGTGACCACACACACTCTTTATAGGAGGGCAAAACTCGATGCCCTTAAAAGTCAAGAAGTTCTTGGTCCCCGAGAAAAACACAAACGTTGCCCAATAGGCAAACAATGCCGAGGGTTCACTTCCTCTAACTCCACAGCTGAGCTCCTCACTCAGGATAACATCACTCTCCCGGCCAGCACCCGAGTCAGGAAGTAGTTTATTTTCCCTGAAACTGAATGGGGACGTTAAAGAGAAAAACAGATGCAACTTGATCAATTTGGGAAAACTCAGGTACGGGTAAAGACAGCCAGCTCAGATTTGCTGGGAGCTAGATTTTTGCACAGGAAAGGACAAAAGTCCCAGTGTTACTCATCTACGTCTCCATTTGGTCTGAAAGACAAAAGCTAAATTGGGAGTGGCGGCTTTCTAGGAGGCAGTGGGGTTATAAAAAAAAGTGAGACCACTTGAAAAATCAAAGAAAAATAAATCAAGTCACTGGAGAGAAAGCTGCCTGTTTCAAACCCGTATGTTTCAGAGAGGATGTTGTGTTTCCCCAGGGATAGTGACAGGGAACCACAAGACACTCCTAATATGTTAGAAGAGGCGACTTTCAATTCGCCTCTTTTTCTCTGGGAGGCTGGATTGCCTGTCTGCCCTGCCATCTCTTCACTCCCCACTTCCCCCCAAGTGCTGAGTGACTTCCTCTCTTCTCCAGGTCACAGAGACTAAGAGTGTCACCTGCTTCTCCTCCCAACAGCTGAGTTATTCTTCCACACTTTTTATTTTGAGAGCAAAGTGGTTCAAGGTATGTTTGAGGGTTGTGGAAACCCTCAAAGGGACTAGAGAATGAAAAAGTTTTGAGAACCATGCTCTAAATAAAGAATTGGAGATGAAAACCTGTCATAATGAAAAATTAAACTAAACTGCCTCAAATAAAGCAAAGGAGCAACCCATGCTTTGGCGTGCAAGGAAAGGAATTCAGATCAGGTGGGGCTGGTAATGAGGCAGTTTCTTGCCAACATCCAAGACTCTTTCTACCTGCCGTGTGCTGAGCAAATACGAGTGGAGAATTCACAGCATTGCAATAGGAACAGGCAACATCTGAAAATAGAAGCCTGAGTCAGAGTTGATTCCTGAAGCTGAAATTTACTATCAACTTCTACCAGTCTAAATAAACCACATGAATGAATGTGTGTGATCAGCTCAGGAGATGATGAAGACAAGCCTTCTCACTGTGAGGTTTATGAAGTTTGCAGTATTTAAGTAATAAATATAGTACAGCAACCATGATCTCGGGACAAAACTGCTATTACTTATTAGTTATGTGATCTTGGGAAAGTTGTTAATCTTTCTAAGCATTAACTGATTTGTTAGATGAAGATAATAATACCTACATCACAGAGATGTGGTGAGAATTGATATTTAAACATCATCAATGTTTCTGAATGCTTTCTGGTAGCGTACTAAGTAATTTACATGCATTATCACATTTATCTCAACAAATACCATGTAATTCAGTGGTTTCCACCTGTAGGTCATGACCCCTTTGGGGGTCGAACAACCCTTTCACAGGGATCACCTAAAACCATCCTTCATATCAGATATGGTTCCAGTCCAGCCTGGGCCCACCAAACAACAATGATGGCTGCAACCCAAAAATAGCTGGGCATTGTGGCGGGCGGGTGCCTGTAGTCCCAGCTACTTGGGAAGCTACAACAAGAGAATCACTTCAGGTTGCTGTGAGCTGTGATGCCATGGCTCTCTATGAGGGCAATAAAGTGAGACTCTGTCTCAATTAAAAATAAGTAAATAAATAAAAAGTAATGAGCCAAAAGCAGTGTGTCAGGCACTGGGTTAGAAGCTGGAGAGACATGATTTACATGTAACAGCATCAAGCTTAAAGTCTTGGGCTCCATTTCACGCCTCCACCTCCATGCCTCCCCAGTCTCCAACCTCAAGCTTCTTCCTTCACCACCACCTCTCACCCACCCCAAAACTCTGTAAAGAACATATGCTTTTTTTAGTAGGAAGTGAAGAAATACAATAGAATGGTGCTTCTGCTTGGCTGGACAGGTGTCTATTTCTTTTGACAGAAGGTCATTTTGGTGCTTCTAAAATCATGCCCCTTAGATGGCTCCCACGTTGCCTGATCAGGACAAGTATGATTTTTATGACAAATGGCAATTGGTTGTGTGGTTGTAAGTTTTTGAATCAGAAAAATAAGATTTTTTTTTCACCAAGTATTCAAAAGTCATGAAGAAATGTCTCAAAATATTTCGAGGCAAAAAGTTTTCTGAAGGAAGACCAGACATACACTAGGAAATCATGATCTTCAGTGGAAATACTGTATAGTTTTTTGAAACAAAGGATGACTTTGGCTTCAGAAAGCCTGGTTTTCCAATGTCAGCTCTGCCTCTCACTCACAGTGGGATTGTGCAAATTAATCAACCTCTCTGATCATCTTTTTCCCTTTCTTTCGTAAATCGAGTGGTATGATACCTTTGTCTCATGGTTGCTCCAGAAATTCAATGAGACAATTGTGTAAAGCACCTCAGCACATAAGTCATCAATAAATACTCGCTGATAACACTATTACAGTCTATGTAAAAATTAACTCATCAAACTTCCGAAAAGAGATTTAAGATAACCCTGTTCCTTTTGTCTTTCTGACTTTAAGACCTTCTACCGCATGCTTTCTCTGAATTTCTACATCACCCTTTCTTTAAACATGATGGACAACTGATGTCTGTATCCTAACATTGCCATAATGTTTTTCTGCTTTAATTATTACTGAATTACATTAGGATTCCCATGGAATTACTTATTACAGCTGCACGGTGCCAAAATGAGTCATCATGATTAAATCTATTAGAATGGCTACCAAGGAAACTATGTCTGAGTTTCCATCCTGTAAAGTATTTGATCATATGAAACTGACTTGCGGTGAGTAATGAGAGTAACATCCTAGGGAACTGACAGCATCATGGACAATGAGTAAGTAGTTTCACACCTCAAATAGAAACCCAAGTCACAATATTCATGTAGCCCGTACTGTGTACTTCTTTTTCAATAACTTACAGATATAATAGTTTCATTTATCTGTAATCATGCCTACATATCTTTTGATTTTATAAAATATAATAACTAAAACTCATTTATATATTATATAGTACTATATAGATATAAAATAAAATAATAACTAAAAACTCATTTACATATGAGTTTTTATTTTAACTAAAAATAAAATAAAATAATAACTAAAACTCATTTATATATGATTATATAGTACTATATAGATATCCCCAAGGTACATTTAGTTAAAAATGCTTAGTCTTCTAAACATAGAAAACAAGGCATACCAAACCTCCATAACTCCATGAAGAACAGCAATAATGAACAAAATAGCATTCTCTCTTCCTATCATTAAATTGTTGCTTAGAAAATCATTTCTTAAATCTACAACTATATTCTATGGGTCTGTTTTTAAGTGAGCCTATAACTTAACATTGCATGGATGGATCCAGAGCTCAGGATTCAGAAGCAATGTGTAATAAAAATAAAATTTGCCTGATGTATATTTCTTGATTCCGTAAATGTGCAAAAATTTATCTTCACATTTTAATAATATTGCAACTGAGATTGTACCGATAACACATTATGGTGTACTCATGTAGGATTCCCTGATTTCTGGTCCACAATGACAAAGCAGATCCCCGAATCAGAGGAAGGACAGGTGAACGGGCAGAGACAGAACAGAAAGGAGGGGCCAGAAGGTACAAGGAGCAAATCCCATGGAAATTAAGATTTGTGGGGCCAAATGCAGGTTGAGCCATTTTATCATTTTATTTTTTCTGAAAATTGTATAACTTTCATGCACTGTATTTGGATGCTTCTCATATATGAAGTACATCAAGATCAGGTAAATCAGGAAACTATGTGGTTTTGCTATTTTTGTTTTCCAGGGGTCACCCTTCCCCTAGAATTTATTGGGTAGCACAAATATAAAATACTTCATCTTTTTATGACTTTAGCAGCTTCTATGTACCATTCACTCCATTTTTCTTCTTCTTTTTGTTTACCTCAAGTACACGTTTATATATCTGAAGGCATTGAACTTATTTTGTAGAACCCAGAAATACAATATCCTAAAACATCATTCATGTCATTTTTGCCACACCTCGTTTATGTTATTTATGAATGAGGATAATATTCCATTTGTTTTAAAGGTGACAGAATTCAAAGTTAAGTGTTTCCAGCTGTCAAGTGAATCGATGACATTTACGACACCAGAAATCTTCCTCTTATCCCTCCCACTCTGTCATTAACAATAAGTTTCAGTTTTTTCCCCTTCCCCCCACTTGTAATGTAGGTGCACTTGTTTTCTTACGCTTTCTCCAACCCCATCAAATTCCACAGTGGAATATAAGAGGAGAAATCGCTAACACAGTAGTTGGGGGGCAGAAATCATGCTCAGGGAGGAGTGGATGTATTGGGCATGGAAGCGTTTCTAGTAATTTCATCATTCGATTCTTTCACTTAATTCCCTTCACTCCGCTGAAGCAAATCCTTTTGAGGGAAACCCTGGGTTTCAGGAGAAAGAGCTTAGGTTTTCACTTTCAGGACACCTGCCCTAAAGGCTCAGAGCCACCCATTTTCCCTCTTTCCTGATCTTGAAAATGAAGCTAGAATATTTATTTCACAGCACCGCTACAAGCACTAAACGCACTAAGTATCATAAATATTGAAACAGCAGAAGCAGCCTTCACTCGTGGCAAGAACTTTAAAAATGTTGGCTTTGTTAAATGGTCCATAACTGTTACCTCACCCACCTGTTCTCACCCCACGGAAGTTGACAGCCTTGTATCTGCTGGGTTTCTCCTGTCACATCGCTCTTTCAGTCCGCGCAAGGCACCTTGTAGAGAATTTTGGAAAACACTGCAATGTGTGGAACCTTTCTCTAAATGGGCAAGAGAGCAAACACGCCTCCACGCCTGGCGTCCACCAGGTGCCAGATGAGTTCCCTGCACCCCCAGCTACGGGAGCTGGAATGCAGCACCTGGCCATCGTCAGAGTGTGTCCACGTGTGTGCACTGAGTCTAACTTTTGTCTTTGTTTCAATGTTATATTTTCTGAGTGCTTCATCACATTAGTATACCAGCTCAGACTACCTAAATTAGGGGAAAAGATTTTCAAAACTATAACAAGTAAGCTATAAAATGTTTGATGTGAGTGTTAAAAAAAATCGCAATTGTGATAAATCTGGGAGTTTTCACCCTCTCTTTTGGAGTAGGTATCTCTTGCTATTATAATTTCACCCTTCTATTCAAATTCCAGCTCTCACTGAGACAGGCTCTTGAGAAACTTCCCCTGCCTCAAAAGGTAGCGTAATCTTTTTCTCCTGTTATCACCTCATTAAAATCTAATGAGGTAGAAAGGAGGAAAGGGTCTTGTGTTGGCCTTTAAATCTATTCCATATACATGATTAGAAGCAGTGTTTCAAAATTAACATGAAGATGGGCTTGTAAAATAAAGTTAGTTTCAAAACTTATTGAAAGGAGTTAAATTTGGGGTAAAATTTTGAGTTTTATTCTTAATTACCTATATTTTTCTTCTGACTTCACCAAAGTGCTCTAAAATAGAGCTGTATAGTTTCCATCTGAATCAAACCCTTACACTCTTCTTGCAGACCAGTGGGGTTAAGTAAACCCAAGTCCCATCTAGATAAAGTTGCCCTGAGGGACGTGAAAAGGCAATACAGAGAAGTCAGGTACTTCCTGAATGGAGTCTTCTGTGTGGAATCAATTAACTACAATAGGCCCCAGGTGGTTTTTCTGTCTTCCAAGAATTAACAACAATGTTTCATTGTTATTGAATAAACTGGTGGAATTTTTTTTTTTTAATGACAGAATAAATGTTACATATACACTATATAATTCATTCCATCCTGGCAGGAAATGGCCTTTAGTTTTCTCTGGGGAGCTGTGCAAACATCTGGATAATCTTAAAATCTTTTAATAAGAAAAAGTGGTAATTACCCACAAACTTACTACTTCTCATGTTTATTTCTTCTTTTTCAATGATTAGGAATTTATCTCTTTCTCAGTGAGGATTTAAAGGTCGCTTACCAAGGAATTAATTACGTTCCACGTCCACAGAGGACATACTGCTCAGACTGGTCCCGCAGAAATTCACAGAAAGTTAGTTTTGCCTATTTTTCTCTCAGACAGCCAAATGTCCTAATTTTACAGATGTTCTTTTTTTTTTTTTTTTTAAATTTCCGACATAGCTTCCTTGGGTTGTGAACGTTGGACTACAATGCCTTTCTACCGTCATGAGCAGTGTGACATGGTGGTTATTTATATTTAGCTCCACACTCTCATTCATCACGACCCTATGGAAGACTTTTGACAAGCAATGTACAAATGTGACATGGTACAAAAGCATATCTCAGAGGTCTGGCATCCCTGGGCGAATTCCATGCCCAGGCGAGTGCGGCCTAACTCTGGAGGAGAGTTCCCAGTAAGTTCCGCGGGGTATGAACCTGGCCCTGACGTTCTCTTCTGTGCACTCTTTTGCTTCTCAGAGAGCATCAGGAGTCCTTTCCTCATTCCCTCCAGTATTCCTTTCTCACCATATGTGTTTCTAAATGTTGGTCCTTTATTCTTTTGCTCAACTCACTCTGTTTTTTAGACTTGAGTCCACAGAATGTTAATTAATCTCAAATGATTTTCTTTCTTCTATTCCTCCCCGGCTATGAGTAATGTTTATTTGATCTCTTCATTTCTAGCACACCTGGATCAGCAGTATTTCCTTATGTAACCTACATTTACATGCCTCTGTTTTCTTCTCTTGGTTTTGATTATTCTAAGCAGAATTATGAGAAGTGTGAAGGGAGAGGAAAATCTGAATAGCCCGGCTGGTGGCTGAACCATTATGCTTCATTTTGTTAAAGATAACATGTTTTTGAATTTTAGCAAATCTAGTAATCCTTTTGGACCCCAAATTCCCGATACAAAATAATAACTCGTGTGTTCTGCTCAGACTGGTCCCGCAGAAATTCACAGAAAGTTAGTTTTGCCTATTTTTCTCTCATACAGCCAAATGTCCTAATTTCAGGATGTGTATTTCAGGATGGGGTAATTAGTGACTCCCTCTAAAGTTTTGGAAAGCGTACATTGTGGGCTGGGTGCAGTGGCTCAGACCTGTAATCCCAGTACTATGGGAGGCTGAGGCAGGTGGATTGCTTAAGCTCAAAAGTTTGAGGCCAGCCTGAGCAGGAGCGAGACCCCTGTCTCTGAAAAAATACCCAGGCATTGTGGTGGGCACCTGTAGTCCCAGCTTCTAGAGAGGCTCAGGCAAGAGGATCTCTTGAGCCCAAAGTCTGAGGTTGCAGTGAGCTGTGATGACACCATGGCACTCTACTGAGGGCAAGAAAGTGAGACTCTATCTCAAAAAAAAAAAAAAAAGTAGAACAAATGAAGCAAGAGAATCCCTTGAGCCCAAGAGTTCAAGGCTGCTATGTGCTCTGCTGATGTCCTGGTACTCTGCCCCAGGCAACAGAGTGAGACTGTGTCTCAAAAAAAAAAAGCCAAAAAAGTGTAAATTGTATTTTGAATTCAATTAGAATAATAAATACTTAATGATGCCTACTCTATGCCTGGCACCATAGCTTTGTGCTGAGAGCACAGCAATTAATTAAGATCTCTTTCATCAAGGACTTTGTTGAGAGATAAGCTCATAGAAAAGGATAGTTTCAATACCGTGGGAAAGGCTTCACATTCCAGGTACATGGTTTAGCACAACTATATTATTTTTTTAATGTCTTATTTTGAAATAATGGTAAATTAGAGAAAAAAAATAAATCCTCAACATGCATAATTTAGTCATTCTGGATCAACAGAATCATCCAAACAACTTTGAACAAAATGTACCTAACTAAAGTAAGGTATTAAATTTGTATTTTTTTAATTTTTTCTTATATTGCATATCTAGGCACTTGCACTTCATTTTAATCCACATTTAATCCTATTTTAAATGGAGGGAAAGAAAGGGGGAATTTACATTTGTTGAACATCTTCTATGTGCCAAATATGATGCTGAAAGCTTCCAAAGTGTTATTTTAATAAACCCCCAGAACAATTCCCCAAGGTAAATATTGTTTCTGATTTAAGGAAATGGGAATTTATTCTGAGAAATTGGGGGCTCAATTCAAAGACATCCAACCAGAAAATATTGGTCTTATTCACACCTGAGTCCTCTCATCCAAAATCTACGCTAATTCTACCACATCTCCACCCCAAATGGAGCCATAGAACTAGAGCTCAAATAGCCATTTAAGGATATATAGGACTCTGGTGACCTTTGAATCTGACGACTCACCCTGCAGATGAGGAAAACAAGGCCTTGAGAGTATAAATGATTTACCAGAATTCATCCTGCTAATTGATGTCAAAGATTAGAATAGACACCTTTTTTTTTTTTCTCTCTCTCTCTCTAGGACAAGCCCACGCTCTGGAACATTGTCTAAAAAGGATGAGCTCCCTGTTTCAAGAGATTCTTAAACAGAAATGCAACGTGACCAAAATTATCATACAAGGAATTTTTAACAGATGGAAGTTGGGATTTGAAGACCTAATGCTTGCTCTCACTTCTCTGATCCTTTGAAGTGTAGAATGGAAGACACTTTTTCATGAACTTTCCTTTAATTAAAAATAAATGAATGACTCAATCATTTTCCCTTTTCCCTCAAGGCTTTTGCTTTTTATTATTTCTATCATTTTTTCACCTTCTAGGTTTTCTCGAACCTAAGGTCCAGGGCAGGAGCAAGGAGTGAACTCCGGGAGGAAAAGGCGAGTTCTCTCTCATCTCTCTCTGGTTCTCCCTACCCACATCTCCCCCTCCTTCTCTACTCCTTATTTTCCTTCCTTTCTTTTTTCCCTCTTTCTCTTCTCCCTTTGAGTCTCCTTCCCCCCTCCTCATCTAATTCATATACACACACAGACACACAAATCCTGTGTCCTGCATCCTTAGACAATCTGTGTTAAGGTTATTAGAATAATAACAACAAAGCATTTTTAAGCCTGGCACAGATATACCTACCAGGCACTGGGTTTTCCCATACACTATCCCAATATTAAATTACTTCTTGTACAGAGACTCTTCTGTTTTTTCTAATTGGTTCCTAAGCTATTTTCCCTTGAATAAAATATCCCTTTAAAATCTTCAATAGAGAAATAATATAAAAAATGATTTTCCTATTATTTTTTGAGAAATGTTTCAATTAATGTAAATTGAATTGACATCAGTATTTAAATTTTCAAGTTTCTATTTTAATCTTGCATCTGAAAGTGTAAATTGGGATTAAATTGAATCTATGATTTCAGGGCCATTACATTAATTTTTATCATCAGACTTCAGGATTATGGATGGAAGGAGAGGTAGATATGCAATATTTTCTCATTTTTTATTTTGAAAAATAATCAATAACTGGAAATTCTTGGGGATAAAGTAAAAACTCAGCTTCAGTTTGGAATTTTTTTTTTTTTTGTCATTGTTTGTTTTTGTGAGACAAGGTCTCACTCTGTTGCCCAGGCTAAAGTGCTGTGTTGTCAGCCTTGTTTACCCTCCAACTCTTGGACTCAAGTAATCCTCCTGCCTCAAGCTCCTGAGTAGCTAGAACTAAAGGCACCTGCCACCATGCCCAGCTAATTTTTCTATTTTTAGTAGAGATGGAGTAGAGATGGACCACTCTTGCACAGACTGGTCTCAAACTTCTGAACTCAAGCAATTCACCTGCCTCAGCTAGGATTACAGGTCTGAGCCACCATGCCTGGCCATTATTTTTCTGATTATCATAAAAATTAATGCTTCTTGTGAGTTATTGAAACATTAGTGTTAAATAAAAGTAAAAATATCTATCTTCATATGTCCTAACCTCCCATTGCTCAGGGGTTACCATTATTAATAGTTATAACTAGATGTGAAAACATTTTTGGTTTTGCATACAAAAAAACAGGATCAAATATACATAATATGCATTCTTCCATCCAACAATATGTTATAGAAAATTTTTTATGTTATTATACACAGATCTACCTCTTTTATTGCCATGTCTGCCTATAATTCCATCTTACGGAAGTGCGGGAATTTATTTAGCCATTCTCCAATTGATAAACATTTAGTCTGTTTTCAATTTTTCACTATTACAAATAGTGCTACAATAAATATGCTTGTACATATATTATTGTGACATGCTTATTTCCACCATTTACTCAAGATGTCAGACTAACTCACAATCTGGGACTAGAAAAACACTTTGCTGTCAACTTCCAAGGTTAAACTGTGGGGCTCACAGAAGGGCAGGTCCTATAAAGGAACAAAACACACAGTAGGCTACAGATGATTTCAAGGTCCTGGAGATCAAGGAGTCCTAATATATTCTCAACAAGCAGAGAACCCATTTAGATACAGCCTAAGATACACAATTCATGTTTATAAAGGGAGTGGACAAATGGGAGGGGAAAAGTGAATGTCTCAGAGGGTAGTGTCTGAAATGTAAGACACACCAACACACCAAAGGGCATCTGAGGTAAGACTCGGGAAAAAACTCAACAAATAAACAAACAGCAACAACAAAAAAAAAACCTTCTGACACTTCCCAAGCAAAGGTCAGAGCTCTGATAAGTTTTCTGGCTCTTTAGAAGTTACACACTCTCTATATTGCTGTAGTCATCTCTTGATGGGTGTTAAACCACTGCAGAGAAGCTTAATTGCAAGTGTCATATATAAAAATACACGAAAAGCCAATGTACAATGTCGCATGCACGTAACAACTTGATCACTAGCAGAAAGTTTAATCTCCTAGAACCACTGAGTTTCTACCATATGTAGAACACATTCCCCTTTAATTCTCCTAGCTCTTATGCCATATCTCCTTCTTTTGTTTCTTAAGCAAAATAGTTTAGCTACAATTTTTGAGTAATTATAATGTGTCAACACTGTGCTAAGTGTCTTCAGGACATTATCTCAGGAGTAGTATGAAATCAACACTATTTTTAGCCCCATTATGAAGGCTCAGTGAGATCACATTGCTAACTAGCAACCCATGGTCACAGCTCTAATAAGTGGCAGAAGCAAGGCTCACATCCAGATAGGCACAGACTAAAGCCTGTGTTTCTATTCAGTACAGGATATTTATTTTATTCTGAATGTTCAAGGAAGAAGTATGCCACTTGGAGTGATGGGACCCTATTAACCTATGATAATGAGAGGAGAACTCCTCAACTTCCATTGGCCTTTTAGCTGCCAGTTACTATAATCCTCCAAGTATCAAAAGCAGAGCATTGGCAAAGAGGTCCGAAAGCCCGAAGTAACCTTCAAAATTAACCTTCAAAATGTGTTCTCAATCTTTGTAAAAGTTGTAAAAACAAATGCCAGATAAAACTGCTGAATCTTAGTCAAAGGCTTTGAGGAATCATGGAAAATGAAATAAATACATAATGATAGGAAACAGACAAATATCGATTTCCAATTCAAAAAGGTGAAGAAGGTGGACTTTGTAAAATTTTTACTAGGATAATTGAGCAAACATGAACGAGATTCAAGGACTGATTATTTAAAGGGTCTCTTATTTGAAAACAAAAATCTCTAGACAAATCCATAGATTTCAAAAAGTGAAAATCTATTTCTTCTTTTTTTCTTTCTTTGATGGACCAATCTCTGGACATTGCTGATGTCTCCACCTATCATTTTGCGGAAAGGTATTTGGCAAACGCTTTTATGATAGAAGTAACAAGATAGAGAAATCCAAGGTCAATGACATGCAATTTGGTGAAGGACTATGTAACCAATTCAACCTTCAAACCTAAGGCTGTTGGTTAACTGTCTGAATATATCCAAAATAAAAGCCGTTAGTGGCAAGTTGCAGCAAATACAGTGGGTAGCAGAATCAGGATTTAAATAGTTTATAATAGGATCCCCAGGCCTAGATCTAGAAAGATAAATTTTAAGTGGGATAAATAAAATATCTGAGACATTTTATTTCCCCACCTAACTTTGGGTACTATTTCCCAATGGTATGTTGAGCATCCCTCATAATACCCCAAAAATGAGACAAGCAAAATCAAGTTCTATCAAGAAATTTAACTAAATAGCTAACAACATACACTAGGCATGTATAGAGCCTTATAAATCATAAAGCTTACAATTGCCCGACTGTTGTGTATTTTTATGTGCTCGTGTGTCTAGACGAGCACATTGGAATTGGTAAGTGGTGGTGTATCTTTATGGTGCTCGTGTGTCTAGATGAGCACATTGGAATTGGTAAGGTGTCATGTATCTTTAT
>NW_003852436.1:8660690-8698135 GCF_000181295.1 Otolemur garnettii | reverse complement strand
TCCAATGTTGTTTCATTTCTTTCCTTGGCTAGAAAGAAGTTTTATTTCATTTTAGCTTATATTTGCTTCTTTTTAAAGTTTTTTTTACATGTTTATCTGCCCCTTGCCTTTTTTTGTATTTTTAAATTCTTTTTTAAATTTTATTTCAGGTTAACGTGAGGGTATAAACAACAAGGTCAAACATTTGAATTTGGTAGTTAGAGTCCTTCTTGTAGTTGTGTCCCACACTCAAAAGGTGTGCAGAGCACCCCCACACTGTGCCCATTCAGTGGGACCATCCCACCCCACCTTCTCTCTCCCACTCTTTCATTCCCCTGTCCCCTATCACGAATTAAAATGAGTTTTTCTCCAATGTGGACATGCATTAGATCACCTACTGGCTTCATATTATCTTTCTTTATTAATACTACTTTACTCAAATGTATTGCAAATACTAACACTGTTAACTGTGTGTATTGCCAGCCTAATGCCATGTGCCTCCTTTTTATGCTGCCAAGGCCCAATGTTTTTCTTCTGCAGTCAACTCAAATAAACTCTGAAAGGTTGCAGTCAGTTACAAGGGTCTCATCTCCTTGTCTATGATTGGTTTGGGGAAAAGGGATACAACTTAGTTTTAGCCAATAAGACACTTATACATTCATTTACATTCATTCCATAAATACTTCCTGAGCACCTACTACATGGCAGACACTAGGTGCCAGAGAAATAGCCAGTGAATGAAACAGTCATGTCTCCACCAACCTGGGACCCAAATTCTAATTGAGGAAGGAAAAAAACTAATAGAAAACGTGAAGGTATTAAAGGACTTCTGAGAAAAGATTTGTCACTTTTAATACTTTTTTAGATAATGTCAAAGGAAGGAATTGATTTTTTTCTTCCCTTGACACGTATGCATAGGATGTAATACTTGGAACTTTGGCAGTATAGAGAGGAGCTGGCTGATCTAGCAAAATGGCAAAATGGCCATGCAGAAAGAGGGGGAAAAAATGGCAAAATGGCAAAATGGCAATGCAGAAAGAGGGAAGAACCATCACTGAGTTGGCAAACTAATCAGCCTGGGCCCCACATTGTGTATGCCACTATTGCAAGTTTCCTACTACATTTTGTTGACAATATTCTAACTAATATGACATGGCATCAAACTCTTGCTCTTTGCAAGAGACTCAACCAAAAAACTCCTGAAAGCAATCAAGAAATACAGTAACGTCTCAGGGTATAAAATCAATGGCCACAAATCAGCAGCCTTTGTATATGCCAGTAACTGCCAAGTGGAGAAGCAAATCAAAGACAGTTCCCTTCACAGCAGCTTCAAGAAAATGAAATACCCAGGAATATACCTAACAAAAGAGGTGAAGCACCTCTACAAAGAGAACTCTGAAACTCTAAGAAAAGAAATAGCAGAAGACTTTAACAAATGGAAGAACATGCCATGCTCTTGGCTGGGACGAATCAACATTGTTAAAATGTCTATTCTATCCAAAGCAATCTACAGGTTCAATGCAATCATCACTAAAATACCAACATCCTACTTTGAAGAACTGGAAAAAATGGTGCTTCATTTTGTTTGGACCCAGAAAAAGACCCATTAGCCAAGGCTACTCTTAGTAATAAAATCAAGGTCAGAGGCAAGACTCTACCAGATTTCACAGTCACAAGTCCACAGTGATCAAAACAGCATGGTTTTGGTGCAAAAATAAGAGACATAGACATAAGGAACAGAGTAGAAAACCAAGAAATGAAATCATCTTTTATTGCCATCTGATCTTTGATAAACCAAACAAAAGCATAAAGTGAGGAAAAGAATCCCTGTTCAAATAGTGGTGGGAGAAATGGATAACCACATGTAAAAGACTTAAACTGGACCCACACTTTTCACCACTTACAAAAAATTGACTGAAGATGGACAAAAGATTTAAATCTAAGTCATGAAACAATAAAACATCTTAGAAGAAAGTGTGGGAAAAACTCTTGATTATGTCAGACTGGAGAAAATTTTTATTTTATTTTTTAATTTTCTTACAGTTTGAAATTTTATTTTCTTTTTCTTTTTTTATAATTAAATGAACAGAGATGATTATATAAGTGCTTCCATCAGGCTATAGTTCACAGATATCCTCTATCTCTAGAGCAAGAATACATACACCAGCCAAAGTGTCTAGAATACTCATGGCAGACAGTCAAGTCAAACTTTCTCTTAGACAGTGCTGGACACAAATAGAATTCTCCTCTTTAGCTAAGGAAAAAAATTCATGACAAAGACTTCAGTGGCCATAACAGCAACAACAACAATAAATAAATGGGACTTAATTATAAGCTAAAAATCTTCTGTATATCTAAGGACCCAAAAAGTAAAGCAAAAAGACAAACTTCAGAATGAGAAAAGATATTTGCATGGTATGAATCTGACGAAGGCTTGATAGCTGAAATGTATAGAGAACTCAAATTAATCAACAAAAACAAAGAGCAAATAATCCCATCTACCACTGGGCAAGAGATATGAACAGCATCTTCTCAGAGGAAGATAAATGAAGGAGTAACAAAAAATTGAAAAAATCCTCATTGACCTCAGAGAAATGCAAATCAAAGCTACCCTGAGATATCACCCAACCCCAGTAAAAATGGCCCACAACACAAAGTCTCAAAGCTACAGATGCTGGTATGGATGTGGAGAGAAGGGAACACTTTCACACTGCTGGTGGGACTGCAAACTCATACAATCTCTTTGGAAAGAAGTATGGAGAATTCTCAAAGCACTCAAATTAGACCTTCCATTTGATCCTGTGATCCTATTAACAAGGCATCTATCCAGAAGAAAAAAAATAATTTTATCATAATGACATTTGCAGTACATTGTTTATCACAGCTCAATTTACAATCGCCAAAATTTGGAAACAACCTAAATGCCCATCAACCCCTGAATGGATTAACAAGCTATGGTATATGTATACCATGAATACTATTCAGCCATTAAAAAAGATGGAGGCTTTACATCTTTGGTATTAAATTAACCTGAATGGAGTTGAAACACATTTTTCTTAGTCAAGTATCACAAAAATGTAGAAGCAAGTATCCAATGTACTCGATTCTGATGTGAAGCCCGTAGACAATCTAATACACAAACACATAAGAGGAAAACTGAAATCAATTCAAATTGGAGAGAGGGGGGAGCATGGGAGGAGGGAGAAGGAAGGAGGGAAGATGGGTGTGTGCCCACTTAATGGGCACAGTGTTAGGGCATATGACACATCTTTTCAGGGTGGGACACAATTACAAGAGGGACTCTACCTAACAAATGCAAATATCGTAACCTATTTCTTTGTACCTTCAGGTTAACCTGAATAAAACAAAAACAAAAATAAACCCGCAAATTCTTAACTGAATGAATTTATGTTTCAGCAACTAGAATTTTGTGATATATTTTTATGGCTTCTTTTCACGCAAAGACATGGCCTTTATCACTCAAAAACTTACATTCCTGTTGATGAAATAAGAAGTCAATTTCCACCCACCCTCTCTCTTTCATTCTTTCTCCTTCCTCTCTCTCTCCCGCTTTTCGTTCATTTCTTCTTTCTTTCCTTCTTCTATTCCTTTCTACCTTCTGTTCTTCACCAAACATTAAGCGTGTTCTATGGAGCCAGTATTGTGTGCCACGTAAGACAGCATTTTTTGCCCTTGAGAAGCTTATTAAACTCCAAGAAAAGAAAAAATACATTTAAATAAATTTAGCATATATTCGCCTGGTGAATGGTATCTGGTAAACAGTGAATTGCTACTGTCTCAGTCAGTCCAGACGGTTGTAACAAACTACTGCAGGCTGGATGGCTTATAAACAACAGAAATTTATGTCTCATCATTCTGAAGTCTGGAAGTCCAAGGTCAGGGTGCCAGCATGGCCGAGTTCTGGTGAAGGTCCTCTTCTGGGTTGCAGACTGTCCACTAGTCACTGTACCCTCACAAGGATAGAAAGAGATCTAGAGAGCTCTCTGGGATCCCTTCCAGAAGGACACTAATCCCATGTAGGAGGGCGTCATCATCATGACCTCATCACTGCCCAAGGGCCCCACTTCCTCATACCATCACATGGAGGGTGAGGATTGCCACATATTTATTTTGGGGGCACACAAATATTCAGATCATGACAGCTACCAACATTCAATGTGAGGAGAGAGAAAGCTGTGAGCAGAGTTTATGTGGCGATCCTTGAAGGAAAAAAGTGGTCTGTGAACCAGATTTAGTATAATAATGAGAATGTGTAAGAGGAAGGAAGATGAAGAAGAGGGGGATATAAAACAAAGCATAGGTGTACAGATGTACGCAGGGGGTCCTAGGGACCGTGATGGGCTTGCTTGTCAACGGCACACATTTCCCAAGGAACAGTCATGAGAGATGTTTGGGAAGGGTAGAGTGGGGTCCTAACACAAGTCTTTGGAGGCCAGGCTAATACTTGGCCTACAGCTCTATGCAATGTCTATCTAAGCAAGGCAATAACACACAGAAGAGAACTTAAGAATTGTCTGTCACTGACGTAAGCCATGGAAAACAGCGTTCGTTTCACTAAGCTGAACTGTGATGTTTGAGTTGAAATTAAATTTCCCAGAAAGATTGAACAATTTCAGTCCAGAATACCACACTAAAAATGGAAAGGAAAAGGTGAATATTTATACAGTTTACTAAATCACAGACCCCCCCCCCATAATAATGGTGAATAACAAGATGAATATTTTTAACTGTTAGAGTTTGATTATAGCATGGGTAAGAGCAGAAAACAATTTAAGCAAGGGAACCACTAAACCGGTCATTACTTCAAAACAAGCAAGGTTTTAAATTACAAACCCACAACCAAAATGGTAGTTTTAAAATGCACAATCTGTTTAACTCATTCATCACATTCAATTGTTTTAAAATATAGTATTTTAAATCCTAATCTGATAACAGAAACCCCATTTGATGAAATGAGCAGTCTGCTAGAAATATCTTTCATTATTAATCTATCACAGTCTATAACCATTACGAAGGCTTGCAAATGCTAATAAGAAAAGGAATGTTTTCATGAAAATATCTCCTAACACAGAACTGCCCAGATTTTGACCTGTCTACTTAAAGAGTCTCAGAGGAGAAATGCTAAATATTATCAAAAGTCTTTCCAAAACTGAAGCCGTGGGGCATAACAAGCTCCTGCAAGAAACAGGCTTTAAATTAGCTAGTGTTCTCCTAGATCATTAATTAGAACTTTATAGCCAGATTCTGAAATTAAGAACCATTCATATTATACATTCTATTACTGCTTTATGCATTATGTTAAAAGGAAGAACTTCTACAGTTTAAATTTCTCATTGGCTCTCTGTCTCCAAAAACACCAGTTGCGAAGATATGATGACTCAGATTCTCCCCTGGTAGGTAGAATACAAAATGTTCTCTCTTCACTCATGAAGACAGTTTGGGCTCATGCCAGGAAGAATCTTCTAACTAATGTGTGAACATTCATTGATAACATTTACCCTCATGCTTTTGTATTAAAAGATAGCCAATGTTTTTTAGATATTTAGTGAAACTGAATACTTATGTAAGTTAAGCTTCCTTCAACTTGAAAAGAAAAATTTTTTTAATTTTGTTATTGTGAGGGTACAAACAATCAGGTCACTATTTTTAAATTCGTTGGGTAGAGTCCCTCTTATAATTTGTCCCTGCACCCAAAAGGTGGGCCATACACCCCCACCTTGTGCCCTTTAAGTGGGAAACACACCAATCCCCCCTCCTTTCCTCTCTCCCTCCTTCCCCCTCCCCCAACTTGCATGGAATTAATCAACTTGAAAATTTTGATGTGAAAGTTTTCTCAACTGCCAAAGAGGACATCCCAAAGGAAAACGAAGGATGAAAAACAATGACACACTGAATTTTCCAAAGGTGAAAGAGCATGCCTGTTATTGAAAAGGATTTATTAATATTCTGCCCAGTTCTCCCCCTAGGGTGTGTAATTATTACACACATGGGAATTGAAAGAATGATTATGCTTTTCTTTTTACCCTCTGCCTTCTCTCTCTTCTGAAACGTGTACACCAGAATCAAGCAGACTAGAATTAGCAATGAATGCAGCCAGGCCGTAATACAAGTTTAAGCCTACAAAATAATCTGCTTTAAAAGGAGATGATGAGAGAGAGGTTGGCAGCTCTTTTTCGGTCTGGCCACTCCACCAATCATAGATTGCAAATGCACACAGGACTGTGCAGTGTACTCTCTCCGTTGGCGAGGTTTCTTCCCCATTTCCTATTTTCTCTAGCATAAAAGCATTTACATGAGCCGTCATCCAATTCTGAAGTGTGATTTCAAGCTCATTCATCAGTGTTAACACTTCAATATTTAGCACCACCTAAAACGGAACGTATCAACTCACAGAGAAGTGCAGCCCATACACATATAGGATACAGAAAGACTATAATGTTGTATAGAGATTTCTCCAAATATTTTATTTCCATTAACCCCTTTTTTAAAAAAAAAAAAGATTGATGATGTCACCATCTTGTTCAGGTTTTTTTATTATTGAATTTTACAATTACCAGTTGGTCTTCAGGGAATCTTTAGGTGCTGTGAAAGTAAAAGTTTC
This sequence comes from Otolemur garnettii, assembly GCF_000181295.1. Taxonomy (NCBI): domain Eukaryota; kingdom Metazoa; phylum Chordata; class Mammalia; order Primates; family Galagidae; genus Otolemur; species Otolemur garnettii. Next base: position 8,691,534 of record NW_003852436.1, on the reverse strand, counting down.
ACAATGAAAAGTTTTCAGACAGAAATTGACAGCATGGAAGGTATTTATCCATTAATAGAGAGATGACACTTAATTCAATTTATTTTCTTGACTTGTTTTGAGCTCTCTGACATTACGAGAGATTGTACATAAGCTTAAACAAGTACTGTTCCCAGAGACCTTACCCAAAAGATTATTCAGTAGTTTCCACAATGCTCTAGGGAAGAAATGAGAAGCAACCAAAGTTCCAGTAAAGAAATCTGCATGTTGTGTTCAATGAAGAGTTTCGTAGCACACTGTGCATCAGATACATGGGAGATGGTGAAAGCAAGAGCATAAGACCAGGAAAGCATTTACAAACCTAGAAAGAAAAGAAAGGAGAAAAAAATTTCCAGGCACGTAAAATTTCTTTAAAAAATAATTCCTTCATAAATAACAAAATAAAATAAATATTCCCTTAGGTAAAAATGTGCATGCCTTTCTTGTTGTTTAAAAATCAACATCTGGCATATATTCAACCACTTGTTTGAGACCCATCTAAAAATACATTTGCAATAATACCCATTTCAACAAGTCGCTTCAGCTTTTGCCCTCTTGAGGCATGATAATTATTCCCTGTACATGTTGCCTTTAGGATGTCAAGTAAAAGTCTTTAATATCCTTATTTTAAAAGATTGACATAGTCTCATCTACTCAGGGGGCTCAGGCAGGAGGATCACTTGAACCCAGGAGTTTGAGTTTATAGTGAGCTATGATGATGCCACTGTACTCTAGCCTGGGCTACACAGTGTGACTTTGTCTTAAAAAGAGAGATGTAGAGAGAGGATTTACATCATTGCTCTTGCCCCACGAGATGCTGTCATTTTCATGTGTTTATCATTAAAAATGAACACCATGCCCCCATTTCCTTTTTCATTTTCTTTTCTTTCATTTTTTCCCTAATTTTCTTTTCCTTTTTTTTTTTTTTTTTTTTTTGACTGGGACCAGGTTTGAACCCACCGCTTCCAGCATATGGGGCCGGTGCTCTACCCCTTTGAGCCACAGCCGCCGCCCCTCTTCCTCATTTTCAAAGGAAGGCTAGATTGGACTTTATTAGCATCTTAAATCTATTTTTCTAAAAAACAAATACCAAAAATCTACCAACCTTTCCCCTGTGCTATTAGAAGTCACTAGGTGGTCTTAAATGTCCTGCCTTTATATGCTTCTTTCATGCTGGGAACTTGAGACACATCTTGAATTGGTTTTTACCCAAAGAGAACTTGACTTGGCTTAAACCTGATTAGATAAACTGTGCTTCTTTAAAACAAAACAAACAACAAAACAAAAAGACCAAAAAAAGAAAAGAAAAGAAAATTTCTAACACTTCTACCTGACATTTCAAAAAACCTAAAAAGCATTAATTCACTTTACTATTCAAAAATGCCCCCCCCCAAAAATAGGGGGACATAGTATGTCGCTTTCTTCACTTTACACATAAAAAAGGGCTAAGACTAATACAAACTATTCACAATCACAAATCAGAAGCTACTCGGAGTTGAAAAGATTGGTTAGTCAGAACATGCTAGGAGACAAAACATGTGAAATGAGCGGATGACTTTATATGGCTGGCCAGTTGGTTTCAACCAGTTTGCCACAGATCACTTATTACCAGCCAGTTACCATACAAACGGGTAGTCTAAGAAAGAATGATGATGACCTAAAAATCTTTCAACATCACTGGAAAGATTTGAAGCACTTATCCTACGAGGTCATTAGATTTGAGTGTAGATGAAGGTTTCTTCCCGACATCCCTTACACAAGGTGTGAGAACCCTGGTCCGATCATCTTTTGGAAGGAACAGTATATTCTTCACTGAAACCACTGCTAAGAATAAGTGTATGCCTTTCAGACTTGATTCAAATGTTAATTCCAGATGTCACATACACCAAAGAGTTTTCTAATGTCAGATAACAGAGGATAAACATAACAAACATAACTGTCCATTTGCTTGCTCTAAAATTATTGTAGCTTGAATCTGCAATTTGACATATTGCGTTTTATTTCTTTATTTTCAATATTCCCCTTTAGGAGCAAGCTAAGAAACATAAAGCTTTTTCGATCCTAAATTTATCAATAAAAGGCTTTGTTACCAAGCATTAAATATGTTCCTATCCCCCACTCCCACAAAAAAGAAACTGCTTTGAAAATATATTTAAAAATAATATGTGGAAAGAAGAATCACCTCTCTAAAATATATTACACCTTCATAGTATGCACTTTTGTACAAATTGAAATTCTGCTTAGAGGATATATTATTTAAAATGCAGTAAGAGACTGTGTTGGATAATGAAAACAGGCATGAATTCCCTCAAAAGTGGGTTTGAATCTTAGCTTTGTCACTTTTAATGCTGTGACTTTGGGCAAACCTTCTTCAGTTTCGTCATACAGAAAGGAAGATAATAATCCCTCTCTTGTCAGATTCTTATGAAGATTACTATAGCAGCAGTTACAGGGCCTGGACATAGATGGTAAGGAAGGGAATTAAAAACACAATGTCCCTGAGTTCAAATTCTAAGTTGTAACCTTGGGCAAGTTGCTTAAATTTTCTTGGCTTCAGTTTCCCCATCTATAAAATGGGGGAAAGGTAGTACCTATCTCATAAACTGGTTTTGCAGAGTGTTGAATAATCCATGCTGTTTATTAAATAACATGTTCCCCCCAGCACTTTTTATGTGTATAACTAATGGTCATATATAAAATTTTGAAACTTCTTGATTCTTTATTCAAACCGGGTTTTGCATGTTTTGTTCACTTCTATACTTGATCTTAGCCAAAAGGCTGACAGACAATATTTCTTTCTTAACTTTCCCTACACATATTTTTCTTCCCAACTGGGTGATCAGTCTCTCCAATGGAGAGGGTTATATGCTATTCACCTTTATAGTCTAATTTTTCTCAAGCCAGCAAGAGTGTCATTAAATGTATAGGTTATTAAAATTATGTTATTAAACCTAAACAATTAATAACCTCCAGGGCTAATATGTATGAGACACGTATTTTATCACTGATACCTGTGTGTAGTAAAATCAATGTTTTATCTAGTGCTTTAACTCAAAGGTATGTGAATCAGCCTAGAGATTTTAGTTATCTGTATCAACTTTGCTAGGCTTTTACACAAATAAAATTCAAAAGCATCCTAAATATTTCAAAAAGGTGAAGAGCTATACTTTTTATAACCCAAAATGCTCATAAATCATCAAAAAAAAAAAAAACTTCATTGCACATACTAGATATACCAGGTAAATAAGATATGATTATTTTTGTAAGAATTAGAAAATAGAAATAAATAAGCTAAATGGGTATTTATCTCAGAAAATGTTTTTTTTTCCAGTTTACCTTTTGTTCTGATCTCCTTCAGGAATGGATTATCCATTGCTAAAGAGTGGTTCTCTTATTTATCATTTTGATCTTATTTTCATGTCTTTGCTCTCTCACTTTTCTTTGCACTACTGATAATGTTTTCTTCAGCACCAGTTCTGCCCTTTCATGACTCCAGTATGGATTTTAATTTAATGGTTATATTACATTCTAATATCTCTGTAATGTATTATTCTGTGAAAATATTTCCATGAGGTAAATATTCCTATTTTTTTTAGAACTCAAATACTAGTGTAATTTTTAGCTCTTTGAAAAGTGCTTTAATCTAATTTAGCCTTCAAACTGCCTCTTAAGTTTTTAAAATCATCATTATTTGTATTTCATTTGCTTTCATATTTTAATTACGATGAACACATCACTGCTGTATATATTTATGGAGGACGCATGACATGCCAATACAGGAACACATGTATAATAATCAAATCAGGGTAATTTCAGTGTCTGTCACCTTCAAACATTTGTCATTTCTTTGTTTAGGAATATTCCAATTCTACTCTTTTAGTTATTTGGAAGTATTCGATAATTTATTGTTGACTATAGACACACTATTGTGTTTTCAACTATTAGATCTGTTCTTTCTACCTAACTATATTTTTATTATGTCCAATTTAAAGATGGAAGGAATCTCTGATAAATAACTGGCTGACTGGTAGGTGTCTGAAACAGACCAAACATCCAGGTGATGTAGCTTCTAGTTGAAAACTCAGCTCTGCAACGCATTCCCACTGTGGTAATATGTCTATACACTCCCACTGTGGTCTGGTGTGTTTTAGAGACCCTCTGTGGAAGTATCAACAGAACAGAGGCCTTTTTTCCCCATGATTATCACACCCAATAGAGAATTTCTTTCCCATTTACAGAATTCAAATAAAGAAATTAACACAACAATTTTCCATTTTATAGTCTAGTTATCAGTAAACAATTTGACACTAGCACTTTAAATATGCATTTTATATCATGGTATATTTTGAAATAGTCAGTCTTTATTGAATAGGAAGACTCATGGATTGACATTGAAAATGAACTTTAGTTTACCGAGTTGGGCTATAATTGGGTTATAGCTTTCAGAAGAAAGCTATAAATTGGTTTCATAGTAAGACTGAGTACATTGGATACTTTCTCTTCTAATTTTGAGATACTTTGCTAAGAAGAATATGTTCCAGCTCCATCCATGTAAACATGTAAGAGGTAAAGTCTCCATCTTTCTTTAAGGCTGCATAGTATTCCATAGGGTACATATACTACAATTTATAGACTATAAGTTCTATAAGGACAGGGACTAGGTTTTTCATTTGTATTGCTACAAATTCCCAGAACCTTAGCGCCTAGTACTTGGCGTTTAATACATAATTGTTTAATGAATTAATCAATTAATAGTTTCAAGAACTTTAGGTCTGAGATTCAGCCTCTAGGTTCATGTTCACATTTTCCAAGCAACCCATGAATTCTGAATTTTGACCCTTTTGATCATTTTACCTCAATTTGTTATGGAGGAAAATATTATTTTTTAAAACTCCTTGTTACATTGTGTCAGCCTACATACTTCAATTCTCCCTTTGTGTTTTTCATGCTCTTGGCACTTCTTCAAGTTACTGCTTCATGTCTCCAAAAAAAATCATCACATCTGGTTACGGCGACCACAGAATCTATAGCAGAGGTAGAATAGTCAGAGGCCAAGCCATCAGGAATCTGATAACCAAATACAAGTACAGAAGGTTCAGCTGCAAAGAGAAATGGGGAAACAAAGGCATGAAAGGGAATTATTGGTTAGATTAATAAAATTGTACTTTTGCATGCCTTCAAAAGTGTTTTGGGAAACATTGTCAAGACTTCACCATATTGAAAAGGTAGTTTTAAGTACTATTACCACACAGCCAATGCTTAGGTAGTTTAAAAACAAAATGAGCACAAGTCCTCACAGCCCCAAAATGTAAAAGACATCTCAAGGGAATCAAAGTATATTTGATATGCTCTGACATATTGCCCCCCTCCATAAGGCTATCGAAGCAGCAACAGAAAAAGTGCACAAGAAAGGGCTGAGAGACACATTTATGAATAGTACAAAATGGACAATCCCACCAAATGAAATGTAATGTTCAGGAGGACCCTTTCTCTCTCTATTAGTTCCAATTCTGTAACCCTTCAGAAGAAAATGGAACCACAGTGGAAACTCCAAATATATACTCTGAGCCTAAGGCATATTCAAGTCCTGGTGATCAGCTGGAATGGCTGTATAATGCTAAGGTCGCCTAATGATGTCAATCAGGGCTTTCTCATCATCCTGCATCTTTCCTCCATCAAAGGAAAGGAAAGGAAAGGAAAGTGCTTGAATATGATACAGCTCTAACAGAGAAACATCCAGCATGGAGGAAACGCTATTTCCCCTTGATACGTGGTCATTAACCAACAAAGGGCCAACTGGAGAGGCAGGTGTTTCCTGGGGTGTAGGACAGATCACTGAGGGGGCTTTCTCAGAGACTGAACAGGGGTAGGACTTTACCTAAAGGCAGGTATGTGTTTGCTTGCCTGCCTGCCTTCCTTCCTTCCTTCCTTCCTTCCTTCCTTCCTTCATTCCTTCCTTCCTTCATTCCTTCCTTCCTTCCCTCCCCTTTCTTCCTTCCTTTCCTCCCCTTCCTTCCTTCATTCATTTTGTTTTTTCTTTTGATTCACCTTGAAGAGAAGCTGAAAGCAAGGTAGTCCTTCCAATCATTCCCCTCTGTGTTTCATGCAACGTCAGAGAACCTTGGTTCATTCACGTTTCCCACTGTCCTTAGGCGACAGAGTAAAGCGCCCATAGAGAATCAAATCTTCTGAAGACAACACTCTATGAAGTGCCAAATATATGAGAACATGGCAAGATGAGCCTCTTAGCTGGATTTTTTTGACAAATATGCATCATCTCAGTCCACACTGCACTCAGCCCAGGCTCAGGGCAACCCTGGTCTTCCTCAGTGGTCAGACTTGCTTGACATCAATATGCTCACAGGCAGGGAAGAAGCTTCAAGTTCTTCGAGCTACACGCCAAGGAACATGAGTTTGTTTTCATAAAATCATGCTGACTTAAGGTTTCATTGAGCTTTTTAAGTGGAACTTAGTTTTTCTCACCATTCATCTGATCCATGTTTCTCTGCATGGAGATAAAAAAGTAAAGAATCCTTTCCTATCAGACACTGAGCACAGGACACTGAATGCTCCCACCTAGAACACCCAGGCCTTCCCACCACTTGTAGGAAGTTAAGAAATGGAATCAGAAAGGTGATGACACAGCAGACACAGGTTGGTGAAGTGCTTCATCCTTCTGCCCCGTAAACCTCCCCTTGTAAGTTCCTGTCTTCCAGGCAGGTCTTTCCTAGGAGGAAGGAGAGGTGCAGAAAGACATTTCTCTCTTTGAAAATGTTTCATTAACCAAATAGGCCTAAAATGCAGCGAAAACTATGACCATTTTTCAACCCACTCTCAAGCCTATTCTTTTGGACTTTAAAACAGGAATTTATGACACAGATTGCTGAGTTCTTTCCTTTGAGTGTTAAAAATTGCAAACCTTTATTAACTTTTTGATGTAAATCAGTTCTAACATTAAAACATACTTCCGTATTTTGAACTTTGAAAAGCTATACAACACGCTTTCTTTGACAAATTTACCACTTCCCAAGACATAAATTTAACATGACACAACCTTCAACATCCAAGACAAATTGAGCTCTTAGAGTATAGCTGTGATGATTGTAATATAGCTCCATAATAGCACGGAGATAAATCCAAATGATGTGTATTTTGGTTAATCTGATAATTGCTGAAACATGGGTCCATGTTTACCTTTACATTATCTCTTGAAAAACAAGGGCTAAGCAGATTACTGTGACCTGAGAAACCCCCTCAGGAGATTGTTTACCTAAGTGAATCATTTACATACAAATCACATAATTGCAACACAGGAGCAGGTGGTTTTGATATATGACTTCCAAATCCTTTCTCTTTTAGTGTAAACCTTCTCTTAGACAACACTTGGTCAGCATACCATTTGTTAATTGTGAGCATTTGAATAACTTAATTTCTTGGGAGAAAGAAAACATTCAGACAATGTTCTTCTTTGATACTTGGATCTAAGAAACTTAGTTTAAATCCTTGGGCGAGTAGTTGATGGACGCTCACTTTCATCATCTGAAAAAACATTATGCTTTTATTGTAGCATCACTGCGACAATGAAATAGGTCAGAAGGGAAAGCGTCCATCAGAAACCTCCGAGTAGTAGGCTCCAAATCAATGGTTTCTGAATTTGAGTATGAACTTTTAACTAAATATGATTTTTCTGTTTCCCAAATAGTGTAACCATTCTAGAAAATACAGAAAATTTGTGCCAATATTGTCTAAGGATTCTCTTAGCAATATTCTCTTATTTTAAATATCTTTGTTTTAAATCTATGGTTCTCTATTGAATTTTTTTTTTTTTTCTGTAGAGACAGAGGCTTAGTCTATCCCCCTCGGTAGAGTGCTGTGGCATCACACAGCTCACAGCAACCTGCAACTCCTGAGCTTAGGTGATTCTCTTGCCTCAGCCTCCTGAGTAGCTGGGACTACAGGTGCCCGCCACAATGGCCAGCTATTTTTTTGTTGCAGTTTGGCCGGGGCCAGGTTTGAACCCACCACCCTGGGTATATGGGGCCGGCCTCCTACCCACTGAGCCACAGGCGCCACCCGAAAATGTTATTTTTTAATAGGCAGTATTTGTTTTGTTACAAATACGACTCAAGAGTCTTATAACCCTGGATACTTAAGAGTGAAAATGCTATTCCAATCCCCATGTATTTACAATCCAGAAAAATGAAGTTTAAGAGCATGCTGGCTTTGGGATTCCTGGGGAGGGAGGAAAGTCAGTGAAAAGGTAGAAAAGGACTCATTCCAGATGTCCACACATTCCAAATACTCTCACCACAGCCCTTCTAGAAATGCTTTCCTTTTACTTAAGAGTGAACAGCTTTTTTAACATGAACTATTAATGTAGAAGTCTTGATAGCTTTAGTTTAACTAAATTAAGAATATTCCTTTCATAAAGGTATGCTTCTAACATCTTGGTTAATATAAAGATAGTACTTTGGTCAGAGAGAGGGAATTTTAATTACTATCATCAACATCTGTGGTTTATAAATTTCCAGACCATAGAATATCAGGGTTTTAAAAAATGGGAAAACATCTAAGTGCAACATTTTCATTTGTCAGAATGAGGAAATGTAGACTCAGAAAAATTTACCACCTTGCCAGACATCTAATGGCAGTCTCAATGCTAGAATTTATGTCTATAGACTTGCGTCTAAGCATCATTTCAGCAGCACTATTTTTCTTCCATGAATGTAGTTACTTGAAAACTTAGCTCCGCTCTCTGTCCTGTATCCTTACAAATAACTACATAAAAAATAGGGCTTCTTCCTTTTGTCAAAAATAGACTGTTAATAATTAATTTGGATTCGGGTTTATATGTGATAACAGAGGCAAGTAAACCTGAGAAGCAAAGAGTAAAGAGATAGTAAAGAAGAAGTTAGTGCCAGGATTTAAAAAGCTTATTTTGCATGGATATTTTATTTCAGGTGTTTGCCATCCACCAGGCTATAAAGTAATGAGGTTGGGGTGCTCTAAAACACGCTCCTGCTTCAACGGCCCTGGGAAACCCTTAGAGACCTAGTAGCCTTCCAGTTTTTGAAGACAAAAGTTTTAAACCTCTAAGAGAAAGTCATTCCTCATAGTGACCCTGGGAAAGTCGGGTAAGTGTGGTAGAAAACATGACCCCTCTTCCCACCACCAAAGAAAACAGCAGAGCTCTTCTCCTGTTGGCCTGTTTAGGACTACTTCAGCTACTTACTCTGAATTTTGGGATATCTAGCCAAAGTCTACACTGAAAATTGAGAGTCAGAAATAAAATCTCAGAAGAAAAACAAAATATTGAAAAGAACTTGTAGGAGATGCAGCTGGTTGACCAGCATGCACACCAAACCCACGATCTCCTTCAGTTTGTTTGTCAGAGTGTTGGGAAAATTTCAGTATTCAGGGAAGGCATCTAAGTCCTCTTGGCTTAAGCAATGAAGTAACAAAGGAGAGATGCACTGTTTTTGGTTAAACTTTAAAATAGAGCTAAGATGCAGCTCAAGAACCTACTTGGAGAAGCCATAATGTATATTCTCTAACTCAAGGGTCTTAAGATGGATTGCTCTGGTGTTGATGTTTGGCGTTGGCTAAAGGTCCCGTTATTATTGCAAACGTTAACTGTCTCTTCAGAGTTGCTTCTCTACCTGCCAAGCCATCATGCTGAACCTTCAATTATTTCTACATACCTCAATGAAAAAAAAATCTTTCATTGAGGACCAAACACTTCCACAAAGCTTCATGGATGCCAATCCTGCAAATACTTTCCATTTGTGTGGTCAGCTAGGAGAAAATTTCAGGTGGTTGTCATCTACCAGGCTAGAAAGTAATGGGGTCGGGGTGCTCTAAAACATGCTTCTCTTTAACTGCCGTGTGAAACCAAGAGACCTAGGAGGTTTCCAAGTGGTCCCCTTTTGGAAACTGACTAATACCTTTCACAGCAATTATCCTCAATAAGCAAGGAGATTGACACAGTAAAGTGTTGGGGCTCTAAAAATTGCTATCCAAAAGTTTTTGCAACAATGTACCTCTCATAATTCAGCCAAAACTCTCACTATTCATAGATTTTCTCCATTCCATGAATGGGTGTCCCTCCTTCATACCAATTCTAAGGTGCACTGCTGTCACAAGCAAACACAGGAGCCACAGCCCACTGGGGCCAAAAAGGGGAAAAACACAGGCCCAGTGTTACATTTTCCCTTTCACATCCTTGCAAAAAGTTAAATAATCTCAGTAATATGTAGACGAAATGAAAAGGCATAAGAACTTTTCTGAACTCGAAGAGTCTGTTTAAACAAACTAAACACCAAACAATTTATTTTGGACAAAATAAAAACTTAACCCACTTTCGCAAAGGAAAGCAACTGGCATGAATGTTGTAAAAAATGAATGTGTTGAAAAATTTTACTATTTTACTATCACTATTTTAATTCTCCCAGAGAGCTCTTTAAAGATCTCTGACTTCTGGAATGCCAGCTCACTTGCTGGAATGTGTGTCCAGTTCTAGAAGTTTCTCTTCCTTCAGGGATAGGAGAGTAAGATTTTCTGCCCATATTCAAATCTGAAGATGAACAAACATTTTCTAAAAGACCTTTTTGCTAAAGACTGACCAGACCACTCTAAACCAACAGGAAAGGAATGAATATGTCTCAATCAAGATCTGGTACTGACCAGTTTACCTAAAACAGTGAGCTTTCCTTGGATCTCTTCCCCCAAACAGAATCAAGCTTAAAATGTGCTTTGTACAAAATAGCAACCCTTGCCCAAAAGCCAGACCCATAACAAAGAAACAAAACCTCTTCCTTCCAGAGAGCAAACCAGTCAGCTTAGTTCATGCCATGAATATCTTTCTTATGCTAGAAAAGTATGAACTCATTGGTAGTGAATTACAACATTAACTTCCCTATTTCTATTCCAATTTCAATAGAACTACAATAACCAAGGGAATTAGTTAAAATAAGAGAGAAAAGGGGGGCTAAAACCATCTATACATATGTTATCAGGAGGACAAAAGGAGTGCACAGGAAAAAAATAAACAGAGAAACAAGGAAACAATGTGAAATATGGTATAAAATATATTAAAAGCTGTATAAAGTAAGTAAGAAGGTACCAGCTCCAGCCTCCAGGACAACCAAGACATTCAGAGTCAATCACAGCTTCTCATGCCAGCAACATTTCTTAAACAGCATCAGGTACTCTCAGATATAGTCAAGTTATTTGGAAAACCTAGATAAAAAGTCTAAGGAAGTCTTATTTATAGCTCATACTTTGATCCTTGGAAAGATACCAGTTGTCTGACTCAACTGTGTAAGAGAGAAGAGATTAATTCATCTTTGTATTTCCAGAGCCTAGCAGAGCATCTGGCACACAGTAGGCTCTCAATACATGCTTGGGAAATGGGTTCAAATAAATGAGATTGAATGTCACCTAGCCTTTCACCGACTGAACTTGCAGACCCACCTCCAAGTGGATGGTCAAGAAAAGGCATTAGTACCAACTCTGTTAGTGGTAGCTGTTGCAACATCGGAAATATCAGGGCTCAATGTTTGATGCCAATGACAATACTGGTGCTTACCAAATACGTTATAATAATAAATATAATTTTACAGGTCTCACAGATTTCTTTGTGTCTGCGAATTAAAACGTGCTCCCAGCCCCCAAACTCCGGAAACCAAGTTAGCTGGCCTTTTGGAAATGAAAATAGCATCAAGAACCAAGAGCATGCATTTGGGAATGGGGCAGGAGCGTGGACTTGCACCTGAACCTTAATGCATTCCTACAAAGGAACGCAAACCTGAGTCAGGGGTGCCGCCATGAGAGGATTGTTCTTCAGCAAAACAAGGGCAATGTTTACCTTCAACTATACCCTCTTTTTTTTGCTTCCACGAGATGTAACGCACAGATTGCCTGTAACCATGGCAATCAGCTCAGCTGTGAGCACCCTCATTTATTCAAAGCACAGAGAGGCAGTATAGGAGAGAAAATACTATTACAAATAAGAACAATAAGGTTTGAGGTCAGATGCCAAAATACGATTGGTATAGCGTTGGATTCCCAGCCAAACATAGCACGTTACACTTTCCGGGTTTTATCTGCTCTCTCCTGATCCTCGAGAGTAATATTAATTTCAATTTTTTTCCAGAAATAATGATTAACTTGTTCCAGAACTACCTTGAGAGTGAAATAAAAAATTGGAGAAACATTCTCAGCAATGCCCTGTGTGCAAGAGAAGTGGAGATCACCACGCCAAAGTCCATAAAGCTACATCAATGAACACTTCTTTTTTTTAAACCTTTAATGCAGTTTTTTTCCAGGCAGTATCCAACTTTCCTTGGGTAAGTAGTAAAGGACATGTTCCATGCTTACCAATTTTTTTCCCTAATTTTAGTTTCTCTACACTCTTGGAAGAAAAACTAATAATATTACAGAGGCAGCTTTACCCCATCCTCAAAGTATAGTGACAGAAAAGCTATTCTTGACTTTGAAGGCAAGATTTATGACTCATCAATTAACTAAACTTCAGTGATTCCAAAATTTGTTAACTGTATCCTGGGATTTCCATTGATAAAACTCAAGTAATGTCTTGCACAGGTGCACAAATATCCAACATTGAAAAGAAGAGAGAAAAATGGCAACAGAATTTCGCAGTCTCCAAGGCAAGCAGTGCCACTCTCTCAGACATTCAACTAGTTGTGAACTCCCTAGTCTGTGCAGACAAGGGGAGACATATAAAGGTGAGGCAGGCAGGGATCCCAAGCTCCTATTTGGGTGGAGGCACGGAAATGCAAAACAAGGTTAAGATATTTATTGCAAAACACTTCAGCAAGAAAGAGAAATGCCAATTGAATGACAAAGGAAATATTTATTAAGACAAAGCCTGTTCAATCAGGAAACTATAACAGTTGTTACTTTTAGCTTAATGGTAATTGAATCTATTTAAATGTCTAAGATTTTCATTGTAGAATTTGAAGACTTATAAAGCTATGATTTGAAGAACATTTTATTTCCCTAAAGTTCAGCCCATTTATCATTCTTTTAACTCAGAGAGGATTAGAGAAAAGCAAGATATAATTCAAAATGCCTAGGTCTTGCTAAAAAATTTCCTTTTGGCCTTGTGCTTCCCACTGGAATTTCTTTTCTTAAGCTAATTTACCTAGGCAGTAAGTGACCACCTGCAATTTCATTCCCCCACCTTATCAGACCTCAGAAACAAGCAAATCCACTTTGCCTCCTGAACACTTGAGAGGAAGAGATACATTTTAGGGTCCCATTTAGAGCCACCAAGATTGGCTAGTACTTTTAATCCAACATACCCTCACTATTTTATATATGATGATGTGTAGACAATTGGTCACTGTTCCCTTAGTGATAAAATTCACTATTGCAAAAAGTTCTTGCTAATGCTGCTTATCAAGTACTTATCAAGAAAATCAAGAGACGACATTCATACCAATGCCCCCTTCATTTCAGTAAGCCCAAATCAACCAGAGTGACTCACTTGTCACTCCCCATGAGTTTCTCCCTCTGTCAAAGAGGCCTCAGGTATTTTTCTACTCAGGCATTGCCTTAGCGATAATTATTTTAATACTCAAATTGTCTATAGAAGTTATTGTTGGATAGGTGTCCTTGTAACCTGAATACAGTAGAAAGAACCTCCATAGTTACCCACCTCCCTACTTTGACCACTTCCTTAAGTTGACTTGATTTTCAAAGACTGGACATGCACCACATGTATGTATCAGAACAGTAGGCCTCGTTCCTCATGCTGACCACCTCCATATGTTGGCCAGTTTGTTAAAGTCCCTTGGGTGGTCAACTTAAGAGGTTCTAGTATACTTCCAGTCCTCCTTATGTGAAGTCTTGATACTGTCCAAACCACAGCAGCTCTTTGTTCCTGTCTTCATAACTGCAGGAGCTCACCACTCTCTCCAGCTGTCTTCCTGCTAGTCCAAGCATCCCATGAAGGTTTCACCCAAGTGCTCAGAACTATGTCTGCTCACATTCCACTATTCCTACTCTTTCTTCCTGGAATTGTATCACAGCCTATTCCCAAGCCTATTCCACCCTCTGTGGAAACAGTGAGGTTTATGCCATGAGCATGAGTTGCTTCCAGTGCTGCTGGCCTGGGAGCACCAGAGCCATAGACAAGTGTCCCCTCCTCAGTTCCATCCTGCGGGGACTGAATCAAGACTGTACTCTCAATGTCTCTCCTAAAAATTGTGCTGCCAGCTGTTGGCTCTTCTCTTTCCTCCCAGTGGCCCCATCTCTCAGACCAATAGGCTAGACCCTACGCCAGCTTCATCTGTTGTCTTTGTAGACATAAATCTCATTCTTTTTGCTTTATCTAAAAAAAAAACAATATCAGTTAATAATCTTACAACCTCCTGAAAGGATCCCCAGCCCACCACTCCTACAAATTCAGACATGAAAGGCCATTTTAGGCCTATAAAGCTGTATATGTGTGTAGAGACACCATATAAGCTCATATTATATCTGACAAGTCCCACAGATAATAAATCAGTAACTGAGTATGGTAATTCCAAAAGCTGAACACAGTATCAGATGGAAATACACTCACATGGCCCAAAGTTAATTAGGCTCTTGTGTCCTTTAACCAAGGCCTAAGAATAAGGCTAGCATCTATGGTTAATTACAAATGCTTAAGACTATCATAGCTACAAACACTTGCAGCCCTGTGTTGATGGACAAAGATTAGGGCAAATAGCCTACTGAATGCTCAGAAATAATATTTATGTAAGTGATACTGATTTTGTCAAGCATTTGTGAAATACTTATTATTTGCCAGGCACTAAGGACACAAAAAAAGATTAAAGCACTACCTTAGCCCTTAAAGAATATGAAATTTGCACCCAGACAGAGATGAATTGAACCCCTATTTCTGCCTGTTGCTACCTCTATGACCTTGAGAATCCTTAAGACAGAGTTCCCAAGAGGTGCAGGTAGGACAATGTACCTAGACTTCCTTGCCATTAGCAAGTGTCACACCGAGGTTTATTATATATACTTTTATGAATATTTATTGAGTGACTACCATATGTCAGGCATTGTTCCATGAATTAGGGTTATAGCAGTAGATGAGAAAGAAGGTCTCATTATGCTGATTTCATTAAGCTTGTTTTATAGTGGAACCATCCAGGTCAAAGGAAATGACTCCTACCTTGTGTCATTCCAAGAGATCTTATCCAAAATAAATTTATATCTATTTTTTACTTTCCAAAAGTAGATTAAGTGAGGTTGAGCTCCCTAACCTTTACAGTTGTAGGAGAGATGAGTCAGCATCTTAACAGTCTGTTTCACTTGCCTCACCTTTCATTCCTCGGCTCACTATTTTTGCCTTTGATTTGTTGTTTTCATCCCTGGATATGGGTAGTGGCCTCTTTTCCTACACAATTTTGTGTAGGCAAGTGAAAAATTCAATTTCAGGTGTGTGTGTATGCGTCAGAGAAAAAGAAAAAGAGAGAGAGAGAGATACAAGTCTACAAAAACAGTGGTAGAAATCTATGTTCCTTTGAAGAAACTTAACTTGGGGTTAATTACAAAAAAATCCTTACAATCAACATCTTCCATATTTAAGCCTCCCTGACCTTTTCCTGCTCTAATGGCAAAATTTGAATTTTTTTAAATGATTAATGTAGATTTACAGAAAAGTTGTCAAGACAGTACAGAGTCGGCATACACCTGCACCCTGATCTCCCATTATCAACAACTAAAATCGATATACTGTAGTATTATTAACTAACATCCATTCTTTACCCAGATTTCTTCAGTTCTTCCCTAATGTCCTTTTATCCACTACAGGACTCTATCCAGGATACTAGCACATTACATTTAGGCATCGTACCTCCTGAGACGCTTCTTGGCTATGATAATTCCTCAAACTTTTCTTGATTTTGATGACCAGGACAAGTACTGGTCAGATTGTTTAGTAGAATGTCACCTGACTAGGATTTCTCTGAGGGTGTTCTAAAATCATAACTGGGGTTGTAAGTATTTGAGAAGAAGACCAAAGAGGCAACGTGCCATTCATCCAGGACATCACGTCAAGGGTACATCTTATCAACATGATTTATCACTATTGATTTTTACTGTGAAAACTGGGCTGAGGTAATGGGAACCCTCCCCCTTTTATAACAGAATTTATAACAGTTATTATATTGTTTTCCAAACTACTCCAAAGACAAATGTCAAGAAATCTCAAAATAACCTCCTTCCTCCAAAATTTATTCATTCTTTAATTGTCACTAGAGAAATATATTGAGTATAATCTCAAATGCCAGGCACTAAGTATACAGGCATAAGTGAAACACATCCCTGTTTTCAAGAGTTTAAGGCCCAGTCTAGTGAAAGACAGATTTATAAAACATAAACAAAGATTCAGTGAGTTACCTTAACTCACTGATAAAAGGAACCGGTAGGAGGCAGTACTGTAGTACTAGGAGGGAGAATTGTCCCAGAGGAAAGGACTCCTGAGATGGTCTTAAAGGACAAGCAGGATTCTGCTAAGCAAATTGGAAAGGAAGGACATCCCAGGAAAAGTGGTTAGCAGTTGCAAAGCAGGTGTGTGTTCACAGAACCCTAAGAAGTCTGGGCTTCCTGAAGGTGGAGGCAGGGAGGTTGGAACCCAGGCTGCATGCTGGAGAGTAACATGGCCACCAGTCTTTCAGTCTGGGGAGCTGAAGGACTAGAAGACAGGTCTCTGGCAGGCTCCACAGCCAATGCGGTGGGAATCATCAGTCAAGTGGTCTTCCCCGCTGTGTGAGGGCCACATGCCTGTGGTACACAGACAGGATCTGGGCCTCAGCTTTGCCACAGAACCCCCCCCCACACACACACACACATACACACACTCATCACAGACTCCACAGGGCTGCCCAAGCTGATACATCTATAAATCAGAGCAGTTTGCCTCTTTTCCACACTTTCACAAGAGATGGAGAAACATGAGCTGCTGCTCAGGTATGCAGCAGCCTCCTTTACTGTTACCAGTGGCATTCCTGTGGTTACGCTGTGCCGGATTATCAACTGCCCTTGAGAACACAGCACCCAGAGGGAGCCAGAAGAGCCTCCTTGTTAGATGCCTGTCACGTGCTGTGAGACTTTCCTGGATTTAGAAGGAAGCTGCCATTCCTTGAGAAAGCCCCTGTTCCCAGCTGGTGTAGATGCTTTAACTTAAGAACCTGCTTCACTTGCTTCAAAGCCAGAGACATGATCCCCTAATCTTTATGTATGAAAACTGCCTGTTGACACCAGCAGAAGCTTTTTCTGATATCACTGGTCCAAAGTATGAAAGGGTTAATGAAGTCTTTGCATTTTGTTAGAGCAATAAATATTCATTATATCCCCCATGTTCTTCCTTACCCCAACATATCTCTTTCTTCAAGTTCTGGAATCTCTAGACTATAATATATTATGTACAATATAAAGTCATATAATATATAAGCTTCCCTAAATATCACTCCTTCATCATCAGAATAAAATACAACATCCTCAGTCTGCCCTGAGAGTCCTCTGAAGATCAGGATTCTTCCCTGTCCCCAGCCTCAGCTGTCATCATTGCTTCCTTGGCAATTGATGCTCCAGCTTTCCTATAGTTCACAGCAGAAATTCAGCCATCAAGCCATGTTTTCTCATGTCACTCTGCTTATATTCCTTTCCATATAGGACTTCTCAATGCATCTCGGTCTGAATACTCCTGATCTGTACACACCATCTTTTGTAATTCTGAGATGAGTGTCCCCCATTCATGCTACCCTTAATAATCTTGAAGGCAGCACAGTGACTCACATCTGTAATCCCAGCACTCTGGGAGGTTGAGGCAGGTAGATCGCTTGAGCTCAGGAGTTTGAGACCAGCCTAAGGAAGAGCAAGACCCTATCTCTACCAAAAATTAAAAAACCAGCTAGGCTACATGGTAGGTGCCTGTAGTCCCAGTTACTTGGGAGGCTGAGGCAAGGGACTCACTTGAGTGTGAATTTGAGGTTGCTGTGAGCTATGAGGACACCAAGGCACTCTACTCGGAGCTATAGAGTAAGACTCTGTCTCCAAAAAAAAAAAAAATCCTTGAAGCCGCTTAAGCTTCCTTTACCATGATATATCTAAGTGGATTACAATTCACTACACTTCAGACTCACTAACAGGAACCATATCTTATTTGGGGGAGAAGGGATGTGTGTTTCTGAGTGCAATGGGTCAGCCATCCTTCTGCTCCGCCATCCACAAGGTACAGCCTTTTCTTCCCATGATCGTTACCCCATGATTGCAAGATGTTGCTACACTTCAGAGAATCATATCCCTACTTCAGAGTCTCAAGCAGAAAGGAAGAAAGCAGCAGGTATATAATTTCTTCAGCATTCCTCTATGTCTCATTGGCCAGAACTGAGTCACGTGGCCTTCTCTTGCTGCAGAGAAGGCTGGAGAAGCAGGTATCTATCAAGCAGAAGGGATTACCACAGGAGTCCAATCATGGGTCTAATCATGATTGATTTCCTGGAGCTGGTATATAGCCTGCCGAAGCAAACTGGGGGTTTTGTTAGCCAGGAAGAAGCTATAACTTTTGTACAGTCTAGTATCGATTACACTGAATTCCATTCTATAAAACAAAAACATAAAATACACTCTGAAATATATAAGGAGTAAAAAAAAATATGTGTGGGAGATAAAATAGTAATATATACCTTTGGGAGCTCAAATAGGTGTTTTATCTCAGAATGATCTCAATTCATGAAGAATCTTTAGAACTTCTTGCCCAGGCTTATCTATTCTAACTAGAACAATGAACAATATTTCATTCCTATACATAGAAAAAATGGCCCTACCTTCATAGAACCATACATATGCAAAGCCCTATTTATATAATACACATTGATATGTGTTCAGAAGTTTGGCACTGTCTTGGGGATAGGTTTTTTGGGGGGAAGTGGGAACTCCACTATAATTGTATTTATTAACTAGATTCATCAGCCACAGATTGGGAGAATACTGTTTTTTTGTGAGTGACTCGCTTCTCTGGAAGTTTTCAGTCCCCAAATGTGAATTCATTTCTACTAAAACATATGAAGGACATGGTCACATATGATTCTTACATATTTCTTTTATCCTGATGTTGAAATGATTTCATCTAACCTAAAGATAGATGTAGGCTAACTCAGAAGATGAGGGCACAGGATGCATAAAGACAGAGTCATGAATTGGAATCCTGCCAGGTCAATCCCAGTGCTTCCCTGAGCTCTCAGAGCTTTCCTACTCCTCTCTATACTATCCTGTTTCCATTTCTACTATCCTTAATCCAACTGCCATGGATGGATCAATAGACAAGAACATGTTTTTGTCCCTGGGCCAATAATTCTCACAAGGTTGAAGATAGAAGTTAAAATTTAAATATGCCAGATGATGAGGATTAAAAGGCACAGGCCTCTAGGATTTGATCTTTCTTGGAAAGGACCCAGACACCTGTCTCTCTGGATTTATGTCTTCCCTGCAAAGTAAAACAAGATCAGACTTTGGTCCCATGTAAGAACAAGTAAGTGGCCCTCCACTCTGTACTCCCTTAGGAGCTACGTGGAAACCAAACTTAGGCAGCTTCTTGCCTAAGTAGGGGGTCAGGGATTCTCCACAAGGTCCATCTTGTGGAGATCCCCAAGAAAATACACAGAACTATGTGGTCAAAAAAGCAGATATCAGTAAAGTGATTGTTTCCCAGACATTATCTCCTATGCATACATATCCCTCAGAGGTCTCTCAGGGAAATGTGATAGGCCAAGAATGAGGCTTGAGAGTTATCACTTAGCTAATTACTATTTTTTACTCTCTGAATCATTTATTCCCAAGTCATTCCTCCCACAAGGCTTGTTAGCAATCTTGCAGTGTATAACATCGATTGTAACAGGGAGAGTCCACAAAGCAGTCTGATGTAAAGCGCACACAGATAGTACAGGGAAAAGAACACAGCTTAGCAACCTACAGATCTGGACTGAAGTTTCAGCATAGCTACTTTTTCATTCCATGACCTTGGATAATTTATTTCTGAGCCTCAGTTTCCTTACTAAGTTAGTAAGACCTTAGAGAATTATGATGAGATTTAAGTGTATAAATGAAATAATTATAAATGAAATAATAATGTAGAGTGCAGATTATGAGAATGAAGTAAATAAATGAAATAAATAATTAACAGTTTATAAAATGTGCCGGACATCTCAAGTGTGTTCAACAAGTGTTAATATCCTAAGCAAACATTTTCACTAGAGAACTAATTCAGAACGCTGTTGATAAATAGGTCAGTAGTAAGACATTCTTATAAAAGACATTAATTTTATTGCATAAATAGTAGGAAAAGATGTAGACAATGACTCTGTGCTTTACGTTAGTTATGTCACTTACTATGAATGAATTGTAGTAGACAAATGAAATAATAAGGTATTTATTATATTTATTTCAGTATTTTAAAAAGCAGCAGATTTAAGAGCTGAGCATATTTGAAAATCTCCAGACTAGTACAGCATGATTAAGGGTCTGTCACCACAGAACGAATGTGTTGATTGTGTCCCCAAGGTATTCACATAGCAACTTGGCAGTGTATAAATATCCTAAAAATTCCAACAGTTTTCCAGAAAATAATAATTCTACCCTTACCTAAAATGTTAGGTCTCATTTTCGTTTTAAAGACTCATAATGCTTTTCAAAAAGCTAATAATTTTGCTCTTTCCAATCCTGTCATTGTGAATTTCAAAGGACACAGCAAATAACTACTTAACTAAAGCAGGCCCTTTCTCTGCTGGTTTTATAAATTCCAAATCTATTGATTAAAGGAACATAGTACAGCATCAAGGACCCAATGACAGTATTCTTAATTGCATTGTAATCATAGCTCATGTTTTTCATCTGTCAATTATAGTTAATTTAAAGTCGTGGCCTGCACCTCAGAATCTCTCGAATCCCGTGCAGTCCTTGCCAGGAGGCCTCGGACAGTCAGTGCACAATGAACGTTTGCCTCATTGCACAGCGCTGATCAACCATTTTATTCACCAGACTTGGCTTAGAATAACTTACACATTTTTAAAATCCAAAAATTAAGTCCACCCACAAAGGAAAAAGGCAGAAGGATTTTGTGGCAAAATGCTATCCTGGAAAACATATCTTGGTACTAGTCCCAGCTCTCCATGGCCTTGGACAAATCACTTGATCTTTGTAGATCAAGTTTCCCCATAAAATGGGGGTGCTAGACAAGACGCATGTGCCAGACTGCCAAGGCCAATGCATGCTCTGAATCAGATATTCAGAGTAATGTCTGGAGCTGTAGATATTTGCAGAGAGACCAAAAAATGGTTTTGCAGCAGTACTGGGTTAAGTGCTAGCACCCCAGGATGACTGCTCCAAAGGAGATGAGGCACATTCCCTTTTCCTGGGATGTGTCAAGGTATTTCTGTTTTGGGTGTTGGTTTCTTTTTTCTTTTTTCAGTTACCTTACTTTAGGACTATAATTCATAGAGTCGTTAGGACACAATTCAAGGGAGCAAATGTCAACAAAGGTCTGAAGTTGCTTGACATTTTATCAATCATTATTTAGAGTTTCCTCTTTTTTTCTTTTTTAATGTATTCAGCCAGGAACACAGACGTCCTTGTGATGTAATAAGAAAGGAATAAAGGAAGCTTAATCTACTGCTCTTTCAACCTTCCCCACTCAACACTTCCCTCGTGACAGCTCCTGCTGTTCTTACTGAGTTCCCAAGGTTACTAAAGCACTTGGAAGATACTAGATTCCTCCAAGGTGACTACCTAGGCTCGCATCTTGCCAAGTCAGATGCAGGAAGATAAAGAGTAAGTTTTCGTTATTTACATTTCATGTCACTCATATTCTTTCCTATGAACGTTTCATTCATAGCCGTGGGTAAGTCCTCAAAGTCCCCAATTCTCCACCAAAACAGTTGTTACATAGGTGGCTGTGCAGCAATATACAATATAGGTCATCTCAGATCCACTCAGAGAAAGTTGTCTAGTTTCTATAACTCAGTCACCAGCAGTTAATACACAGCTTCAAAACTATGGGTCTTGCCATCCTAGGGGGTTTGTTTCATGTTGTTTGTTTTTTAGCACTGCATATAGGTGCCTTTCCTGTCTCCCCTTGCATCGTACGGGGAATTCAGAGTTCACAGCGCTCACGCTGTAGACCCCATGAGTGGCAGGAAACCGACACAGTCACCCCCGCACTTCCCTCCGTTCCAGATCTCTGCTAAGGACTGAGT
Source organism: Otolemur garnettii (assembly GCF_000181295.1). Lineage (NCBI taxonomy): Eukaryota > Metazoa > Chordata > Mammalia > Primates > Galagidae > Otolemur > Otolemur garnettii. The sequence continues at coordinate 8,669,245 of NW_003852436.1, read as the reverse complement.
ACAAACTTCTGCTGGATCCCCGTGGTATTTGGTTTCATTCAATTGGCGGTTAAGTTAAACATGTTTGTTTGTTTTTTTAATTTCCTTCTTCTGAGCTCAAAGTTAGGATGCAGAAGGGGGTGGAGCTGCCACATCCTTGTCCTGACCCCAGAAAGGAGCTCGCAAGCCCCTCCAAGCAGCTGAGCCCCGGCTCGCCCCATCACTGTGGAGCAGAACCAATTTTTAAATGTCTTCATCTGGTCCCTCCCACTTCCATGGTGCTCTGGGGGTGGCGAGAATAGGGATGCACTGAAAGCTGCTGGGACATCTGACTCTTTATTTTCTTGGCGCTACGCGTCTTCGCTCCGCACCAGTCCTCCCGACTGTGCAGAATTTCACTTTTGAGAGCAGAGGCAAAAGGAGACTTGGCAAAAGGGACAGGAGCCGTGGCGGCTGCCTGCTGAGAGGCAGGAAGAGGTTCCGCCGTGCCCTCAGCATGTCCGGGTGCCTGTCCCGCAGACTAACCCCACCTTCCCTCCTGCAACTGAGAGGGGGACAGTGCTCCTGGAGGAAACCAGTTAAAGTATTGTTATATTTTAGAAAATACTTCCCAGTGCTGTCTCAGACTGCATTGGGATTTCATGAATTGATGTCATGATTTGGGGAGGAGGAGGCGTAGAAAGAGAAGTAACCCCCTGAAATATCCGGAATGGTTTTCTGGTGAGCCCTGTTCCCTGATGCAGACCGTGACAGCACGTGGTGGGAGCAGATTGTCCCGTATGAGAACTCCTGGTTAGTGATCCGAGTCACGCCCCACTGCTAGGAATAGGTGATGTCCGCTTTACGTATTCGAGATGCGTCAAGTAAGCTCTTGGCAGTGCCCTGCGGACGTGATGCTGAGGGTCAGAGGGAAGTGTGCAGCTGGAGAAGCACGTTTCTCCCTCTCCTCCCACGGCCGCATCTCAGCTCCTGCAGGAGGAAACACCGTCCAAGCTGTGGTCCCCACCTCCCTGCTCTGCGGAGGACGTTCCCATCCCATTGGCTTAACATGGCAACCTTTGGCACCACTTTCTGGCCCGACATAGTGGTGTTGCTTCATCTTGAGAAACACGTGGGCTTGTCCGGCTTGCTCCTTCGGCTCCCGGTACCCACTCAAAGCGGAACTGTCCCCAACTTTCTCTTTACATTTCGCTTCACACAGCAGACGGACAGGGCCTTGCTCCCCCTCTCCTGATGCAAAAGGCCGTCATGCCTCACAGAGGGAGAAGCCAACCAGGGCCAGCTGGGACTGCAATTTTTGCTACCCCCACCCCCCACCCCTCACTGGAGTAACTGCTGCAACCCTTTGGAGTTTAAGAGACCTCATCTGGCTTCCAGGATTAAACAGTATTCTCCAATCTGTCCTTAACAAAGCCCAACAGGAGGGGTATTTTGCTTTGCCCAGCCATTAACCAAGTGGGTTCTTCCTTCTGTACTCAGCTCTAAGTCTTTGGATGAACAATCAAAACCCCAAGCAAAAACCCAACCAAACTCCAAGAGAGCGAAATGGAAAATGGTTTGTCCATAACAATCACTAGAACATACACGGAATTTTATAAGCATGTCTACATTGTCATGAGGAAGGAACACCGGTTTTATTCACAGCAAATGGGATATAACGCATGGAAATTAGAAAATCATCATACAAGGTATAATGTGTTTTAATAGAATATGTTAACCCTAAGGTTCTAAGATTCAGTAAAATGTGGTATTTTGTATTTAGCCCACCATGTTCCCTGCTAAGCAAGTTATCAAGTTTAAAAATACAACTAAAATTTCTACAGATTCGCAGATTTTATCTCTTGGTACCTTTCTACCTCCTTAATCAATCAATGAGAATTCTTTGGAGCCTACTGTAGAAAGTGTAAATTCCAGATAAGCCCTGGGAACAAGTCATCAGCACAGCAATCAGACAGGCTCTGGTAAACACCACAGCCTGCAGTTGCCTTGTGTTGCAAATAAACAATAAACAGATACTCTTTATCCCTTTTAACAGAAAGTTACTCCTCACTTAAAGAAAATCCTTCCTACTAACGTCTGTCTCTTCAGCTCTTTTCTTGTGGTGTTCCTAATACCAGTCTGACCAGGAAGCATTGAACATGTTCCGTGAAAAGCCAGTTTTCACTGAGCTTCGCAAGCCAATGAGAAGGAAGATTAACTCAAATAAACGTTGGAATGCCAGCCAAACCCCAGAAACTTGTCAGCAGTTCACCTACTGAGAGTGGCTATGCTTTTTCAGTAGCACCTTGTCCTGAAATGACCTGATGGAAAAGTCTCCGATGACACATGACATCAAGTGTTCAGTGGGAACTCTGCTGGCTGGCGTAATATTCCATTTGATCCCCCTTTGCTCTTTAGCCTTTCACGGTGGCTAAGGAGAAGCTGGGCACCTTGGCAATCTCCAGCAAGACATGTCAGATGATTCCTTAGGGAAGCAACTCCCAAGGGCATTTGTAGATTTGATTTTGAATTGAAAAACAGGAAGCCCCTATATCTTTGCTTTTTTCTAACTCTGACTTTAATTTTACTCATGTGTGGTGCCTATATTTCATTCAAAAATAAAACTGAAAGTATTTAACTCATTGACTTTTTTTCTTTCTCTCAGTATACATTAACTCAGTATTTTACCCAGTTTGATTTTTCAAATATGGTGAGGTATACAGCACACTGATTTATAGCTGGGTATCTGAAAAGGTTATGTCAGCATTTACATCATAAGGCTGTGTTTTCGTAGGTTTATAAGTAAGCCACAAAAAATAATTCCGACTGCAACTTGGAGTGCCAAGTTTCCACCTTGAAGCACAAGTTTGTCCCTAGACGTATGCCACACGCGCACACACACACATCAGAATTCAACAACTACCATTTTATAAAATGCATTCATTTGCTATGTTGCCTTGATGAAAATGAACCAAAAGGAAGTCAAGGCTGTGAAGTGAAATTGAAGCTGTCATCTAATGGTAGCCATTTATCTCCTAAGATATGATTTAGTAGATTTGAAAGTTAATTTAATGACCAAAGAATTGATTCTGTAGTTTTTAGAGTTAAAGATTAACAGACAGGAAGATGAAGTTAAGACCTCCAAAAAAAAAAAAAATTGCTTTTCCTTAACCAGAAAGGTTTGGAACTTTCTTGCACGCCGTATGTTACATACTCGCTGACTCTCTTTGCAGATGTGATCTAATGTCCTTGAACACGTTTATTACAATTCATCACCTACCGAGCAACAGTCAGGGCTGTGCTCATAAACCAGAACTGGCACTAGACCTGGTAAGTCATTAAGCAAACATATTCCTATGTCATACGAGGCTTGCGTGCCCACTGCCTGCCTGTAAAAGGGAAATGGGATTTCTGATATACAAATTACTTCCTGAGACATGGAAAGCTGCTGCCTTCAGTTCATATCTTACCCGTTCCTGGATTTTGACTGTTTCCAAATGCTCAAACATACCTGAATACATTTTTCATGGTTCTTTTTAAAATTACTGTTGTTCTCATTCACATGATCATGAAATCTGTTAGCAAAAGAGAAACAATCATTTTTACTGAGACAAAAAATATTGAGAATTATGGGAGAAAATTTTTGAGACAACAAATATAATAGGATCTTAACTTATCCAAGAGATGAAGCAGTTGGTATGTCTGAAAAGTCACTCAGTTACCACTTAATCATAGAGCTTATGTCTCCACATAGGATTCAAGAAAGGAAAAAGCAATTTAATAGAAGGTGGAAATCATAGCGCTCAGGAGTATTTTAGTTGGTGACAAAAAATTATACCTCAGAGTTTCACAGTGTGGATTATGGTGCTAGGTCACTGGGTTTAAATCCCAGCTCTAGCTCTTACTAGCTGTGTGACCTTGGACTATTTACTCAACCTCTCTGTGCCTCCGTTTCCTTATATGGAAAACAGAAACCTATCCCTTAAGGAGAGGTTTGAGAGTTTAAAACGCTAATCAAGGAAAAATCCTTTCAATGCTTAGTTCAGGCAGTCCCTGAGTTACGAACAAGATAAGTCCTGTAGGTTTGTTCAAAAGTTGATTTTGTATGTACGTTGGAATAGTTAGATTGCCTATTACCTGTAATAGCCTCTGTTCATAAGTGTGAGTCATATGTCAGTTGGATGTTTGTAACAGGGACTTACTATAGTAGCCTATGTTCGTAAAGGTAAGGTGTATGTAAGTCAGGTGTTGGTATCTTGGGGACTGCCTGTATGTCCTAAGTGTGCCTTAAGTGCTAGTGATTATTTTATTACATAATCAAACTCAGCAGAAAAATTCTGTAGGACAGTAGTTACATTGTCCGGTGTATCAAAATCATATATTGTCGTATATTAGCCTCCCATCTTGGCACTTTACATTTGAGAAATTCTAGCCAATAGAAAGCCTTTGTACTCAGGAGAAGATGGATAAGAAGAAAAGCAGTATTGGCCTATTTGTTACGACCCTCATAAAAAAGGCGTGCTTGAAGAAATACACAGAACTGTGAAAGATTTAACATTCGATCAGTGACTGGCTTTACTGGGGGGAAATGTAATATTTGTCACATGGTGAGTTTTGCATGGACCTAACTGGTCCCAATTTCCTGATGTTATTTAAAGAAACAGACAAAACTAAGATCACAGCTATCCTCTAAGTGGAGAAGTTGTGCTCATGCTGGGTAGGCGAGAGAGGATGAGTTTATTCTGTTCCCAAAGGCAACTTCTGAGCTGTTTAATGCCATCCTGAATATACCAGACAATGCAGACCATTATCTTCTCTGGACATGACGAAGGAAGGGATCTAAGGCCACACAATCCAGTTAAGAGAATAATTCACGATGACTTTGGTGCCACCCAACCCAGAAGCAGCTAGGGAGATAATAGTTTACTTCTGTTTACCATAATGGTTTGGGTATATACTTTTGATTGGTTCAAAAGCATATACCAGAGCTAGAATTTAAGACACAAAGTAATTAAATTAAAATATTCCCTGCCGAGAAAAAAATAGAAAACAACTTCTCAGAGAAAAATGAAGGCATATTTTGATAAGTTATCCACTTCAGTATACCAGCAACAGAGCTTTGGGGACATGGAAAAACAAATCGTAGCCTGCCAGCCTCCTATATTTTCCTTCCAATCCAGAGTCAAGTGGAGAATAGGTTTCTGGGTGCTGTCAGTAACCACTACCGAAGTTGTTTTGGTATGCCCACTTCAAACAGATGAGCTCCTTCCAGGGAGGAGACCAGGGCTGGACGTGTTTATCCAACAGAATTACTGCCACGGCATGGGTCACCCCACCCTTGAGCTACACCTATGAAACTGAGAACTACGTGTATGAAGCCACTTGAATATACCCTCTTCCCCAAAGATTTAGGAGTCATGCTGAAGAATAGTGACAGCAAAAAGAGGCAGGCACCTGCTATTTTCTGTGCAATTCCCAAAGCCTGCTGCATTAAAAACATAAAGCTGTGACTCCCCCTCTCCTATTTGATTTCACTACATATTTTAGGGACTAATGTGTTTCCTCCTCATCCCCTCTCTGCTGTGCTATCAGAAAATAAGGGAGTTATAGTTAAAAACATTAAGGGCCTGTGTGAAGCAAGGGTGTGGCAACGAAACAGGTTCTACTCCAAGAGAAGCATCAGGATGCCTCATGAAGTGTCTGTAAATGTCAGACGTACCCAACGCCTTAGGTGGGGCTGACTGTGAATCAGTTCTCCCCACTGTCCCTCTGGTTGATGTGATGTCTCTAACAGCAAGCTTCTCTTTTCCTGCCCTGCCAGCACTAAATGATACCAGTTGGTCCTTGTATTAGGAAGCTCCTTCTGCAAAGAATGTCGCCTTTATTTTGATTTCATTTGACCCCACAGTGGTAATATTAGAAGACAGATGTACCAGGGACTTGGCTCCACTTCAGACGGTCTGAGGACCAGTATCAGTATCACCTGGAGGACTTTTAGGTGTGGAAAATCTTAGAACCGGTGCCCCTACCAATGACCCAGACCACTGAATCAGAAGCTGCATTTTAACAGGACCCAAGGTTATTGATGTGCATATTAAAGTTTGGGAAGCACTGGTTAAAACAGTCAGAAGTTCTATTAGAAAACATAACAAGGTAGTTTCCCAATTATAGTTTCAGCAACAAATCAAGACCATTTTCATGTTATTTAACTAGAACATTTTTTGATAAGTTTCCTTTTTTTGGTAAGCCTACAAAAAGATGTTTTCATTATTTTGATGGCTGTGATACAGAACTTTCATAGAATCTGTAAACTCAGGATTTTAAGCATTTGATTACACATAAATTATAATTAGATTTGAGAAATGTTGATAGAAAAACTAAAATCCACAGATATTTCTTAATTTTGCATTCTTCTAAAAAGAGTTTTTTTCATCCTTTACCCAAAGTGTGGATATACTGATACATTAGAGACTGATGATAATTAAGGTAAAATTTATATTATATTAACAAGCTAACTACTAAATATGAACTTTATTATATCTGTAAATGATATATGTATATATACAAGACTATATGTTAGCATTCTACATTTTTTTCAGACTCTGATTATTTACTCATTTAATGTATACTAGAATTGATCAAGGTATGAAGGATTAAGCAGTGACCAATAGAGACATAATTTCCCCCCATGCTGCAGAAGTGAAGAGAGGCAATTGATAAAAATACAATATTAAAAAAGGTAAAAGGTGGAGTATATTTGATGGTGTCAAGTGCTCTGGGATGATGAAACAAGAATGACGGGTAGCTGGAGAAGAAGGGGCTTGGGACTTCAAACGAGTGGTCAGGGAAGGTCCCCTAGAGAAGCTGTCATTTCCTCAAAGACCCCGAGGAGGAAGGTTTCCAACTAGGCAGGGGAAAGCAGCAAGTGGGACTGAGCCAGGAGTGTGTCTGGTGTGCTCCAGCTGCAGTCTGGAGCAGAGTGAGCCAGGGCAGAGCAGGAGGGGAGGTCCAAGGTCAAATGTGCCAGGAAGATCGGCAGAGCCTGAAGGGCCACTGGAAGAATCTTTCACTTGGGCTGAGATGGAAAGACAGCTTATGTGGTGATGGCTTCAGCAAGGCTGCCAACTGAATGCCTGTGTCCCTTGCTTCGGGGGCCAGGATGGGAGGTGAGGAAGTGTATCTTGTCTATCTCCTCTCTCCAACAACGTCAGCCCGGCTCCCCTCTCAGAGGCTCTTCTCATACAACATTCATTTCTTCTAATCAATATGCACCACGTTGCAGACCTGGAGTGAAATTAAAGTCTAAACAATACAACCGCTTCATTTTAGCACACTGAAGCCTCAGTATTTGATGTTTTCCAGGTCACTAAATGAGTTCATGGGCCTGACAGAGCTGGAAATTTTGTGACTTCTCTTCCCACCTGGGGGCTTAGTGTGTAGTGGTTAAAAGGCAAGAGCTTTGGCTCCAGACCAATTGGGATCTCAGCCGGGCCATGGAGTTGCCCTGTGTCCTTGGGGAAGTTACATCAACCCTACAAGCATCAGTAAAGTGGAAATGATTGGAAGAGTGCCTTCCCCTATGGGTGCCTGCTGTGGTCATAACTATATAAAAGCAAAGAAGCAGAGGGTTCGGGAGCTAGTTGGTGCTCAGACAAGTCAATGGTCCTTCCAACTATCACAGCATCATCTGACGACTCCTCGAGGTCAGAGCTTGTATCGTCGGAGCTGCTCAGAGCAATCTACTGCTCAGTGCATGTCCCAACGGCATAGATATAAAACGTGCTTATCAACAGGTGGGAAAAGTGAGGCTCACAGAGATGGTGTCACCCACGTATGTTCACAACAACAGCACGTGGTAAAGATAGCAATGGGGACCAGCTCTGCCACTTGAGGGAATGCCCTTTACAGAAATGTTTGCCCCATCCCCATCCCTAAAGGACATCTCTCAGACACCCCTCTGAAAATGTCATGTGGGACCACGCAGTCCATTGTCTTTGTAGCGACTCTGCGGCCAACTTGGTATGTACCTTTCTGTGTGTGCAATCCCACCTTCGTGCCTCACTTTCTCTTTGCCTCATTCCTGCCGTGCTGAGATTCTTTTTCAGTAAAGCCTGAGCATGTAACTTCCTCACAGCTCCACTTTCCAGAGAACCTGGCATAAAGAGAGGCATAAATCTAAGACCCATATTCATACATTTTGTTCTTCCTTCCTTGTTTTTTGTTTTTATCAATTGCATTAATCCATCAAAAAGAATATAGTCATGTGCTCTGTGATGACATTTTGGTCAATGATGGAACCCATATGGTCCCATAAAATTATGATAGAGCAAAAAATATTTTATCAGCTCAGCACCTGTAGCACAGTGGTTACAGCGCCAGCCACATGGGCTGAGGGTAGCGGGTTCAAACCCACCCTGGGCCAGGTAAACAACAATGACAATTGCACCAAAAAATAGCCAGGCATTATGGCAGCCACCTATAGTCCCAGCTCCTTGGGAGGCTGAGGCAAAAGAATCGCTTAAGCCCAAGAGTTGGAGGTTGCTGTGATCTGTGATGTCACAGCACTCTATCGAGGGTGACAAAGTGAGACTCTGTCT
>NW_003852436.1:8655003-8659762 GCF_000181295.1 Otolemur garnettii | reverse complement strand
TGAAGAAAGAAATTTTTTTTAATCAATTTAGTGTAGCCTAAGTGTAGGGTGTTTATAAAGTCTAGGCCTTCACACTCACTCAGCAATCACTCTCTGATTCTCCCCAAACGACTTCTAGTCCCACAAGTTCCATGCACGGAAAGTGCCTTACACAGGTGTGCCATTTATTTTTTAATCTTTGATACGTATCTTTACTGTATCATTTCTATGTTTTAATGTGTTCTGACACCCAAATCCTTACCACTGTGTTAGAACTGCCTGCAGTATTCCGTACAGCACCAGACTGTACCGGTTTGTATCTCAGAAGCATTAGCTGCACCACAGCCCAAGTGTGTGCGAGGCTGTATGATGTAAGTTTGTGCAAGCACATTTTATGATGTTTGCACAATGACAAATTCGCCTAATGGTGTATTTCTCACAGTGTATTCCTGTTGTTAAGTGACACATTTAGGTAATTATTTTCTAGTCCTGTCATGTTAATTTAAATAAGTTTTATAAAGCCATCGTGCTTAGGAGATCTCAGGAGAGGATATTTTGAAAAGTCAGAGCAATTTTGCCCATATTGTATAAATCCTTGGGAGTGGTTTTGCAATCCTGGATTTCTCCTAACTATAGTACCCCTTCCTTTGTCAATACACAGTGGGAGTCACTTATGCATTCCACTGTCAGATTTAGTGATCTACACGTATGGAGAGTAATCTTCATCTGTCCTTGCTCGACATCATCTCTCTTTCTTTGTATTTTGATTCTCCAGTCACTAAATCTATCCGCTCCTATAGTTTTCTCTCTTCTTCTCTGCTATGTCTTTTTTTTCCTATCAATCGTAAAGATTTCATTTACAAGTTCTATTAAAACACCAAGAAAACACCCATTTTTAGCTTAAAGAAAAGCATGAGCTACTGAGACTGATAATTAATGGAACACACATTATAGAAAACAGGGATAACCAGCAACCCTTCAAAAATGCACTTTGTCATTCACGGTGACGTCCCCCATACCCTGCTTCCTAAGGAGCTTCCCTGGAGAAAGAAGTCGCACAACAGGTAATACCAACTTGAGTCTGAGCAGAGCTGTCAGCCTTCTTAAAACCAAACTTGAAAGAAATAAATTCTGCAGCCATATCAGAGATGTAGCCCAGATCTTCCCTCGCGGCTCTTCTGTAGCTCTGGTTTAGACGATTTAGGTGATCTGATCAGATAATGAGTAATCGACCCCATCAGTGGCCATTTGTGAAGTCCCTCTTCCTAAGTGCCACAGTAATCTGGGACTTCTCAGTCAATTTCAATCTTGAGAAATCTTCTTGGAAGAGAATTGTAGAAAAGGAATTGCTGTCGCTCCTTCCTCAAGTTCTCCTCCAGTCTCCAGAGCCCAAATGAATGACCTGCCCTCTAACTGTGGGAAGAACAACTTAATGGTTCTTTGTTATCCATTCAATTTTTTTTTTTTTTTTTAGTTATTGATGACCCCAAAAGAAATCATGATTGGACTTAGGAAATAAAGATTGAAGTGAAGTGGAGGCCACAGCACAGAAATGAGGGACTTTGCTTCACTTTGTGGTCACTGCATTCTCTCAGCCGTCTCCTCTCCTGCCTTTCATGCTTGGGGAAATTCATTTGCAAGTTTGGAAAGTGAAACAAAAATCTAAACTTCCCTAAAATGCTATAATGCTTTGACTGAGCCAAGGAACTTTCTCTTTTGGTTAAAACCTGTTTTAATATCCATAGCAACTCTACCCCTGCAAATAGAAATTAATTCACAGATCACTGCCTCAGCTTGCATCAAAGCACCAGCCCTAACGAAGCCATAAACATTCTAATTAATAAACGGAAACCTTCCTTTGGTGTTACTATCAAGGATATACATCTGCTTCACTTACGAAAGCAAAGTAGCAATAATAATTTAAAACGTGAAAAAAATCTAGAACTGTGTAATATATTTGGAACCAAAAGTATGCCTTTATAATTTGGTTCATTTTTTTCTGACTCTGTGAAATCCAGTAAAGGTCAAATTTTTTCCCAAAAGATTTTGGAAAAAATAAATCATAAGATTTGTCTTCCCCTGTGGTTATACATATTCTAGGGAAATAAAAACATACAAATCAGCAATAAAAGTCAAAGGACTATTTTTGTTGTTGTTGTTGTTGTTGTTGTTACAGTTCAGCCAGGGCCAGGTTCAAATCCACCACCCTCAGTATATGGGGCCAGTGCCCTACCCACTGAGCCAGAGGCCCCTCCCGTCAAGGGACTATTTTAATCTTGTTACAGCAATAAGTACCTCTATCCTCTGGGGCTTTAGAATAATCAGTTAAAGAGCTAGTTCAGGACCTAAATTTCCAGATATCTAAAATATCTGATGATTTTCAGAGGGTTTTATTTTTATCTACATATTTGAATAAATATTAAAATAATCACAGGCTTATCTTTTTCCAAACTAAAATAAAATGAAACAAGAGCATACTAATAAAAAGACCAATAACAATTCCTCCTGGGCTTTACATTAAAACCATTTATTTACATCTCCCTGAGCATTTTCTAATGTATCCAAATCTATTGCACATCTTCAAAATAATATTCTCCTTAAAATCTGTATTAAATGTAGCAGGAAAAACTCTCTTTCCCATTAAGGACTTAATACTTATGCAATTAGAAACAAGACTTTAGAAGAGATCTTAAAAGACATATCCTTTTATTTGCAATGCTAATTTCTGAAATTTGGAAAAGAAAGTCTGTAATGAGCTAAGGGAATTCCTAATAATTCCCAGTACTTTATTTCTGTGAAAAATCTTTAAGGACATCAGACTCCCAGAATCTCAGTGACCTGGCCCCACCTTATCATTTCACACTCTGTACTAAGATCAACTATGTCTGGCCAATATGGTGGTGCTGGCCTGAAGTCCTGTACTCTTTAGACTCTCCTCAGTGAGCCAGGACTGTGGAGGTATTGCCCCAGATTCCACTTTCTGATGGGAGGTGGCAGTGAAGCCATGTTTATGTTTTAACAATACCATGATACTGACTTTTAACACAACCCCTGTCCCCCTCTGAGAAATAGAAGAGAAGTATGTGATAGCATATTTAACTAACCATCTCTGTCTAGCTGGCCCAGAGCAGTGTGGTTTGACTGCAAATTACTGCTCTTTTGCTCTGAGCTTCCTCACTAAACAATCCACATAGTGTCTGAACATTTGACCTGAAAATGTTCTTGAAATGTACCTGAAATTTGAGGGAATCTTCCACTGGTTGTTTAGCTCAAATTTTGTGTGGAGAGAAGGTATCTAGAAATGTCTAGAGAAGTTGGAAGACTTTGAAGACTTCAATGACAGGGAGAGATTCATGCTTTCCCTCTCACTAATTAAAATGCTGCTCAGCCACAATAAACAGCATCTATCTCCAAAGCCTTAAGAGCTTTATCATGTACAGGTACTTTGGATTAGACAACATAGTAAGCACTTCGTGTTCACTGATTTAATAACATTCCCGGTTTCACCAACAGTGAGCAACCTTGAAGGAGAAGAGTTTGAGTTGGACGTGATACAAGCTTAGTGCTGACTAACCTCATCCACAGCTCAACTTGGATCTTTTACTCTCTCCTTGTTCCAACACAGTAAAAATCATGGGGTGATAGAAATTTTGTTTTCTATCAAACAAAAGCATAGTCCTCAAAAGAAAAAGAGTTGCTAGTGTAAGGAGCAGAAATGAAAGAGAATATGAAAGAATCCGAGAAAGTTATGGATCTGAGAACATTAAAAGTTTTATGGGGGAAATAATTTGACACTGTGATATTCCTTAATCTGAATATTTACAAAGCCTTGAGGTGTCTCCCTCTCGAAGTTGAAGAGATTGTTGTAAACCTGGGATTTTATAATAATCATATTGTGCCACTGCAAACTATTTATGAGACTGAAAATTTAAGGAACCAAGCATAACCAATTCAGTCACCACATCAGCAAAGAGAATAAGTCACAGAAATATATGTTTTATGAGGAAGCCACACAGAGATGGAGCATCAATTCAGTCCCCAGTCAGCATTGCCTAGAGGGCTGTCACAAAGCTTTGGAAACCTGTTAGTTAATATAGGGGAAGAGAAGAAATGTTAATGAAGTAGATTCTTGTACATTTAACTTATTTTTTTTAGCTATATCTATAAAATTCAATCCTATTTATAAGTAACAGAAAAAACAATCACAAAGCCATTGTACAGTCTGGTTATTTTCTTTGGCTTGAGTGGTTACTAGGCACTTATCTTCTTAATGTACTACCCAAAGAGCTACTGTATAGATAGGGTATATATGGTTATATAAAGTTCAATGGCAAGTCTCCATTATGAAAGGTTCTGCAGACAATTACGACTGAAGATAAAGGATGGAGGAATTCTTTGGAGAATTGAGAACATTTCATTGCTCTCTGGAGTGCAGCCATAGCTGGCTAATATAAACCCTTTTGAGAAGCGGCACCCATCTGGCCTTTATAGGCAGGCACTAAACTTCCCATTGGCAGTGTAATCCATCTGGCTTTTATGAATGTATGATGTACTGGGTTCAACTCAAATGAGAACATCTGTCTCTGTAGATGAACCAAAGCCAATCTATACAGATGTATCTACCTATTTTTATGAATCAGATAATGAATGACCTGCCTGCTAAAGATTATTGGTGGCAGTGTTGCCTTCCTACCATCTACAGCTATTTGAATGTCTTCCCTAAATCCTCACAAATGCTTTGGAAAATACATACTATTTCATGGCTGTGTGTGTGTGTAGG